>NC_142699.1:7686432-7996477 GCF_029339155.1 Prunus mume | reverse complement strand
GAACGCATGTGTTGCATCATTTTCACTTTTCCAGAGCGCGTTTTGCAAACGCCCCTGCTGAGCCTGGTGGTGGACAGCCCACAGATTATGTCTGAAAAGGAAAATGACCAAATAATCCCGCACGTGCATAACCCAAACAATATGTTGGTTATGATACCCTTAGCCCCTCTATAAATTGAGCCCTTCTCTCTCACCAACCCATTTCATGCAGTGAGTGAGAGAGTCCTAGCTTCAGCTCAAGAGTGAAGAGAAGCATATATCATTTTCAGAGAATTTGAGAAGTGAGAGCCAATTCCCTACTCTCCTTTTTTCTTCTTCTTGTTTTAATTAAGAAACTCTGTTCTCTTTCATGTAGAAAGATGGGCCCTATTTCTTATTTCCTTCCCATTTATTACAATGTCCGCCTAAATTTGCTATATTTTCACCAAATTTATTCACACTCTTCCCTTAGAAAGATAGATTTTTTACTTTTTTTGAGGATTTACCAATCCGATTCGTCTTAATTAATTTCAAAATGTGGTTGGTGAGAGTAGAGTTCTTATCGCGAGTGTCGTATAAAATGCTTCGGCACTAGAGCATTAGCTCCACAAACCCTACTCGCTTTGATTTTAATTCTAGCTTGCATGTAGATTTTATGTTACAATTTGGTGTGGATGAGATTATTTCACTTTTTTTTTTGTGCGGATGATATGATTTTAATTTTTTGTTGTTGTGGATGATGTGATTTTACAATTTTTTTGGTTGTGAATGATATCATTTTACATTTTTTGGCTCATTTTTATAATGATATGTTCTGATCCTTGACTTCTTTTTATGTTTATGAACCAAAGCAAAGGCTACTGAAGATATGGCTGCTAATAATTCACATGGAGAGGCGATTTACTCCGTCCTCCAATACCTTGACCGCCATAACCTTGGAGAAGCAGCTCGCACGTGAGTTTTCCTTTCCCATGTTTATTTTTCCTTAAGCCTAATGTCATAGACAGCAGTCATCTATGTGTGAGAGACTGTTGTTAGATGATTGTCAATGCCCTTGTTATTGAGGGTTGGTCTTTCCTTTTTTTAATCTACATTCATGATCTCAATATTTGGCTAATAATTTACTAATTGCATGAATTATTTTATACACATGTAGCCTGGAGCGGGAGTCTGGATTGTTCTTCTGCCTGCCTTATTTTGAAGAATGCTTCATTCATGGAGCATTTGATGAGGCAGAGGAATACTTCAACGGCTTCACCACAGTGCATGACAACATGTACTCGACCAACGTCGTTTTTGTGCTTCGTTGGCACAAGTTTTTGGAAGCAGTAGACGAGTAATTAACTTACTAATTCACCTTTTATTTTTAATTAATTAATTAATAATTATATAAAATGTTAATTTTATTTACATACTTTTGCTGCGCACGCAGGAACAACCGTGATGAGGCTCACACCATCCTCCATGAAGAACTCAGCACTTTCCTCCTCTACAATCCAAACCTGATTGAGCGGGGGACCGAGATCATGAACCTGGAGAATTTCAGGTATAAGAACCGGTCGCTGCTATTTGTACCATCTCAATTGATTATCTAATATATTTGGCTTTGGGATTGGATGTATAGGACCTACGAAGGGCTTCAGGAATATGGAGAACCCGTCATGGCAAGAACCTCGGAAATGATGGATGTAAGGAGATGTTTAGAGGCCAATCCACTGCTGAGTGGAAAAATTCGATATCGAATTCCCAATGCCAGTGGTGGCCGTGGCCCTGCCGATCTAGTACTCCCTCCTCCGCCACTTCCAGCAGTTATGCCAGTTCTGCCTCGACCACTTCCAGCAGCTCCGGTAGCTTCTCCAGCAGGGCAAGAGCCTCTGCCCCTTATAGTGTTACTTTGTGGACCGGGCCATTTCATGCTTGTTACACGTGGGTTCATATAATTAGGAGGCTAAATATTTAGTTTGGTCGGTCATTTGATTTTTATTTTGGACACAGGCCTAGGACCATAAATTTTTGTCTTAATTAGTACATTAGTTTGTAATTTGCCAGACTATTTGTGACTTTAGAATTCAATGAATTATGGTAGTTTAATTTTGTATATAGTTTTCAATGAAAAGCCGGATAAATAGCGGATGGCAATTGCCAAATGAAAGCATGAGTATGTGTTGTGCTTGTACATGCATGGTTGAGTTGTTCCACAATGAATACGTTGCCATCAAATCATGAACCTGCCATACATAACTTCTAAATTAGTAATGTACGAAAATTTCATTTAAATACAAGTAGTAAGGTCACATGGTATAGCTTGTCCACGTGTTGTAATATAAGTAGATATTTATTAATATTATTCTTAAAAAAAGGGGAAATATCAACCATGTCGTTCACCCACATTATAACACGTATAAAAGCTATATTACATGGCTGTATGACTGTACTATTCTATAATTTCTCATAATTTCTTTAGAGAAAGGTTATTTGCACTCCCTATTAAAAAGAAAAAAAAACTAAATTTCTTTTTTGGTTTACATGAAGGGCCAAAGCCCAAGAAACTAAAAAAACTTAATAATGATCAACATGGTTTTGTCTGGCCCAAACTGTAATTTTGAAGAAAAACACTATTTGCACTCATGATTAGAAAGGTAAAGTTGGAGTCATTCTAGAGTGAGGACCTTATATATATGGCTCTTAGGTGAGGTCATATCTCTTAACTGTTGGATTAGATTAACCAATTTGATTCAACGTTTAAAAGATAGGATCTCACCTAAGGGTCATATATAAAACCCTTAAAACTCTTGAATAAAGTTGAAATATGATATGGAGAAACAAAGCCCAAGAAACTAGAGCAACTATCTTCTTGGGCCTAGCCTAGACAAAATCAAAACTTTCTAGAGAAGAGAGGTAACATTAGCCTAAATAATAATAATAAAAAAAGGTCATTTGCACATTGAAAGCAAATTTTGCTTGTAGTCATGAAAGATAATACCCAAGAAAAAAAAGGAATTCCCCCATAGTGTATTATTATTATTTCTTGTAAACAAATGAAAAGGACAAAAGGAATTTAAAGTGACATATTCTGCCTTATAAGAGCATCTCCAACCGATGTGTCAAAAGTATCACATAGACATTAATGGCTAGAAATAACATCTCACATCACTCCAATCGATGTGTCAAAGTTAATGTGGAATGAATGCTGGAGGTTGAGATGTTATTTTTGACATCCCAAAAGCAAGATGTCAAATGAATATTTTATTATTTTATTTATTTTTAATTAAAAATAAATCAACACCAAAATGTAATAAAATAATAATTTAATTTGACATATCGGGTGGAGTGTAAAGCTATGTAAGATGTCAAATTACCACATTAATCATCAAATTTAAATTTTATGTTTGGGATTTGACAACTCTCTTGGAGATGCACAGAAACAAAAAAGTCTACAGGAAAATTACAAAAAAATTACAGAAAAAACACATAAAAATGATAATGCACTCCGGCATGACAAACGCGTGTAAAATTGCCTACGGCCACCTTTCTAATCGCACCAAAGTCGGGACCCACCATTTTCGGACAATAGCTTGGAAAAAGCTGAGCCTCAAAATGTACTTATATAAGTCCACGTGCTTATCAACAAGTCATTGTCATGCTGTACCACAGCCAGCATGAGTTTATATAAGTCAGCGTACTTATATTCTCTACTTATCAGTTAATTAAACGTAATATAATTTCTTGTGTTCTTGAGCTTTGAGGTGCGCTTCTGAAAAAACCCCTGCTTTTTATATTTTTAATTTCTTAATTCTTTTTTTTCGTAATCTTGGTTTCTTGTTAGCCTTTTACAAATAGATGGAAATGGTTTTGAATGTGTGACATCTAAATTACTCTTTCCTCTGCTTGGGTTTAATTTTGGATTTGATGCAATCTCAATATTTTGTTTGGTTTGCGAGAAAAAAAAGAGAGAGGAAAGAATTGTCATCTGTTGCTTGGCTCTGAGTTTAATCCTTGGGATGTATAATCTCAAGAAAGATCTTGTTTTCTTAATCTTACAGTTTTGTGATGAGGGAGGTTATCAAGAAGCTGCCCACATGTAAGTTTCTTTATCTCTGTTTATTAATAAGACATTCTTGTTTGTGAATCAATATCATTCATTTTGGGAATTGATGTACAGGCTTGAGAGAGTCAAAGTGGATTTTACTTTGACATGAACTACTTTGAGGACACCGTTCTTAGTGGGAAATGGGATGAGGCAGAGAGGTACCTCTCTGGTTTCATGAAATTCGATGACAATTGCTACTCGACGAAGATCTATTTCCATATCAGAAAGCAAAATTTCCTTGAGGCCATTGACAAGTGAGAACATCATTTTTTTAAAGCTTCTTATAATCTATACATAAACAATCTCTATAAAAAATACCATGTTCTGCATGTTTTTGGTTCATTCTTGACAGCAATTGTCGCGCCAAGGCGTTAGATATCCTCATGAAGGATCTCAAAGTTATCGCCGAAGATAATGAGGAGCTGTTCAAAGAAATGCATCACATGAGTATGGGTTCAATCCAACAGGGATCATAAGGCACTCTCTATGTGTGGAGATATAATGTCTATGAGGAAGACTATGATGAAAGAACTCAGGCAAATAATTGAGGCAAAACCAGTTTTCCGTGGCAAACTGAAGTATCCAAGCATTAACCAAAGGTAATGCTTCCTCTCTAGTTTTGGTCTTCCTTTCTATTTTGTGATTGCATATGTTCATACATATGTGTGTGCGCGTTTGTGTGAGAGAGAGAGTACTTGTTATTCTCATATTTAGTAAAAGATTTAGTCACTTTCTGTTTTTTTTTTAATTGGGAGGGAGACTGACTTGTGTGTTTAACTTGACAGCTTGAATTGGCAGCATAAACAGTGTAAAGACCCTCATCCAAATCCAGTCATTAAGACTCTTTTCGTTGATCATGTTTGTGAACCACAGGAAAATGTTCCTTTGCCTCTACCATTTGAAAACAATTTGGAAGTAAGATGTGTTCTGGTGACATAAATTTATTTTTCCTAAGTATTTGTCCTCATTGACCAATGATCCTGCTCGATGTCTACACTAACTGATTTTTGTCCAAATCCAGTTATTAAAACCCTTTTCATTGATCATGTTTGTGAATGGCAGAACTGTTTGTCTTTGTCTCTATGGACTGGGAACATTTTGCAAGTAAGATATTTTCTGGTAAACTGAAATTCTATTCATATTGGTCCTCATTAACCAATGTTTCCTGCTCATCAGCCACACTAGCTGATTTTCTTTTTCTTTTTTAAAACAAGATTTTGTTTAGTCTTTCTGGTTTCTTCTAAGATTGCTCTGACCTTATGTACGTAGCCTTCACAAGCAACATCAAATCCACTTCCAACTTCTTCTGCTGAGCTGAGCCAAAAATTTATCTGTAACACAAGATGCGCTCTCTCTGGGAGAAGTATCTCTCAATGCTGCAAAGAGCCCAGGTATTTTATTTTAGTTCTTCAAGTGATGTTGTTGGGTACTGGTACCCTCTAATTTATGTTTGAAGTGTGTCGTCATTCTACACATTGCATAGTTGTTATTATTAACTTTTGATTGCATTTCTGTGGCTACAGCTATAGAGGTTATTGACAATCAAATTTATGTACAGATTTACATAATAAAACTTGTGTTTCTTGACCTTGGTTTTCTTTCATTTGTTTAGGTAAAATCAACTGTCACTGATCCCGGCCAAAGTCACATGTCTGCGGTTGCCATGCCCACTACTGTTGCAGGCCGAGTAGTCCAACAGTATCCCATCAAACTCACTATTAAGTGTTTGTTTTAGGTGAACCTGGAGATGCTACTTAGGAAGGTTGAATCCCATATACAGATCCGACTATGGAGATCTAACAAAACATGTTACCATTGAAATTGAATGAAAATATGGAAAGATGGGTACAACTAGTCAACCAATGGATCTCCCTGTCCCCATCCATTTCATGTTTATGCATTCTTGAACTCATGTCCTGAAGATGACACATAAAACAAGTAACTCAGGATCACCCTCAAATGTTCCTGTTGTAGAAAGTAGGATCAGATGAGACTTCATATGCCCAGTAATTGAAACATAAATTAAAACCAAAACATATGGTAAACCTAAACTGAATCTTAACCAATGATTCAGCGATTTTTTGGCCGAAGGTGAGTGTTTTTCTTCTTCTACAGCAGCTGTATTATCTTGCATCTTTCTGGGAGTTTTTGATTTACTCTTTTTGCCCATCTTATGGATCCAAAAGCTGCATTTCACCCAGATTACATTACTGAGAATTGATAAAAAAGAAAAAAATTCAAAAGAAGAGATGACCTAACAATTGGAGCCCCAGAAAGCAGCATACTCCTTTTGGGTCAGTTAACCAGACCAACTCAGCTTGTAAGAGAATATTTGTTCATCATCAGCTTCATAGCAACCATATTAACATAACACAAACCAAAACAGAAAATGGAAAATACTGATTTTCAGTTTGTATGGAGCTTAGATTCAAGTTTTCCGAAAATCGGCCGCCTAGGCGGGCTAGGCGGGTCCTTTTTATTTTATTTTATAAATAGTATAGCCGTACGGCTATACTCTTGGAATAATATATTTAAAAGGTATGCCGTGCGGCTATACTCTTTCAATAATATATGCCAACCGTATAGCCGCGCGGCTGTACTTCTTAAGTAATATATATAAACGGTATAGCCGGTCGGCTGTACGTCTTAGATAATATATTTAAAAGTTATAGCCGCTCGGCTGTACTTCTTAAATAATATATTTAGAGTATGGCTGGCCGGCAAAACCCTTATTTATTTATTTATTTAAAGAGACTTGTTTGAAGAGGACCAAAGAAGCTGCCACCGATACCAACAGCAATCCTTCAGGGCTTTTCCTGTGGCACCAACTTACCAGAATTGCCAATCACTTCACAATTCAGACAATATGGACCCAAAATGGATACCAAAATCCACTTCGAATACTCTCAAAAATTGTAATTATTACCCAAACTTCCAAGGTTCATCCTAATTTATGGAAACCGAAGAGTGGCTTAGAGTCACTAGCCTTGCCTTCTTGAACACTCTGAATGTACTAGTTTCTTCTCGTGCTGATGCATATTGGAAACTACAATTACTTTCAGACATGGCTTCTACTCTAATGTGAGTCATTTTGGCCCTGCAGATTTTTGTGTGGGGCTGCTGGGTGGGAAAAATAGAGAAGCAAATTGTTGCAGATTCCAGATGGGAAGGAGTTGAGATCATTGTCAGATACTTATATCCAAAGTCAGAAATGTGATTGAAATAGATGAAATAATGATCAAAACCAATATTCTAGATGTAGTTAACTGAAGAACTGGAGTCGAAGTTATGAAAAAAGAAACGCCATTCAAGTTTTCGAAAAATCGGCTGCCTAGGCGGGCTAGGCGGGTCCTTTTTTTATATATATATAATAAATAGTATAGCCGGTCGGCTATACACTTAAATTATAGCCGTACGGCTATACACCTTAAATAATATATTTAAAAAGAAATCTAAGAAAAAACGACATTCAAGTTTTCCAAAAATCGTCCGCCTAGGCGGGTCCCTTGTTTTAAAAAATAAATAAATAGTATAGCCGCCCGGCTATACGTTTTAAATAATTTATTTAAAACATATAGCCGCTCGGCTAAACCATTAAATAATATATTTAAAAAGGATAGCCGCTCGGCTGTACACCGCTATACTCTTTTTTTTCCCCTTTATTGTAATTTAGAAAATTATCCATTATTATCAGGTCATTACCCGAGTCTCTATTGTCCCCTTTTAATTTTTTTACCTATAAATTTGTTATGTATACATTGAATTACAGGCTTTGATATATGCTGGAATTTCTTTTCTGCATGTTTATAATTAAGTTTTGGTTATTAATCAGTTATAATGAATCTGGAAATTCTGATATGCTTTAATGCAACTCTTGTAAAAGGAATATAAAGTATACAACCAGAAAAACATACAAGGAAAAGTCTTAAACTGTTAGGGCTGTGCATCTAAAATAATTGATTTCAGAAAAACTATAAGGAATAGAAATTAAGGAGGATTAAAGCTGTCTAACAGGGTGTATAAATGAATTGGCTTGATTCTAAATATTGAAGTAGCATATAGCTTTGTTTTTTTGGGTGTACAGCAAGAGCACTTGTTACAGAATTTATTTTCATATCGTAATTAAAGAAAGATAATTTCATCACTACAGAAAATAAAATATGAGATGAGACATGTTGTGGTTTAGTCTTGTGATCTAGTTTTTATAAACAGGTTGTGTTCTCCTCAAAAGTGAGAATATAGCATACATACAGTTGTGGGAATAAAGATGTTTTAAATGACAGCCTAAAAGATACTTGAGCTTTTACATGACAACTCACCTTGTTAAAGAACATCAGTTCATCAGTTTTTAAGAACTCTATTCATTTAAATCCTCTGCAGTTTGTTTCAAGAATATCATATCGTTTTTTGTTTAAAGAACACTGACTTATTTGGTTTAGTTTTCAAGTGGTATAGGGTACATACAGTTTGGACACATAAGTATTTTAAAAGCACTTAAGGTACATGTCTGTTTGGATATTTCTTGTGTTGAATTAGTTCATGATAAAGTAGACTTTCTAAGTTTTCTTTAGACACTGATTTCATGTAAATTTGTTAAGAATTGAATTTTTGGTGGATTTATAAAGTTGATACAGATGCACAGAAATTTTCCTGACAGATTCTGGACAATGAGTAAAGACTAATGAATGACTCATCTGAAGCTTTTCAAATGAGCTGTAGTTTTTGCATGATGAACCTATATGTGTCTTCTCATAGACTGCAAATTTTCGTGGTTATTGAATATGGATATTAATTTTGGCAAATTTTTAAGTAACCTTTGTTCTGGAAAAGTTTTGTGCTGGCAGGTTTTATAAAGTTAAGTTTGTAGGTCATTTTAGACCATTAAATAGACATAAAAAGACTCTAAATTTCTGTTATGTGAAGCTTTATGTCTCTAGTTTGATTCTAAGTAATATGAGGTTAATCAAACTAATAAAGAAATTTGTGAATTATTTAAAGTAGTACATCTTAAAAGTGGTATGATATTATCTATAAGATTTTCCTGTGGTTCACAAACATGATCAACGAAAAGAGTCTTAATGACTGGATTTGGACGAGGGTCTTTACACTGTTTATGCTGCCAATTCAAGCTATCAAGTTAAACACGCAAGTCAGTCTCTCTCCCAATTACAAAAAACAGAAAGTGACTAAATCTTTTACTAAATATGAGAATAACAAGTACTCTCTCTCCCAGACATATGTATGAACATATGCAATCACAAAATAGAAGGGAAGACCAAAACTAGAGAGGAAGCATTACCTTTGGTTAATGAAAATTATGTAATCTATGACTTTTGATTCTAGGATACTTCAGTTTGCCACGGAAAACTGGATTTGCCTCAATTATTTGCCTGAGTTCTTTCATCATAGTCTTCCTCATAGACATGATATCTCCACACATAGAGAGTGCCTTATGATCCCTGTTGGATTGAACCCATACACATGTGATGCATTTCTTTGAACAGCTCCTCAGTACCTTCGGCGATAACTTTGAGATCCTTCATGAGGATATCTAACGCCTTGGTGCGACAATTGCTGTCAAGAATGAACCAAAAACATGCAGAACATGGTATTTTTTTAGAGATTGTTTATGTATAGATTATATAAGAAGCTTTAAAAAAATGATGTTCTCACTTGTCAATGGCCTCAAGGAAATTTTGCTTTCTGATATGGAAATAGATCTTCGTTGAGTAGCAATTGTTATTTCTATTTCATATTAACATATTGGAGACATCAAATCAGGTTGAGAGGAAAAATGTGAGGGTCATTTTTTGAAGAATTAAATTTAGTTTTCCTAGTCTGCAAAATGGTTCTTTTTCATTGCTCATAAGTTTGACTCCAGCTATTCAGTTAACTGCATCTTGAATATTGGTTTTGATCATTATTTCATCCCTTTCCAATTGCTTCTCAATTTGCTATACGTTTTATTTATTGAAAAAAAAAAAATAGGGACCCGCCTAGGCTGCCGAATTTTCGAAAATGAATGGCGTTTTTTAAGATTGCTGTTTAAATATATTATTTAAAATTTATAGCCGTGCGGCTATACTGTTTAAATATATATAATTAAAAGAGTATAGCCGTCCGGCTATACTATTTATTATATATTAAAAAAAGGACCCGCCTAGCCCGCCTAGGCGGCCGATTTTTCGAAAACTTGAATGGCGTTTTTTTTCTTCATAACTTCGACTCCAGTTCTTCAGTTAACTGCATCTAGAATATTGGTTCTGATCATTATTTCATCCATTTCAATCATATTTCTGGTGACTTTGGATGTAAGTATCTGACAATGATCTCAACTCCTTCCCATCTGGAATCTGCAACCATTTGCCTCTCTGTTTTTGCCACCCAGCAGCACCCCACACAAAAATCTGCTGGGCCAAAATGACGTCGTTAAATAACAGAAGTCACATTAGAGTAGAAGCCATGTCTGAAAGTAATTGTAGTAAGCATCAGCACCAGAAGAAACTAGTGGAAGACTGAAAAAAAATCTGCTATAGTCTTTAGGAAACTCACAATACCTCTTGATCACTTACATGATGAAGGCATGCTTGCTTCAATGACAGATGCTTTTGCAATTCTACGATCTCCTTATGCAGTACAATCAATGGGGCTAGAGGGGGTGGATTCTGCAGTGTGATCGAGAGATCAGGGACCTATCATATTTATAACTGAAGTGGCGTGTTCTTCACAGATTTCTTCCCATTAAAGAAATCTGTCAAGGTCTTTCTTGAGCACCCAGTCTTGTCTCCATGTTCTGCATTTATTATCACATAACATATGATATCCTTATGTTTAGTCTGTCTTTACACTCTGTATGAGCAACAAGGTGAGTTGTAAATGGACTCTACTTCTGCATTTGACTTGTATTCCACTAGGATGAGTGTAAAGCCCTTATTTATGCTTACATTCTCCCACTAGGGCTAACACTCTATCCATAGCTAAAACGCAGTTGTACTGTATGGCCATGAGTTCACAACAACAAAGTCCTATAATCAAATTCCTGTCGGATGAAAGTATTTATGCAAGACCAGAGGGAGTAATGTTCATTTAAACTTGAAAACATTCCCCAAGATCATGTACACAAATCTTTCATCTACACGGAACGCCATCAAGATATGAACTCATCAAGTTTCATATAAATCTGAATTCTGTAAAATATACTTGAAACTGTAATGAAACATCCACAGGTCCTCTTAAGACTATTTCTAGTCATTTCTTTGAGTTTTGATAATCATGGTTCCTTATCAAATTAACCATACTAAATATTATCAATAATTTTTATCAAACAAACTGAAATACTTGATGTACATTTAAACCAAATTCAATCTTAACGCAGAGATTTTTGGAAAACTTGAATGTCGTTTTTTCTTAGATTTCTTTTTAAATATATTATTTAAGGCGTATAGCCGGTCGGCTATATGGTTTAAATATATAATTTAAAGTATATAGCCGAGCGGCTATACTATTTATTATAAATAAAAAAAAGGACCCGCCTAGCCCGCCTAGGCGGCCGATTTTTCGAAAACTTGAATGGCGTTTCTTTTTTCATAATTTCGACTCCAGTTCTTCAGTTAACTACATCTAGAATATTGGTTTTGATCATTATTTCATCTATTTCAATCACATTTCTGACTTTGGATATAAGTATCTGACAATGATCTCAACTCCTTCCCATCTGGAATCTGCAACAATTTGCTTCTCTATTTTTCCCACCCAGCAGCCCCACACAAAAATCTGCAGGGCCAAAATGACTCACATTAGAGTAGAAGCCATGTCTGAAAGTAATTGTAGTTTCCAATATGCATCAGCACGAGAAGAAACTAGTACATTCAGAGTGTTCAAGAAGGCAAGGCTAGTGACTCTAAGCCACTCTTCGGTTTCTATACATTAGGATGAACCTTGGAAGTTTGGGTAATAACTACAATTTTTTAGAGTATTCGAAGTGGATTTTGGTATCCATTTTGGGTCCATATTGTCTGAATTGTGAAGTCATTGCTGTTGGTATCGGTGGCACAGCTTCTTTGGTCCTCTTCAAACAAGTCTCTTTAAATAAATAAATAAATAAATAAGGGTTTTGCCGGCCAGCCATACTCTAAATATATTATTTAAGACGTACAGCCGAGCGGCTATACCGTTTAAATATATTATCTAAGACGTACAGCCAAACGGCTATACCGTTTACATATATTACTTCAGAAGTACAGCCGCGCGGCTATATGGTTGGCATATATTATTTAAAGAGTATAGCCGCATGGGCATACCTTTTAAATATATTATTCCACGATTATAGCCGCACGGCTATACTATTTATAAAATAAAATAAAAAGGACCCGCCTAGCCCGCCTAGGCGGCCGATTTTCGGAAAACTTGAATCTAAGCTCCATACAAACTGAAAATCAGTATTTTCCATTTTCTGTTTTGGTTTATGTTATGTTATTTTGGTTGCTATGAAGCTGATGATGAACAAATATTCTCTTACAAACTGAGTTGGTCTGGTTAACTGACCCAAAAGGAGTATGCTGCTTTCTGGGGCTCCAATTGTTGAGTCATCTCTTCTTTTGAATTTTTTTCTTTTTTATCAATTCTCAGTAACGTAATCTGGGTGAAATGCAGCTTTTGGATCCATAAGGTGGGCAAAAAGAGTAAATCAAAAACTCCCAGAAAGATGCAAGATAGTACAGCTGCTGTAGAAGAAGAAAAACACTCACCTTCGGCCAAAAAATTGTTGAATCATTGGTTAAGATTCAGTTTAGGTTTACCATATATTTTGGTTTTAATTTATGTTTCAATTACTGGGCATATGAAGTCTCATCTGATCCTACTTTCTGCAACAGGAACACTTGGAGAGCAATGAGGGTGATCCTGAGTTACTTGTTTACATTCCGTGAGTATCCACTTTTGTTGTTTTATGTGTCATCTTCAGGACATGAGTTCAAGAATGCATATATAAACATGAAATGGATGGGGACATGGAGATCCATTGGTTGACTAGTTGTACCCTACCCATCTTTCCATTTTTTCATTCAATGGTAACATGTGTAAGATTATTTCGGTTTTGGTATATTTTACAGTATTAATATGGTTAAGATTATTTTTTGTAACATATAGAACAAGTATATGTCTAGTCAACATGTTCATATTTTTCATAAAGGAACTTGAAGGTATTAAAAATTAAAGTTAATTTATATAGATGTCCTAAGGTTGTGATCGTTACTAAGCTTTTAGACATGATGACTTTATGCTTGTAAAAGAAAAGATAAAAGAAGAAAAAGTTACATTGCTATTAAGGTTATGATATAGCAGATCAATGGGGGCTCAATTTCTTATTTGTTTTTTATGTTATCTATATAACTTACAACAATTCTTCTAATGTCATAAGGATTGTTTTTGATTTGCTTAAAGGATTTACAGGATAAAGAAATTTTAATAAGAAACTTTAATTTTGGAAACCAGTCGGAATGTTTGGCTAACTGAATTGGTTCAAGATTCTCTTCAAGGTTTCAACATTGAAACAATAGAGAATTTCAAGCTTTTAAATAGGAATTAATATGGTTTGTTAATTTCTTTAAAGATTTCTTGTGAATGTAGGACGTAATTAGTGGTATTACAGTTGCTAACATCACAGTTTATGCATAAAGTTTTATCCCTTGACCACTGAATGATATTCCCAGAAAGAATTTTCTTATTTGATAATTTTTGGGAGTCTTATGTATGCACAAGTTTTTGATAGGCCAGACTGGGCATTTGTCATCAGTGTGTTAACTAAATTCCGGTCCAATGTTGGAAACGCTCATTGGAATGCAGTAAAGAAAGTGTTTTAGGTATCTGCAAAAGGCGAAGAGTAACATGCTGGTTTACAAGAGAACTAAAGATTTATGCAGGATGTCCAGATAATTTGAAGTACGTCGACCTCTAGTTATGTATTCTTGTTGGATGAAGGGGCAGTTTATTGAAAGGAGTCAAGGAACAGTTGCATTTTCTTGATGGTTAAAGAAAGATCAAGGAGAGGCATCTCAAGATAGATTACAAAGATACAAAGTCTATGGTTAGATATCCACTTAATAAAGCTGTGCCAGTAGATGTTTTAAGAGCCATGTTGAAAGGATGAGGATCTTGGCAAGTATTCACTCAGCAGAATAGTGGGAGAAGCAATTCATATATACTTGACTTCGTCCAGGTTTTCTTATCTCTGCGTTAAGATTGAATTTGGTTTAAATGTACATCAAGTATTTCAGTTTGTTTGATAAATATTATTGATAATCATTTAGTATGGTTAATTTGATAAGGAACCATGATTATCAAAACTCAAAGAAATGACTAGAAATAGTCTTAAGATGACCTGTGGATGTTTCATTATAATTTCAAGTATATTTTACACAATTCAGATTTATATGAAACTTGATGAGTTCATATCTTGATGGCGTTACCGTGTAGATGAAAGATTTGTGTACATGATCTTGGGGAATGTTTTTAAGTTTAAATGAACATTACTCCCTCTGGTCTTGCATAAATACTTTCATCCGACAGGAATTTGATTATAGGACTTTGTTACACTCATGGCCATACAGTACAACTGCGTTTTAGCTATGGATAGAATGTTAGCCCTAGTGGGAGAATGTAAGCATAAATAAGGGCTTTACACTCATCCTAGTGGAATACAAGTCAAATGCAGAAGTAGAGTCCATTTACAACTCACCTTGTTGCTCATACAGAGTGTAAAGACAGACTAAACATAAGGATATCATATTTTATGTGATAATAAATGCAGAACATGGAGACAAGACTGGGTGCTCAAGAAAGACCTTGACAGATTTCTTTAATGGGAAGAAATCTGTGAATAACACGCCACTTCAGTTATAAATATGATAGGTCCCTGCTCTCTCGATCACACTGCAGAATCCACCCCCTCTAGCCCCATTGATTGTACTGCATAAGGAGATCGTAGACTTGCAGAAGCATCTGTCATTGAAGCAAGCATGCCTTCATGATGTAAATGACCAAGAGGTATTGCGAGTTTCCTGTAGACTAGCAGATTTTTTTTCAGTCTTACACTAGTTTCTTCTGGTGCTGATGCATATTGGAAACTACAATTACTTTCAGACATGGCTTCTACTCTAATATGACCTCTGTTATTTAACGACGTCATTTTGGCCCAGCAGATTTTTGTGTGGGGTACAGATTCCACACAAAAACAGAGAGGCAAATGGTTGCAGATTCCAGCTGGGAAGGAGTTGAGATCATTGTCAGATACTTATATCCAAAGTCACCAGAAATATGATTGAAATGGATGAAATAATGATCAAAACCAATATTCTAGATGCAGTTAACTGAAGAATTGGAGTCGAAGTTATGAAGAAAAGAAACGCCATTCAAGTTTTCGAAAAATCGGCCGCCTAGGCGGGCTAGGCGGGTCCTTTTTAAAAAATATATAATAAATAGTATAGCCGGACGGCTATACTATTTTAATTATATATATTTAAACATATAGCCGCCCGCACGGCTATACTTTTTAAATAATATATTTAAACAGGAATCTGAAAAAACGCCATTCATTTTCGAAAATTCGGCCGCCTAGGCGAGTCCCTTTTTTTTTTTTCAATAAATAAAACGTATAGCAAATTGAGAAGCAATTTGAAAGGGATGAAAAAGCTGGAGTCAAACTTCTGAGCAATGAAAAAGAACCATTTTGCAGACTAGGTAAACTAAGTTTAATTCTTCAAAAAATGACCCTCACATTTTTCCTCTCAACCATTTTGCAATTGTCGCACCAAGTCGTTAGATATCCTCATGAAGGATCTCAAAGTTATCGCCGAAAGGTACTGAGGAGCTGTTCAAAGAAATGCATCACATGTGTATGGGTTCAATCCAACAGGGATCATAAGGCACTCTCTATGTGTGGAGATATAATGTCTATGAGGAAGACTATGATGAAAGAACTCAGGCAAATAATTGAGGCAAATCCAGTTTTCCGTGGCAAACTGAAGTATCCTAGAATCAAAAGTCATAGATTACATAATTTTCATTAGCCAAAGGTAATGCTTCCTCTCTAGTTTTGGTCTTCCCTCTATTTTGTGATTGCATATGTTCATACATATGTGTGCGCACGTTTGTCTGAGAGAGAGAGTACTTGTTATTCTCATATTTAGTTAGTCACTTTCTGTTTTTTGTAATTGGGAGAGAGACTGACTTGCGTGTTTAACTTGACAGCTTGAATTGGCAGCATATACAGTGTTAAGACCCTCGTCCAAATCCAGTCATTAAGACTCTTTTCGTTGATCATGTTTGTGAACCACAGGAAAATGTTCCTTTGCCTCTACCAATTGAAAACAATTTGGAAGTAAGATATGTTCTGGTGACATAAATTTATTTTTCCTAAGTATTTGTCCTCATTAACCAATGATCCTGCTCAATCGGTGTCTACACGTACTTATTTTTGTCCAAATCCAGTTATTAATAGAACCCTTTTCATTGATCATGTTTGTGAAGGGCAGGTCCGTTTGTCTTTGTCTCTATCGACTGGGAACATTTTGCAAGTAAGATATTTTCTGGTAAACAGAAATTCTTTTCGTATTGGTCCTCATTAACCAATGGTTCCTGCTCATCAGCCACACTAGCTGATTTTCTTTATCTTTTTTTAAACAAGATTTTGTTTAGTATTTCTGGTTTCTTCTAAGATTGCTCTAACCTTATCTATGTAGCCTTCACAAGCAACATCAAATCCACTTCCAACTTCTTCTGCTGAGTCAAAAATTTATCTGTAACACAAGATGCGCTCTCTTTGGGAGCAGTATCTCTCAGTGCTGCAAAGAGCCCAGGTATTTTATTTTAGTTCTTCAAGTGATGTTGGGAACTGGTGCCCTCTAATTTATGTTTGAAGTGTATCGTCATTTTACACATTGCATAGTTGTTATTATTAACTTTTGATTGCATTTCTGTGGCTACAGCTATAGAGATTATGAGGTAATCTGCATCAAATTTATGTATAGATTTACATAATAGAACTTATGTTTCTTGACCTTGGTTTTCTTTCATTTGTTTAGGTAAAATCAACTCACTGATCCCGGCCAAAGTCACATGTCCACGGTTGCCATAGCCAATGGTTTGCCCACTACTGTTGCAGGCCGAGTAGTCCAACAGTATCCCATCAAACTCACTATTAAGTGTTATGCTTGTTTTAGGTGAACCACGGAGATCTAACAAAACATGTTACCATTGAATGACAATATGGAAAGATGGGTACAACTAGTCAACCAATGGATCTCCCTGTCCCCATCCATTTCATGTTTATATATGCATTCTTGAACTCATGTCCTGAAGATGACACAGAAAACAACAAAAGTGGATACTCACGGAATGTAAACAAGTAACTCAGGATCACCCTCAAGTGTTCCTGTTGCAGAAAGTAGGATCAGATGAGACTTCATATGCCCAGTAATTGAAACATAAATTAAAACCAAAATATATGGTAAACCTAAACTGAATCTTAACCAATGATTCAGCGATTTTTTAGCCGAAGGTGAGTGTTTTTCTTCTTCTACAGCAGCTGTATTATCTTGCATCTTTCTGGGAGTTTTTGATTTACTCTTTTTGCCCATCTTATGGATCCAAAAGCTGCATTTCACCCAGATTACATTACTGAGAAGTGATAAAAAAGAAAAAAGTTCAAAAGAAGAGATGACTCAATAATTGGAGCCCCAGAAAGCAGCATACTCCTTTTGGGTCAGTTAACCAGACCAACTCAGTTTGTAAGAGAATATTTGTTCATCATCAGCTTCATAGCAACCAAATTAACATAACACAAACCAAAACAGAAAATGGAAAATACTGATTTTCAGTTTGTATGGAGCTTAGATTCAAGTTTTCCGAAAATCGGCCGCCTAGGCGGGCTAGGCGGGTCCTTTTTATTTTAATTTATAAATAGTATAGCCGTGCGGTTATACTATTGAAAAATGCGTGGTCCTCCTCAGATAATAGCCGCGCGGCTGTATCCTTTAAATAATATATTTAGACTGTATAGCCGGCGGCTGTACTTCCTAAATAATATATTTAAAGAGTATAGCCGGACGGCTAAACCTTTTTATTTTTTTATTTTTTTATTTTTAAATTTTATTTTTTGTAGAGGACCTGTTTGAAGAAGACCATAGAAGTTGCCACCGATACCAACAGCAATGACATCCTTGGGCTTTTCGGTGGCACCAACTTACCAGAATTGCCAATTACTTCACAATTCAGACAATATGGACCCAAAATGGATACTAAAAAAAATTGTAGTGATTACCCAAAATCCACTTCGAATACTCTAAAAAATTGTAGTGATTACCCAAACTTCCAAGGTTCATCCTAATTTATGGAAACCAAAGAGTGGCTTAGAGCTGATGAACAATGACCTTCCCAGCACCAACCCTGAAGAGGCTATGTCCTGCTTTGATTTGTCAAAGAATGATTCATATCAGCAACATTTAAGGTAAACCCAATGCATATAGTATTCTTGAAATTTTCTTTTCCCAACCAAAACTTCTGTTTGCAAATTTTTCATGATATAACTCATTGTACTCATAAAAATCTGTTGCTCAAAAAGGCAGACGATGAAGAAAGTCAAGTTTTCTAAAAATCAGCCGCCTAGGCGGGCTAGACGGTTTCTTTATTTTATTTTATTTTAATAAATAGTATAGCCGGACGGCTAAACTCCTTAAATAATACATTTAAGCTATATAGCTGACCGGCGATACTCTTTTTTAATTTTTTATTTTTCTAAATTTTCCTGCACAAGGTTCATTCTTTCTTATGGAACGGATGTTCCTGGCTGCCAATCGCAACTAGTGTAAATTTCTATCGACACCCATTTCTCACCCACACTTTAGGTTCACTCTCTGGTTTTGGAACATGGCCGTAAACTTGAGAATTAAAACTTAAAATCTAAGCTCAATCACCTAACATATCAACCCTGTCAAGAATGGAGTGCACTTAAAATCTAAGCTCCATACCCTAAACTCTGTCAAAGATGGAGTGCAACTTTTATTTCGCTTTGCCACCACTCATCAGGAGCCACTTTTTTGTATGTATGTTGACAGGATTATTGCACAATTCAGAACGGCTGAACAATTCAAGACATCACGTTAACTGATTAGCCAAGTAAATCCTGTTGGCGTGACTTGTGGATATTGACTTACTTTCCTTACACACCAAGGATTCCTATTTTATTTGTAATTGATTTACTTTAATTCCTGATTTCCTACTGTAAATAGATTTAGGAATTTATTATTTACTTGCCCATTCAGGTTTTGTTATATTATAAATATGACCTCCTACAAGGAGAAGAATACATAGAAAATTCCCACAAACAAATATTCTCTTATAGTTTTCATATTTTAGCATGGTATCAGAGCGGCGATCTTGGAATTGCTGACTCTAGTTTTAAACCCCGCCGCCGCTATGGGGTTGATGATTTTTTCAACCCTCATGGAGGTAGCACCGCGACTCCTTTTCTCCTTCTCAACCAACCATACAGGTTGAGTGCCCAAATGGCTCAGCTCCTACAGATGCAGACTTTGGCCGAATTTGATCCTGAATCAGGATCCTATTTTGACGACCCCAACCCGACCTCGACTATGACGACGACGACCCCGACCCCGACTCCGAAGACGATCTCGACCCCAACTCCGATGATGACCACAACCCCGAATTTGTCTATGATTCAGACCTCGATCCCGATTTCGACTTCGACTCTAGCCCCGACTCAGGCTCAGATCCCGATCCGAATTCCTACTCTACCTATATCCTATGCATCTTCCGCTGCACAGATTATGACTTCTCGACTAACGACACCGACACATGGACTAGATTGCGCATATTGTGGTGATCCGAGACACACTCGTGAGACTTGTTTTAAATTGCATGGCTACCCCGATTGGTGGGCTACTCTTAAAGATCGAGGACAATGCAATACGACCAGTAATGGTACTGGTTATGGATTCCATACTTCCGATAAGATTGATTCCAGGAGTTGGATAATTGATTCCGGTGCAACTGATCATATGACGTTTGATCCTGATGATTTTCTGAATACTACACAACCTCGACGAACCTGTATTGCAAATGCCAATGGCGTTACTTATCCTGTGATGTGGCTGTTGCACTCTCATCCTCTCTCACACTGTCTAATACTTTACTTGTTCCATCTTTATCTACTAAATTGTTGTCCGTTAGTCAGCTTACTGAACAATTGAATTGTTGTGTACTCATTTACCCGAGTTTTTGTTTGCTTCAGGATATTCACACTAAGGAGATTCTTGGTCGTGGTACTAAGAGAGGGGGGCTATATTATGTCGATGACTTCAGTCCTGGCATAGCTAACAGTGTGACGCATCCCTTTGATAGCAAACAAAAGCAAATTTGGTTGTGGCACCGTCGATTGGGACATCCGTCTTTTAGTTATATGAAGCATCTTATACCAGATTTATTCTCAGGTTTCAAGGACTCCGACTTCACATGTGATACTTGTATTTTGGCTAAGAGTCACCGTGTGCCCTACCCGTTGAGTACGAACAAGTGTACTACTCCATTTACGTTAATTCACTCTGATGTCTGGGACCTTCACCTATCACTGCTCCCTCTGGTGTTAGATGGTTTGTCACATTCATAGATGATTGTACACGGATGACATGGCTTTATTTGCTGAAGAATAAAAACGAAGTGTTTTCCCGTTTTCAATCATTCCACAAACAGATGAAAACTCAGTTTAATGCTCAAATCCAGATTCTTCGCTCCGACAATGGTGGAGAATTTGTCAATCATGACTTTCAGACTTACTTCCAACAACATGGAATTATCCATGAGACGACTTGTCCTCAGACACCGCAACAAAATGGTGTTGCTGAACGAAAGAATCGACATCTTCTTGAAACCGCCCGAGCACTTCTGATTGGCGCTCATGTTCCTCGCCATCACTGGGATGATGCTATTGTCACTGCAGTTCACCTAATCAACCGCATGCCTTCTGGTGTATTGACTTTTAAAACTCCCTTACAGGTGCTTGCGCAACACAGACCTCTGCCCTCTGTTTTGGTACTCACACCCCGAATCTTTGGATGTGTGGCTTTCGTTCATCTCCACAAAAATCAACGTAGCAAACTTGATCCATGTGCGCTTCGTTGTGTTTTTGTGGGTTATGCCACTCATCAGAAAGGCTACCGTTGTTATCACCCTCCTACCCGACGTACCTATGTCACTTTGGATGTGACCTTTCTGGAATCTGAGCTGTTCTTCCATGACCCATCATCCAATTCTACGCTTCAGGGGGAGATACGAAATGAAGAGCAGAATTGGAGCAACTTGGACAACGAAGAAATTCTCCTATGTACAGAAATAATTGATCATCCCGAGTCTGGAGCACAAGATTACTCTCTGCCGAAAAGCGACCAATCGCCCATTCATAGCGATCAATTACCTGACCCACCTGATCCATACGAAGATATTTCTGATCCGAGTCTCACACCTACAGACAATACAGAACAACAAGATGAAGACCCCCCCTCTAACTCAACAGTACCAACAGACCAATCTCCTGAGAATATCCTTGAGGTAAGTACTCCTACTAGACTTGTGCATTTAGAGGATAAAACTATTGGATATCAATTACCTTTCAGGCAAAATCGTGGGAAGCCACCAAATCGCTATTCACCTGATATTAGCAAGACATCCAAGTATCCAATTGCAAATCATGTATCTACTGAGAAGCTGTCTGAACCACTCAAGGCTTTTGTGCATCAGTTGTCTGCTATCCATATTCCAACCAAGGTCTCTGAAGCATTGAAAGATCCTAAGTGGGTCCAAGCTATAAAAGAGGAGATGAAAGCTCTTGAGAAAAATCAGACTTGGACATTGGAGACTATACCACGAGAAAAAAGACTATCGGATGTAGATGGGTGTTTACTATAAAACACAATGCAGATGGATCTATCGAGCGATACAAGGCAAGACTTGTGGCAAAAGGGTACACACAGACCTATGGTATAGACTATGAAGAAACCTTTGCTCCATTGCAAAGTTAAACACCGTTTATCAGAGTCTTATTGTCCCTTGCAGCTAATTTGGATTGGCCACTACACCAGATTTGATGTAAAGAATGCTTTTCTACATGGCGAACTCACGGAGGAGGTGTACATGGACATTCCTCCTGGTTATAATACTACTCAGACTGGAACAGTTTGTAGGCTACGAAAAGCATTGTATGGGTTGAAACAGTCACCACGTGCATGGTTTGGACGGTTCACCATGGCAATGAAGAACAATGGTTTCAAACAGTGCAACTCAGATCATACTTTGTTCTTGAAACATCGGAAAGGGAAGGTAACAGCATTAATAATTTATGTTGATGATATGATTATTACTGGGAATGATAAACAGGAAATATCACAGCTACAAGACTATCTGGCTACTGAGTTTGAGATGAAGGATTTAGGTGGACTCAAGTATTTCTTGGGAATTGAGGTGGCTCGATCGCAGCGAGGCATATTTCTCTCTCAAAGGAAATATGTCTTGGACTTGTTGACAGACACAGGAATGCTAGATTGCAAACCTGCGGACACTCCTATTGTTCAGAATCATCATCTTGGAGAATATCCGAATCAAGTTCCAACTAACAAAGAAAGATACCAAAGGTTAGTGGGAAGATTGATCTATTTGTCACATACTCGACCAGACATTGCTTATGCAGTGAGCGTTGTCAGTCAATTTATGCACTCTCCAAGTGAAGACCACATGAATGCAGTTCTTCGGATACTTAGATATTTGAAGTCTGCGCCTGGAAAAGGACTTATGTTCTCAAAGCATGGTCATCTAAATATTGATGGTTATTCAGATGCAGATTGGGCAGGTAATGTAACAGATAGAAAATCCACATCGGGTTACTTCACATTTGTGGGAGGTAATTTGGTGACATGGAGGAGCAAGAAATGAATGTAGTAGCTTTATCCAGTGCAGAAGCCGAGTTCAGAGGCATGACTAAAGGGATATGTGAACTTCTTTGGTTAAGAAAGTTGCTTACTGAACTTGGGTATAAACCTACATCAACAATGAATCTCTTTTGTGACAACAAGGCTGCTATAGCCATTGCACAGAATCCGGTTCAACATGATCGTACTAAACATGTTGAGGTGGATCGACACTTCATCAAACAGAAGCTTGAGGCTAAAGTGTTTCAGTTTCCTTTTGTGAAATCCGAGGATCAATTGGCGGATATTTTGACAAAGGCGATTTCCAGTAAAGCATTCCACAATTCACTGGATCAGTTGGGCATTGGCGACATCTATGCACCAACGTGAGGGGGAGTGTTGGCGTGACTTGTGGATATTGACTTACTTTCCTTACACACCAAGGATTCCTATTTTATTTGTAATTGATTTACTTTAATTCCTGATTTCCTACTGTAAATAGATTTAGGAATTTATTATTTACTTGCCCATTCAGGTTTTGTTATATTATAAATATGACCTCCTACAAGGAGAAGAATACATAGAAAATTCCCACAAACAAATATTCTCTTATAGTTTTCATATTTTAGCAAATCCGATAGTATTTCACTATGGAAGGTTCAAGGCCAAAAGCTACTTATCCAGATGCAGTATTCTTCTAATAGGAACTCTCTCTAGTGTCTTCATTTTTTGTTTGCATGTTGTTGAGTCAATTTCCATTCATGTGGGGGATTGTTGGAAAATTTAATATTAGCTAATATTGATTTTCCTATTTGAATAGAAATTAATAAAATTCATTGGGTTAAAGACATGACCCTTGGGTTAAAGACATCTTCACATGGGGGGTGACAACTCTTCAAACCAAGGGATGCATTGTTTGCCTTTTCAAATAAGGATACCTTTTTGGAAAGGGTATTTCATCATCTATAAATAGATCAATCTTCTTGCAGTTTTAAAAATTCAGTTTAATTCTCTACATACAGACTTTCACATATACAAAGCATTAGAGTTTTCATAAAGAGAGGTTCCTGCATAATTAGGTTCAAAGCTCCTTGTGAATTGCAGTGCTTCTTTCACAATGAGGGGAGTCGTTGTATCCTGGGAGGCGAACGCTAGTGAACCATAAGCACCAATGTGGGGCGTAATTCGTCTTAAGGTCAGAGTGTCCAACACTTGCCTCGACTCAATTAAGGTTCTTCTAATTCAATTCTCCTTTTATAAAAATCTGTTTTATATACAGTATTTATTTTATAGCAATTTAGCGCTCATATTTCCAACAGAATACAAGTCAAATGCAGAAGTAGAGTCCATTTACAACTCACCTTGTTGCTCATACAGAGTGTAAAGACAGACTAAACATAAGGATATCATATTTTATGTGATAATAAATGCAGAACATGGAGACAAGACTGGGTGCTCAAGAAAAACTTTCGACAGATTTCTTTAATGGGAAGAAATCTGTGAAGAACACGCCACTTCAGTCATAAATATGACAGGTCCCTGCTCTCCCGATCACACTGCAGAATCCACCCCCTCTAGCCCCAGTGATTGTACTCCATAAGGTGATCGTAGAGTTGCAGAAGCATCATCTGTCATTGAAGCAAGCGTGCCTTCATGATGTAAATGACCAAGAGGTATTGCGAGTTTCCTATAGACTAGCAGATTTTTTTTCTTACACTAGTTTCTTCTGGTGCTGATGCATATTGGAAACTACAATTACTTTCAGACATGGGCATGGCTTCTACTCTAATGTGACTTCTGTTATTTAACGACGTCATTTTGGCCCAGCAGATTTTTGTGTGGGGTGCTGCTGGGTGGGAAAAACAGAGAAGCAAATTGTTGCAGATTCCAGATGGGAAGGAGTTGAGATCATTGTCAGATACTTACATCCAAACTCACCAGAAATATGATTGAAATGGATGAAATAATGATCAAAACCAATATTCTAGATGCAGTTAACTGAAGAACTGGAGTCGAAGTTATGAAGAAAAAAAACGCCATTCAAGTTTTCGAAAAATCGGCCGCCTAGGGGGGCTAGGCGGGTCCTTTTTTTTAATATATAATAAATAGTATAGCCGAGTGGCTAGACTATTTAAATTATATATTTAAAGGGTATAGCCGCACGGCTATACTATTTAAGCAATATATTTAAACAGAAATCTAAAAAACCGCCATTGAAGTTTTCGAAAAATGGGCCGCCTAGGCGGGTCCCTTTTTTTCAATAAATAAAACATATACCCGTTCGGCTAGACTAATATATTTAAAACATATAGCCGGCTGTACTCCTTAAATAATATATTTAAAAAGGATCGTGGCACAGCTGTTCTATACTCTTTTATTTTTTAATTAATTTTTTCCCTGATTTTCCTTTATTGTAGTTTACAAAATTATCCATTACTATTATACCATTATCCGAGTCTCTATTGTTCCCTTTTGATTTTTTACTTATTACTCGTATAAAGAATTCAGCATTTTCCTATTTAGTACTTATATTATACACGTAAGTATTTATTTTTCAATAATACTTTTATTTTCTGTACACGTCTTAAAGACTCAGTGAAATATACTTCTAAAAAATAATAATATATGGGGACAATAAAGCCTTTGGAAGATGAAGATAAATGGGGTATGTTGCCCGTTGGTTGACAGCAAGTTGGAGAGCTGCCAGCCTGTGGAATCCGATTGCATTGTCCCAGCTTGAAAAAAGCCCTTGGTGTGTGATCTCTAGATAATAGAGGCCTAAACATAATAAGATCTCATCTCTAGATAATGCATGTTATGTTGTCTAGGCATTAGGAGCAGTAAATTATATAAATCTAAAATAAATTCAGGACTTCATTGGAAAATTTGCAGTCATGATTTCTTGTAAGTTGTAACTATTCTTTCCTGCGCAAGGTTCATTCTTCTTTCTTATGGAACGGATGTGCCTGGCTTCCAATCAATGTCGTTGACCAATCGCGACTAGTGTAAATTTCGATCGACACCCATTTCTCACCTAAGCCCTAGGTTCACTCTCGGGTTTTGGAACATGGCCAGAAACTTGAGAATTAAAACTTAAAATCTAAACTCAATACCCTAACATATCAACTCTGTCAAGAATGGAGTGCACTTAAATCTAAGCTCCATACCCTAAACTCTATCAAGGATGGAGTGCAACTTTTATTTCACTTTACCACCACTCACCAAGAGCCACTTTTTTGTATGTATATTGACAGGATTATTACACAATTCTGATGGGTCGAGATTGGGTCCAGATGATCTTGATCACATTTCAACCTTGTCACTTGAGCCAGAACTCACCAATCTCTCTTTGACAAAGAAGAAAAGGGTCGGGATGATTGATCGGGATCACTAGTTATAAGTTTGGGCTCGAGTGGGATTGAATCTCTAAGAAAAATTAAAGATAACCAATACATGATCTGATCTGCAACTAAATATAAGAAATCGGAGGGTATCCATTATTAGTGGCAATCTACAAGCAGGAGGAACCCTAGGAGGGTTCATGAAATGCATATTTACTTGAGTTAAACATTACAGTCAATTTGATGAAAATTAAATTGCTTAATGTCACAAAGGAGAATACATCTTCAAGCATCTACCTTTGCCGCTGCAGATGCATAACTTACGCTGCTGTCCCTCATAGTTTTGCACTGACTCGACTGCTCATATCGGAGAAAATTGATCTTTATGCTCGTTGAACAGTTCTTCAGCATCTGAATGCATTGAAATATGATTGAAAGGGATGAAATAATGATCAAAACCAATATTCTAGATGCAGTTAACTGAAAAGCTGGAGTCAAACTTATGAGCGATGAAAAAGAACCATTTTGCTGTCTAGGTAAAATAAGTTTAATTCTTCAAAAGATGACCCTCGCATTATTCCCCTCAACCTGATTTGATGCCTCCAATATGTCAATATGAAATAGAAATAACAAGGATATCTTTAGGTTCCTTTCATTATATTTGCTGCTACTTATGACAGCTGCATCCCTCACATGTTTGCTAGCAAATGCCTTAAATTTGTCTAAACAATCCAGACACAGTAGTATAAAGGTCATTGAAACATGAATGTAACTGGTGTTTTTCATTGATAGGCATAGCCTTTCCAACTCAAAAGAGGAATATAATCCTCAAACAGGTACAAATCGCCTCCCTAATTTTTCAGGCTTTTACCCTGTTTCATCCTAGGGTGTCATATTCTCACATCAGTTATAACATGTAGTATTTTCTTTGCCAAATTTAAGGAACAATATTTGAACTTCTTCCCTTTCAGACACTGAAGCCAATACTTAAGGTACTTACATGCAGAAAAACACTAATTGGGTGGCGCCCACAAATGGTGTTATCAAACTCCAACAGATACTCTTTGAATGCATCTGGATTTCCAGTTTCTATTATATCCATTCCAATCCTGTCCAAAGCCTCAATAGATTTGTGTATGGCCCCATGTTTCTTGTCATAGTGCGTGTAATTAAATCTGAGAAAGAATAACAAGATCAGTCATGGTTAACAAGTATCAGTTCAATTTCATTATTTCAGTCATATGTTGAGCAGCCATGGCCAGGGAAGAGAATTAGCAAAACATGCAAATATCATGTAACATGGCAATGAATATAACCATGAAATAGCATCCATGAAGTAAAATTTAAGTCGAAGCCAAGCAATGCAATAAAAGTCATGTGTGTGTGTGTGTGTGAGAGAGAGAGAGAGAGAGAAGCCCAGAATGCATATGTAGATAGACACTGGCATTTTGGACAACACTCATGTTAGCTAACAAGGACTAAAATCTAGCAAACCATGAATGGAACATACCGAGACCCCCAATGACAAAAATCTGACGACACCGAGAAGAAATTTTGAGGATCATCCACATATTTGCCAAGCAACTGTCCATACATGGCTTCACTTTCAGCCTTAAGAGCACCAACGAGAATGGGTACAACTTTAACTTGGTGCCTGCATCAGTGTCGTCAAAAGTCAGCCATGCCATAAATAACTATAGAAGAGAACTGTGCTATGAACAAAATTAATAAGGATATATTGAAAAACATACCCCTCAAAAACTTTAGCAAGATACGGTAAGTGCATTTCCATGCTGTGTTCAGCCTCATCAACGCGAATATCCATCAGTTCAAATTTTCCAGTTGCTTTTAGCTCCTCAATTACTGATAAGTGAAAACAAACAGAATGTTAGAAAACCACAAATTAACAGGGATGAGTTAACTCCTATAAAAGAAGCATTTGGTAATTCATTGAGAAGATATTTTATGCATTGATTGAAAAGGGAAAATTAGCACAAACAATTTTGTGCTGCTTGAAACTGGCTGGTTTCAAGTGAAATTAACAATGCCCCGTAAATTTTGTTCTAAGTCATGCATGTGCCAATGTGGATTAGAAATTAATTAGTAATTGAAAGAAAAAAGTAAATCAACAGTGCGGAAGACCAAGACAAAAAAATAACAATTCCAAGTTACCCAGATTTAGACAATGAGATTCACACTACCTTCCAAATCGATAGTCAGATCCCCTATGGGGGTCTTGTAAACTGTGGCTGTTGAAAGAGCACACTTTGGAGTGTAATAGTGGTGAGATGGACCAAGAAGGAACACCCGGGTACTGAACAAGCAAGTTTCTCTCACACATTAGCAACAATTTGACAGCTCTTTGCCATACCAATCAATCTTTACAGGTTTAATTATGCGTCAAAGCACAATTACTAGAACATAATCAGCTCGCATTACGATCCTACATTATCAAAATAGCATTAGAGAACTAACGAGAAAACAACAAGAACACAACTCACATGTTTGTTGGGTCTATGTTGCCAAATGCATAGGCAGCAGCACGACCTGAATATGAATAACCTGCATGCCTGTAATTCCAAGGCCAAACACAGAAAAATACAAACAAAAACAAATTATTTTAAAAAATAAAATTTCAGCTTTTATTTTTATTTTTATGAATTATAAGCCAAAATGAAGAAGAGTAAGAAGCAAAGCAGGTCTATGTTAACTTACGGAGCAATGACACCTCGGACATCAGGAGATTTAGTGAGCCCAGATTCTCTCAGCCATCCTTCAAGTTCTTCCGACAACTTCCTAGCTGAAAAATGAAAAATGAAAGAATAAAAATGTATTTTTTTAACACAAATAATCTGATAAATGAATTTTCTCAAAAGCAACCAAATTTGGTTCTTGGGATTTCTCGGCAACCAAACAGATATGAGGAGGGAATTAGAGTTGCGCGAGAGAGAGATACTGACGGTTATCGGTGTACCAGGAACCAGCATGCGATGCTCTTCTGGCTTTCTCCATAGATGGAATTTCGGAGGATGAAGATGAGAAGGAGCTGAAACCCTAATTAATAATATGTGCAAATAATTGAAGTTGTGAGAGTGAGAAAGACAGAATTGAGATGCCTCTCTCTGTGTATGTGTGTGTGTGCAAGTTGCCTTTCTTTATGGGAGAGCTTTGGAGTTGGAGAGACTTGGAGAGAGAGAGTGGTGGTGGGGGGTGCGTGACGTGTTGAAACAAAATTAGAATTTTTTATTTATTTATTTTCAATTTGATTCCGCGGAGCCAAACTTTTGTTGTTTGCACCTTTCTCATCTCACTCCTAATTTTCTCTTTTTCTTTTTTGTTATTGGGTTACAAAGAGATATTCCATTACGGTTTATCTTTCTCATCACCACGTAACATATCATGTGATAAAATAAAAATATATATATATAATTTTAAGTATCAAAGATGAAAAAGTTTTTTATAATCACGCAACGAAAGAGATACAAATCTGTAAATGCACATGACAGCTCTCAGTTAAACCGAATTAATTGATGGTCGATTCGAGTCAGTTTTTTTTTACTCAACCTTTCGACTAATCAGTGTGGAGATACAGGCGTATATATACTGCAGTGTGGGTAAGTTTTTATCATCAGTGTGGACCAGATTTTTGTTTCGGCCTAGCCTGATCAATCGATCCAAAAAAAGATCGAAAAAATCAAACTCTCGTCATGAGTGTGGAATAAAGTGTTTTATCGCTTAAGTTATAAGCCCCAGTACGGATTGGATTCGAACGAAATCCCCAGCATTATGTAGGCTGGCGTCCAATGCCTGAAGCTTATACGATGGTATTCTTCTTAATGCATGTCCAGGGAAGAACAGAATTCAAATTCAATCAAACAGTTGGGGATGAACGAGGTAAAGGAATAATAGCATTCTCTGCTATTGTATAACAATCACAAATGTCACAACAATACAACTTACAAATGACACTCTATGATAAATGACAACAAACTTGGCCCAATAGGCCACAGCAAGCAGCAAAATAATGTTACTGCTGCTTATTCTTTGAATGAACAAATCCAATCATATACCCTATGCCCCCAAAACTTTGAAAATTACCCTAGAGAATCTTACAACAAAACGAAACAAATAAGCTCACTGGCATTTTGCAACCCAGTCACAAACACTCAAATTCAAACACTACGGAAAACTTTCTGTTTGCTCCCAAAGCAAACAAGATGCTGAACCTGAACACAAAAGTCCATTGACAGAAGAAAAGACCTGCAATCACCAAAAAGTAAAAACCAGAGAGGTTATGTTTCATTCAGTATGATATATGATTTTGCACCGACCACGAAGATTCAAAATAGTATAAATCAATGTAAAACATAACATAACCAGACAATGGTTGGTAAACTAACTACTTAGAAGCTAGAGGCATGGATTTTGAGTAATGAATCCGCTTGAAAGTTAAAACTATGTCTGTCTTCGGTTAAACAATGAGCTTTCAACATATTGTGCGGTCTCAAAAATCCATGTAAATTCTATTACAATTCATCCATCTTCTAAAGAATAGCAAGAGCATGCCAATGTTAAATAGTTTTAAAAGGCAGCATGATTATAAAATTCTCAAATTTAAAAAGACAAGTTACCTGTGCAACCACACAGCCTGTGAAAGTTGAACTAAGGCAACCTGAAGAATTTGTTTTCGTGGAAAGCCTCTAAAGGATACCCAACTATCAACAAAAAAATTCAAGCATGCTCCAATATAGAATGAAGTTTTGGAACCCGGCGACGCAGCAACGGCTCCAGCCGAAAAGAGGGAACACCAAACTGCCACCTCTTAGCATCATACATTTCATTCCACGCCTGTATTATCTCATCGATTTTGAAGCCTAAACCTGCATTTAAATGAAAATTGATCGTGTGTTTCAAATTCTAACAGTTGTAAAAAATTTGAATTAACATGTGTCTTTTACCTTCTAATGCAGTTTCATTGGAACAGTGGTTCTTCATCATCACAGCTATATCCGTTGGAGAGGCTCCACAAAGCTCAAACTTCTCAACAGAAACTTCTAAACATTCCTCCCAACTTGGTAGCCCTAGCTTATATTCCACAACAGAACGTTCATACAGCACGGTTCCCCATAAAAGGTATATCTGTGACTTCATATTTGCAGCCTGCTCTGCAGCTTCATCAGCAGATACCTCTTTAAATAGGCCATCCAAACCCAATTTCTGCAACTGCGCTTTATATTTATCTTCTTTGGCAAGTCCATTAAGACGCCGCTCTTCTATCTCCTCCCACATCAGCATGCCCTTCTCCATGCTGTCCTCAGCCTTGTTATAAAGCTGAAGCACCTCCGAAGAAGGCTCCGTTTCTAGCTCAATCTTGCTTCCAAGCGCATAGTACCAACAAAGCTTTGCTTGGTCGAACTGTTGTTGCCCGAGAGCAAGATAACCTTCATAAAAGTCGGGTTTTATTTTCACAGCTTCTTCATACCTACCCTCTGCCTTCTTATACTCTTTCTGTGCCCAGTCATAGCCAGCCTTGATCTGTTCAATAATGGAATCCCTCGAAGCATCTTCTGGAAAGGACACTCGCTTCCTTGCCTTAGACATGTGGACATTTCCCCAATTAAACAATGCCAAAGCCGCCATCTCTTGGAACTTATTTGCAGCAATGTCAAAAAGTTCTTGAGCATCCTCAATTGTTACAGTGTCCTCCATTGCCTCTGAGTATAGCTTCACTCCAAGCTCATGAAGATCCAAGTAAGCATCAGAATCGAACCCAACATGGTTCTTGAATAACCTTGCAAACTGGATAATCCAGTCCTCAACAGAAGTAAACCTTTTCTCCACTTCTCTATCTTTTTCACCATCCCCATTCTCTACAACATTGCTTCGTTCTCTGTCTTCCTTACTCAGCTCCTCATCACTCAATCCCTCATAAATTGGTTCTTGATCAGGACTAACTTCTGCTATAAATAACCTGAGTGACCCCTGCATATCACATGATGATTCAGCTATCCTCAACTCATCTGTAGTAGTGATTGTAACCAAATCGCCCTCTTGGTCTCTATACTTAACAAGAACACCCTTCAAACCAGGAAACCGATCCCTAACTATCCCCCTGACCAACCTCATGCTGCAATTCAATGGCAGTTGTGCCCACCTTATATCCTCTCCAAACACCAACTTGACTGTCTTTGTAACTACTTTTTCTTCCTTAACATGCTTCATAACCACTTTCTCTTCCTCAACATGCTTTGTAACTACTTTCTCCTGCTCAATGGTCTTTGTAACCACTTCTTTATCCTTATCAGCACTCACATTCTCTTCCACAACGACCTTATCCTTCCTCTTCTCCTCAACTTTCTTACCCTTCTTCTTGTTCTTTAACTTCTCTTTCACCACTTTACGAAAGCGGGCAGCAGGAGGCTGCGGTACATTAGCAATACCAATTTCTTTCTCATCAAGAACAATACCCTTTTCACTCATCACCTTCTTCACGCTTTCCAAAATCTCCAATGCACTTAGATTATTTGGTTCCATACTCAAAACAGTATTAACATCTCTCAATGCCAAATCCAACCTATTCAGAGCCTCATAACACTGAGATCTTCTTAAGAGTGCTTTACTGTATCTAGGTGATACCTCTAACGCCAAATTACATTCGTTGATTGCTCGAGGATATTCACCAAGGCCCATTTGCATATAACATGCAGCCATGCTGGTATGTAGATGAGCAACTTCAATATGATTCTGTGGGAGGAGTTTGAGGGCTTTTTCAAACTTTAACATTGCGCCTTCATGATCACGCTTTTGATAAAGTTTGTTACCTTCATCTTTGAGTTCTTGGGACATGTTGATGAAGATTGCAGTGTCTTCATCAAAAGCTTTGGAGTTTCGATCCGAGGGCTTGCTCAGCTTACTGCCAGCATTCCCAGGCTTTTGTACCTCCTCATCTTTCTTCTTCCCAGTTGGCTTCCCCATTGATATTTCAAAAATACGCAGACAAAGAAGAAGACCCCAATAACAGAGCTTTTAAAGCTCGGGTTTTTATCTTATCCAAAAACCCTTTCAGCAACTCATAAAATAAGGAACATTCAAATAGTTCCCTGATAATTAAGCAAAACCTTAATAAACTTGCAGCTGATAAAACCCAATTCAAAAGTATTTAAAACTGTGATTTAAAAAAAAAAACAACAACTCCAACAATTTAACACACAAAATAATAATAATAATAATAATAAACCAACCCAGAAATGGAAGCTTAAATCATTTTCATACACAAAGTTTCAATCAAAACACACTTCAGAAAAAAGCAATAACGAAAGAAAAATGAAAAACCCAGACCCCAAATCCTAATTCCAGAAATGAACTACAGAAAAAAACAATGGAAGGACAACAAAAAAATCCAGTCTTTTTAACCTGGCTTCTGTTCTCAAAGCTCCAAATCAGCAATTGGTGGATAGTGATCCAGAGACAAACAAGAACCCAATCAAAAATTAATTGAATTAGAATGATTGTGCTCTGGAATTGTTGAGAAGAGAGAGAGTGGATATCAATGGTGTCTCTGGCTGCAGAATAAATGCAAGGAAACGACACTTCATTTCATCCTGGAAGGGGAAGTTCTCTCTCCTAGGGTTTCCTGAACGAAAGGTCAACGTTCCAAAGTGGGGTGGTCGTCCCCCACCTTCCATGAGCGCGCGTCTCTCTAACGCCCCTCTCTTCACTCTTCAGTCAGCCTAATTCGTCGGATTTTATGCCCATATTTCTTTTTCCCCGCCATATTTCTTTTTGTCAGTTTTTTTTTTCCCGCCATATTTATTAATATTATTAAATAATTTTCTAGAATTTTGCACGAAAGTCCCAGAAAAATAGAATTCGAGCCAGTAGCGTGTACACCACGTGCCTGAAGGAGCTGGGGCGTTGGAGTAGCGCCCAATCCAGGGGCAAAACATTCAATTACTCAGCTGTAATTAATTTTATCGTCATTAAGGTTAATATAAGATATAAAATCCCAGTGGGCTCCACCTCCCTTCTAGACGACAGAGCATATTCCACTAATCCAGCAAAAGAAGCACTATTAATTCCTCACGTGGATAAATATTTCTCTTTTTATTTTAAGGAATAGTATTAGGTTCTCTCTTCCCATTTTCCGAAGGAATATTAAGCATCGAGACTACACATACATCAGCAAACAGAAACCATCACCTATGGAACTCGTTTCAACCAGTTAATATTCGTAGGTTGACACGAAATGACCTGTGAACGTAATGTAATAAATTTCTAACTGATTCACTCGAAGCGATACACTTCAACTCGGACATTGGTACACCGATATTGCCAGTTTCAAATTGTGTTTGTAAATTTGGTTTTGTAGAGCTTAAAAATAATCGTGGGATGTGATGATTGAGATGAGCTAGCGAGGGGTCTGGTTAGTGGTGGCTCGTACATTAGTTGTGGTTATGGTCGAGAGATAGTGCTGGGTAATAATGGTGGCAAAGCTGGCAATGGTGACCTACATGTGTTGGCAGCTCACATGGCACTGGAAATTTGGAAAGAGCAAAGCAAATGCAAATGCTGGTGATGATAGATCAACACTGAAAATGCATTAGAGATTATTGGTTTAAACGAAACGAAACTAAAGGAATCTGCGAATGAAAGCAAAATTGACAACTTTTCAGTTTCTTTTATTGACCAGCAAGCTAAAGGAATCTGCGAATGAAAGCAAAATTGACAACTTTTCAGTTTCTTTTATTGACCAGCAAGCTACATACATAATAAAGGAATGGTTGCTCGAAAAACATGCGAAACACACACAAAATGGAACTTTTACGTTTTACATTAGATATAGGGGCAAGAGGAGGAGCACATTACAACAGTTGAATGTCACTGTTTGAGCTATAACTTATCTAGCTACTTACAGGTTTACATTTTACGAATTTACAAGAGGATTCATCCCCTTGAACTATCAAACCATATCAACCTAACGTTACCCGTAGGGTCCATGCAGCCAAATCTAATTAGTCGAGAACCATGATTCCTGTATCCACGTGTTGAGCAATGTCCCTTCCCCGTTGGTGTAAAACTCTAACAAACTCGGCTAAGCTTAAATTTCCATCTTGGTTCGAATCAAACACATGGAAGATGATTTCAACCACATTGTCAGTGAGAGATACGCCACAAACCTGATATTCAATCAACACAATCACGATAAATAATTTGGATATGGAAATCTGTTGCCTATGGAAGATAATCAGAACCATATGTCAAATTAGAAAAAGAAGACTTATCAGTGACAACTTAAGGCAACAGTTCCAAAAGGCTCTGTAAACTTCCAAAAAGTTCTGGTAACCTTGTCAAAATGTAAAACATTAGCCATGGACCAATTAAAGAAAGTGACAAACAAGAATATCTTACATGAGAAGCAGCTCGCTGGAAATCCTCTTGTGTTAACATGCCATTTGCTTTTCCATAGCTGAAAAGGGCCAAAGACAATGGCTGCAATTTTTTACGAAGCTCAGCAAAACTTTTGAATTCCTCAAATGTGATGCGCACATCTTTGAGATGTGGTTTATTGTTCAATTCATCAACCCGATTGAGCAAATTGCTTAAATGAGTCATGTCAGCAGAAGCAACTATGGACAAGGCAAAGTCCTTTGCCAATATGGTTCCTCGTAATTTATAGTCATAGTGAGCAAACTCCAACCTTACCATCTACAAATAAGCTCAGTAGTCAAATACAGTGTGAATTTTGAATCAGAACAAATTTCTGGGGTAAAATGCATTCCGAGCATACCATAAATTAAAGGATGCATTATGGCTTACCTCAATTGAAAATATATTAACGCATCTGCTATTGAAATCCACAATAAAAGTTAAGAGTACTTTTTTCTTTTGGGTGGGGTAGCCTAAACCTAAATGAGTAGAAGGTGAGGTAAGTTCTGATATAAACTAGAGGTCAGGCAAAAGCAAAGCAATAACACTAGAGTGGAAGGATAGCACGCATATAATGCACAATGTCAATCTTATGCAATAAAATTGATGTAGTAAACTTAAACATTCTAAAATTCAAGGGAATCACAGAATTGGGAGCTTACTTCATCTTGTAAATCTCTCAAAAATTTGACAAATTTATCAAGTTGGAGGCAATCCTTCCCATCTTTACCAAAAAAGTACTCGACAAGCCCTCCATTTTCTACAGAACCATTGACTTTTAGCCCAGTTCGAAGTCCATGCCTGTGGTTAGCACCCTGTCTATTGCAGGCTCGCATCAAAGCCATCACTTTCTTGAACTCTTCCTTATCGATTTCTCTATGTATGGATATAAACAGTCAAAGTCAAAACCGTAGCGTAAGTAAGGAAGAACAAGAAGGAAAAGAGAATAGCCTCAAAGTTGTTTAATACCAACCCACTATCGTCTGTGTCAAACATTTTAAAGGCGACATAAAAACTTGATTCTGGGATGCTTAGTAGTGTCACAAAGAAAATATATCTGTTACAAAGAACATTGTTAGAGGGGAAAAATATCCTTCATTGATTCATTGTTTACACCAAAGGCCATAAAAGCAGCATCTTACTCTTTAAAAGAAATATGCCCATCATTGTTTACATCAAAAAGCATGAAAAATTCAGAAGGAGAACAGCGCAAATCTCCAGGATTTCTTTCCCCTCTCAAATATCCATCTCTAACAAGGTGGGACTCAGATGGAGGGAAAACCGGAACTACTGCCCTCATAAGATCTTCTGGCCTCATAAGTAACTCTCCCTCTGGCGTACTAGAGGATGCAAAATACTCAAAAACCTTCATGTAAAACAGCATATGTCATTGGACAAGAGGTAAATTGTTCATTAATCAAAGCCCCAATGGTTAAATTTTGCTCAACAAAAATTTAAACTTGACTGTCAAGCATATGCAAAGAGTTTAGGATTTGTAGTCAATAACCCCAGGACATGAGATCTACCTCATCAGCCATTGTCAACTTAACTTATAAATAGTAATCGAATTGTCATAGTTTTTCAAATTTGAAATAAACTTTTTGAACTGTATCCTAGTTCTTGTAATTCTTTTCGACACAAGGCACTTAATTTATAAGGCTTGCTTAACATACTGGTAAATTTGCCAATGACAAAATATGCAAGATTAGGCGCTAATAAACAATTAAGCAACAGAAAATCAATAATTATATAAGCTCGTGTAATCATATTAATATGGATTACCTTCTCAGGCGAACTTCGCAACCTAATGCGTTTCTCATAGTTGAAAGAAGATCTTTCTTCTATAAGCATCTGCAGTAATCCAACACCAAAATCAAACAAACAAATACGATATCCAAAAGAAACTGAAATGCTCAAAGTAACTAGAAATGACTTGCCTCCGAAGAGAAACCTAGCGGTAATTTCGGGCAAAGATAGTTTCTGAAACAAGGAACTCGAAGGCTGATCCTCCAAAGTTTCTCCCGGGACCACCGTCGACCAATCGGCGAAAGTCAAGACCGAATCAGGAGAAGACCAGTAGAGAAGCCCTAGCCCCGAGCCCATAGCGAAGCCCGAGATCCATTTAAGGAAGGAGCCATAAGATGGGTTTTGGTGACGGTTAGAGTCGAAGCTCGAGGCAGTGATCAGAGACGAGAGTGAAGATGATGATGGCTGTGGTGCGGTGGACAAGTGGCGGATTGAGAACCATTGGTGGATGGACGGTGTGGATCTTGTTAGGGATTGTAAGCGGGACATGGGAAAAATTGCACGAAATGTTGCAGAAGTGTGGACGGAGACGACGACGTTGTGAAAGTTAGTTGGAGAAGGTAAGGTGATATATGGGGATTTGGGCTATCTGATTTTAGATTAAAACCAGGGGCCCGCGCGCGTAGTATGAAGGTCGGTCGGTGATTTGGCTATGAGCCTGAAAAGGCCCACGTTTGATTGAACCGAGCCCGTACATTTTAATGTGATTAGCGCTTTTAGCCCAACCCATATTTTAATGCCCTAGCCCAACAAGTTTGACATGTTGTGCCCTAAATGGTAATTTAGACCCAAAATGGAACACTTAGAGATTTTCTCTCCCCTTTTTGAACCCGCGTGAGCCACACAACACACGTTTGAATTTGTTGTCCCTACTTCTAAATGATGGCATTTCTTTTGGGAGAGTACTTCTGAAATGATTTGAAAGCGTTTTAAACAGCCACAAGTAATGTTGCATGGACCCATGTATGTGCAACATAGACCACAAGTGCTTCTGATTGCATTTGATATGAAAATTTAAAAAAAAACCTTACGAAAAATAAAACCACTTTTTAGAGAAGCACCTAATATATGCTTATTCATAAAATGCTTATGAGCATAAGTGTTTTCTTTACAAACTCAAAGAAAACAACCCGAAATAAATAACTTAGGAGGTTTTATGTACTAATTTGTTGAATTCATAAAATCGTATAGCAACTTAAAATCAACCATACATATAATTTATAAGATTTTATCGATTTAACCCTTTTAATTATGAAATGAGAACAGGGGATCGTCCTCCTAAGAACACAAAACTGGGTGGTGTATATGTAAAGTTAAAGATTTCATGAATGTTTGTTGATGTTTTGGTAGGTAAAACATCCCAATATGCACAAAAATACATTGGTTGTTGTGGTTCCAATTCTTAGACCAACGCTTGTGTGACGAGGGGAAGGGCCACAACGCTAAATATTTAAAGTCATTTTCACAACTGTGTAGGCAAAATTGCTTTGACAGTTGTCAGATTCTAGCAAATTAGATTTGATTTTAGTAAGAGTGAGGGTGAGTTATGGGTTGTCGTTGTTGAACCTTTGGGGGACCATGTCAGCATCTAAGCCTATGATGTCTCCATATAGTCGGCTATGTGACAAACACAGAGCCATTATCTTCTCACAACCCAAAGGGGCTAGGGCTTATGAATAATTTAAATCAGTCAGTTATCCCCTAACTCACGTATTGTGTGTACATTTGTATAGATCCATGGAGCAATTCAGTCAAAATGCATTCAAAGTGCATGTCTTGTTCATTCACGTCAATTCGATTTCCACATTTTTCTTACTTTTCGATTAACAAAAAAGTTGTCTTTTAAGAAAGCATGTTTGTTTCTTGTTGTTCTTATCATCATTATTGATATAGTCTAGACATATGGTAGTAAAATTTGCTACTCTTCTCTTCAATTAACTTAAATTATTAAAATTCATACCTAATAATTTCAAAGTGTTTAACGTAAAGGCAGGGCTAAGAGTTTTATAAGAGTTGACTATGATTTTATTTTATTTTTCGTTTAAATGTATGAACTTGCTAAAAATCACTGCTAAGTTCATATTTTCTAAGTATTTGCATGCGTAAAGCACACTATAGCCTAAAGGTGTTTTTGTCCTTGATTTAACGCATAAGAGGATTTCTATAAACGTACAGATGATTTCTAGACATTGATGTATGTGAACCACAATAAATCAACAATCAAAATCTCCCACACGTGTGTGACCAATTAACCGTAACAAACCTTTTTTATCTGAAGAAAAAACGAAGTAGGAATTGCATGTAAATCCTGCGAGTTTGCCTTTTGTTGTGTAGCCAGATCGAAAGGGTCTTAATTGGTAAGCTGTCTTGTTTGGTCCAATTCGAGTTGAGGTAGATTTATTCAGTAACTAAAGATAGGGCGTCGTCAACCTCAAAACTCTTTTAAACATCTCGAGTGACCCCACATCCGTTCCATACAAGAAAAGAAACATACTATCCTTTTCCTATTCCTCCCTTATCCAACGACGTCGTATCGTGGATGCCACTTTCACAAGTAATTCAATGGAAAGAATTGGACGTGTCAACAACCACTCAAAAAAGTTTTGAAGATGCTTTCTCAATCAAAGGTCTGGTCCACATTGAATTTTGATGGTCCATCCAACTCATTCGTCTTGCTTTTCATTTTTTCCTCTTTTGTTTTCTTTTTGGTCCTTGTATTTTCACTTTTTTCCAATCATGGCACCGATCACGCTTGGCGTCAGATTCACGTAAATAAATGCGGCCAGGTCATGCTCTTTGGCCTGTACTTCCTTTTCTGCTCCTCCATCACGTGAGCAATTAACTGTACTTTCACTGAATGTTTTCATTCAATTTCTCCCAAATTGATGCTTTCCTTGCTAGTATTGGGAATTTTTACTGTTTTACTTGAACAATTTGAGCCACATACTCCTCACGGTAACTTTGCTTCATAGAGTAAATATTTTTGTTATTTAACTGCGATTTTTTTCTTTTATTTTATGTTTTAAATGAGATTTTTTATTTTTTTGTAAATAGTCATATAATATTTCTTTTAAAGTCAGGAGTGTTGTAGAAGGTTCATTTGTCCATTTCGTCCTTGGCTTCCACAAATTGAGTTCAAGGCCATATTTTCAAATTTGAAAGCCTTCAAAAGTCCATGAAAATTAGTCAATAACTTCACACCTGCAACAGAACCGCCAAAAATAAAAACAAAAAGTTTGAAATTTTCAAACCAAAGCAACAAATAAGTTAATAAGTCTACAATATAACAAATAATAAACACAACACAAATAGTATTAACAAACAGTAATAATTAACGGAAAAAGAAAGAATATACCTCGCAAAGAGAGTAACGCAACCTTGTAAAGCACTACGGCAGACTGAACGGAACACACGTAACGGAACACGGTAACGATGATGACGACGGCCAACGGAACTGAACTGGGAACGGACGGTGACGGAAACGGCAAACATAACGGATAACCCCAAATGCTGCACACACAAATGGAATGAACGGCTGTCACAAAACCAAACTGAACCAAGTCTTTGCAACTTCTGAATGCAAATTATTACTCTGTTAATTTTCCTTAATCCAGTTTTAATTGAGAGATTTGTTTAGGGAAAAGATTAAATGTCCGAAAACTGTCCTTCCAATTTTCCATAGCAAATCATATCATTCAACTGTACAATATGGAGTTTCTCTTTCATAGTGTTTCGGCGTGACGCTCCGTATCCCAGAGCGCAATACTCGCCGGCTCGACTCGGCCCCTCCGCTTCGTGACTCGCCCGAGTTGAGTTGAGTTGACCTCAGCTAAAACCGTCGGATCTGCTCGGATCAATAGCGGCGGGGCTGTGTGGCTCCGAGTTGACTCACCGGGTTCAAAGATCGGAAAAAAATGAAGAAATGACCGGAAATTAACCAACCTGACCTGTATCTTTCTGTTACTCTGTAAAACAAAATCAGAGAGATCATCGCCGATAGTAACTCAGTCACTTGTCGTCGGTGGTGGACATGGCCGAGAGCCGGCTCGGCCTCGGCTGGAAGCCGGCTCTTCGCCTCTGCTGGTGGGCGCAAGGGCGGATCAGAGCGGTCAGGGCTCGCTTCACCCACTCACCTTCGACTCCACCGATTCGAACCAGCGAGTTCGTCATAGCAGATCTGCGCATGTTCAGCCTGTTCGTTGGATACGGAGCTGCGTTGTGACCTCCGCCGACGTTCTTGTGAAGGCTGCAGCGAAACGACCCCGGATGCGACGTCGGCGAGCACATACAGGTCTTCTTAGGCATCGAGATCGGGCCATTTTTCTTCGAAACGGTGATGGATCGATTCGAGTGATTCGGAGAGATCGAACGGTGGTCGATGGAGAAGCGGACGGATGGAGAAGGGGCGGAGGAGGTGTACAGGTTGACACGTGTCGGGGAAGCGGATCGGTGGTGATGGTGGTGGTTGATCTGCTGATTGTAGTAGTGGTGGTCCTTGTGGTGGCTGAAGAAGGCGGAGGTCGGAGATGAGAAGCTAGAGCTTGTGGACGAAGCAAAGCCCGAAGCGGAAGATGAGATGGAGGCGTTTGAGGCCGTGTAAAACCTTCCGGAAGGTGAGAGCGAGCGCAGAACTGGTCCGCTTGACCTGGTTCTCGCTCTCGATGATGAAGACGATGCTGTAGCCATTGGAGAGTGTTTAGAGAGAGAGCAAGAGATCTAGGAAGAGAGAGGAGGGAGAGAGAGAGAGAGAGAGAGATTGTTTTTTCCCCTAAGGGCCCCTTAGGGCGTTTGGTTTGGCAAACCTAACGAGTCTCAAGGGCCGTTTTTATAGAGAAGTTGAGTGCCGGTGGATGGTAATTCGGTTGAAGATTAGGGGTGGTTTGGGGTTTTCACGTTTGGTGGTTTTTGTAGGCGTTGGGAATCTTATCCAACGGCTGGAGTGATAGGGACTGCGGGAAGAGGACGAAAGTTGGAGCCGCTTGCCCAACAGCTTTTACTGGGGCCAGTGCAGAGCCTGCCACGTATAAATTCTTTGGGAAACGCTAGAACTGAAAGTACGAGAAACCCAATTATGTTCTCTTAATTACGGCTTGCCATTGGCTTGTTCTTCGTGTAATGCCTCAACTGACCCGGACTTTTGGGTTTTATGCGCCCAGGTCCTTAGGATTTATTATTTTTCTATTTATGAGAATCTGTATATTTTACTTTATTTTAATAAGAAGACTGGTAGTTTTCTCAAGGAAGTTTCCTTTTCTTTTTCAAACTTTGGTATGGAATATAAAAAACAAAATAAAATAAAAGTGACTAGAATGTGCTAATTATGGAGTTGGTCTTTTTAGGTTGAATTTCAATTTCATTTCGTTCGGTGAGTGGCTCTGTTTTCCCAAAATAGTTTGTGCACATCTTAGAGGTTAGCATTTTTTTATCACCACATTAACCAAAGATACATGCCCATATATCTCATTATTAATCATAATTAACTTTTATGTGAGAATAAATTTAAACAAAATTAAAAAGGACCCACAGCCCACCCCGACTCTTCTCTCTCTCTTCTTTCTCTTCCCCGCACTCTGTATATGCATTGACTTCAGGAGAGTGGTTTTCATTAGGATAAATTTGCACTCATTTATTAGGTTTTTTTCAATGCTTAAGCTGTGAAGGTTTGGTTATACTTTCACATTTGAATCAATGTATTTCAAACTTCAATTCTGGTCTTTATTCGGATTTCCATGGATTAAGTGTATTTAAGCGTTTAAATATTGCACTGGGAGATTATTTACAAGGGTGAACACAAACATCGACGTCCTCAGTCCAAGCGAGTAAAGGATTCTGGTGGAAATATTGAGGCGAAGAGTGAGAGAGGGAGAGATTGCGGGGGAGGGAATCGAGGTGTGTACTGGGCTGCCGGCTTTTTTTTTTTAATTTTTTATTCTTACCTACACCTTTAATTAATATGGTAAGTAAACATACTCTCATTTAATTCATATGGTGAACAAAACTATTCCCATTCATTTGGTTCTTGTTTTCTTTGCCATATTTCTTTTGGCTCTTATCTTTGTTTAGAGAAATTGCAATCTTCTGATTCACTCGAACAATCAAGAAATAAATTTTATAAGAGGAATAAATAATTATACACGTAGGGTTGGATCAAGACATGGGTTCAAATAACAATGTTGATATCATAAGATTACGAAAATATGGTAACTATGTTAATGAGGTCTAGTCCAGTGAAAAATTATCTTAACTTGCAAATATGTGGTGTTGGATCAGCACTTTGAGTTGGTTCAGTAGTTGGTTTACAAATTTGAAATCAGTAGTTTTCTATGCAATAGTATTTCATTGGCTTCCCTGATCACTTATTATACACTTGCTCACCTTAGATCACTCCACCACATCAGATTTAGATCTTAGATCTTAAATTTTGAAACCCTAATCTTGTTTTCCTCTGTTGCTCTCTATTGTAGTCAATTCTCCTCACTTTTATCAAATGTCACAGTTACACATCTATAATCAACCTTCCACATCACATGATTTGATTTGATCTCTCTAGATGTGTCGAGTCTCATCGAATTTCAACATATTTTACAATACTGAACCATAACGAATTATTATTTTATAGATGAAAAAATAGTTATTATAATAAATGTAGTCTTTAGTTTTTTCGCGAGAACCCCAAAAAAGGGCCAAACTTGTGGAGTGTGACTAAACCTCAAGTTGTTTTGGATGATCCAAGTCATAATTAAGTTGATTGAACAATTTTTGACCAATTTGAATCCTCCCGTCCATACAATTTCATGTAGTCCAATAATATTTCGAAACATGTCATTTAATTTAATAATAAGTATGCAACTAAACATCTATTCTCTATTTATTGTTGTTAACCCAACAATGACACTTGTACTAATAGTTATTGAGTGTGAAAACGATAATCCAAGTCGCACCCTATGATCAAATCGGACCATAAGAACTAGCGTATCCTCACTTTAATCAGATTGGACCAAACTTTGATTTGGTATGGCGGGCTGGCCCGAGTCGAGCCCCATGTCATGGCTCTTTCTTGACTCCGTATTATTAAGTGTTTTTTTTTCAATTTTATAATGTGTACGCTATAAAAATAAGTAACGGTGCTTGTACGGGTACCAAGAAAAGTCCATATATAGCTCCATTTCCAATTCCCCATGTGATATTGACCGTTGGATGTTTAAATGGCTGCTTTCATAGACCGATTAAAATTATATTGGTCAAATACGTCTTATGATTGGAGGGGTTTCCTATTCTGCCGGCAAACACATAAACAAGAGAGAGCAGCGATTTCATTGACGGCCTAATTTATTTGATTTATTTTGGAGTAACTTAATTTGCACACATTTGTCAATGGGTCACCGTCCTATAATGGAAAAATATGTTTCGCCTAACACTAGTATTCGCATATTTTGAAACTCCTAGACACCAGTGTGCGTGAGTAAATTCTCCTCCCTCTTTATATCTTTTGACTCAAAAAAACACACACACACACTTAATCTTTGAAAAGGTCTTAAGGCTAAAGGTGGCTATCTCTCTTTTCTACAAGAGAAGTTATATTTGTATATTATTTCATATTTGACCTTCATTATTTATAAAATCATCACTAATGCTAATGATATAACGTTGGAATTTTGGAAGAAGGTTAAGCTAATTATTATTTCCAGTCTTCACCCACTTGAAAATGGATGATGACTCATTTTACAACTGGCAGCATGTATTGAGGATGTGATGCTCCACCACCTATGTGCTATATACTCAAATGACATTGAGACGTGGTATAAAAGAAAAGGGAGTATGTCTTTGATTTAAAACAATAATTGTTTTTTTCCTGTCAAATAATTTTACATGGTATCATTATGTCGTTAGATTGTTAATCAAAATCGTTAGTCAAATGCAATTACATAGAATAGGGTTTAGGAGTTGAACCTAAAGTCTTTGAAGGAAAGGTACCTCTCTAAGGTGATAAGGTTAGGTGGTGATGACGATTGTGAGGTCAGTTCCCAATATATATGCAGCACATATAGCTCATAGTGATGGATGGAAAGCTCCATAAAAAAATATTCAATTCCTAACCCACATACAACCTAGCCTTGGGGGTCCTAATTAGCATTTGGCAGCTAAAGCTTAATAACAGCATCAATTATAGCCCACTTGCAAGTTTTGCCATTATATATGGCTTCAACATTCAAAGGCCAACGTCAAAGCTTAATAATTTGCTTAAAGATGAAAAAGATGCACTGATCAATATTTTTATTTTTTATTTTTTGTGTGGCAGTAGTATTAACTGTTTGATTTATATCTGTCTTGATATGAATGAACAATCAAGTTAAAAAGTGCATACATGAAGTTAGTTAGAATGGATGTGCTTCTCATTCTGAACTCAAGTTCGAATTTCATCCCTATAGTTTAGATTAAATTAAAATAAAATATCGCTTAGATTAAAAAGAAGATATATTTAACTTTGAGTGATCCAATCTATTAGATCTACTTTTTGCATATGATCCATTTGAAATCTCACAAAGGGTTAGCTAATCATTGAGGGGTTTCAAAGGGATAGATTTAACTTGTCCTATACACACAATAAGTCACTTAACATTTGTCAAATATGGATTGAGTGAAGAGGAAAAAAAAAGTTATTTTAAAACCAATTAACTTGGTACACATCTTTCACTACGTCTTTGTTGTCACTTAGTGCACTTGAAGGATAAGATTATTATGAGTTTATTATAAAAACAAAGTTGAGCAAACTGCTACTATTATCATAATAATATAAGTTGAAATGTCCAAAGAAAGAGATGTGAAGGAGATAATATATTATTGAAAATATGACAACTGTGGTGATGGAAGTGACCCAAAGAAATTAAGTAGAACAAGGTTTTATTGTTTATTGTTGCATAGGGAGCATAGGCTAAGCTGTTTATTGTTGCATAGGGAGCATAGGCTAAGGCTAAGCTGTAAGTTGTTGAAGATGTGGTCTAGAAGAAAAAAGAAAGCAGCCTTTTGTTTTTAAGTGTGACCTTTAACTTTTAAGCATGTCCTAAACTTTAGGCAGCAAGCCCTTGTTCTGTTCCTTCATCAATGGTTTTCATAGGCTTCTTTGTTCATGTCCAATACAGAAGTTAGGGCATATACCATATTGATTGAACAATTCCCTGAAGCTAATTTCTTTCCTTCCAAGTTCAGAAATGGGAATAATATATCTTTCTTGCCTTAAAAAAATAAATAAATAAAATTGAACAGATGATGCAGGTCAATGGGTATGACTTGGTTGCCACTTTGCCCTTTGGCATACTCTAGGGTCAAATGGCTCTTAAATTCTTAATGATGCTACAAGTAATGAATTGATGGAAGCAAAGAAACTTTCTACCATCTGCTACTTCATCAGCTTTGGATATTTTGGTGGCATAGAATAAGATGTTGCATTATATCACCATAACAGCAACATGGGTTGTCTTTCTTACAATATAAGAGAATTAATAGATACTCAATATAAAATTGGTTGGTGGTTGGGAAGGTTCTAAGGTGATTTGTTTTGGAAGAAAAATTAAAGATCCTTAAGGTGATTTGATTTGTATGGCCAAATTGGCGGTTACAAGGCTTGTAAAGGAGGCAACTACTGCCTATTGGTAGCCAAATTAAGAAAGGCATATCATATCAATACATTTATGAGGTGTGTAATTTCTTTGTAAATTGGCTGTCAAGCACATATTCTACTGATAATTTAAACTTCAAGAAAAGAAACTGTGCAAATGTTCTTTTTGCCTTAACCAAGCTGTATTATTGATAATTTTTTTTTGGGCCTGAAGCTGTGTATTATTGAGAGTTCTCAATTCAAACACCAGAGTGGATGAATTGGAGATCATGGTGTCAATTTTGTGTTTTTATGAGACATAAGTGATAATAATGAGTTAAATAAAGGTGGTTGCCCATCCTCAATGTTTCTAGTTTTAAGGACAGGGAAATGATTGCAACCAAAGCAGGTGACATCCAATGATTCAAAGATAAAGAAAGCCAACTACTTTAGGGGAATTTTTCACATACACACTATTAAGGTGCAATGAGAATTCAAACTTGAGGGACCTGCAAGTGAAATTCATAAAAATTTAACTTCCCATTTTATTGTAAAAGTTATTATATATTAATGGGGCCTTTGTTCAATGAGTAACCAAAAGTTAGCTTGTTGATAGAATAATAGGGTTGTGTTGCATTATTTTTTGAATAATTGTTTTATTTTTTGAATAAGTATATTTGAAGATTTATTTGCATTATGTCACAGAGGAGTGCACTGCTTGCAAGCATTATGACTTGTACAATGTACTATAGAAACACATCATGGCAAATCATTCTACTGAAAAATTCACCTTTAAGCATAAGATACAATTGAAACACTAATTCTTTTATATTAATAATTGGTCCCCAAAAAAAATAAAAATTATTGAAGTTATATTATAATTTAAAATTGTTGATTAGGTCAACTCACCAGTACCTGCCCCCACCCACCCTCTTAACATTGAGAGTGAAGGTTGCATCTGAAAGTGGTTAAGCTGATTTTACAGAGATACTTTAAATTCTCTGATCTTGATTAGGCTGCTGTCTGTTTTTAAAATAAAAACATAAAAATAGTGTAATGGAAGGCATAGTTGGGCCAATCAATCCTCCACATGTTGGAGCTACAATAATGGGAAATTTGCTGAATTTTTTTCAACTGAGCACATGGATGGCTGCAGAATGGGTGACCAATTGGAGAAGACAGCTGGGGCATGCATCAACTTTCTAAACCACCACATGCATTATTGAATTTTGTTATTTTTGCTTCTTGTCATTGAAGCCATAATTAACATAGAAGTTTTCACTCTTTCTTTTTTTCTTCCCCAAATCTGGAGACAAATGGAACTTTATCACTAGATTTTATCCATGAGGACCACAACATTTGGTTCATAATTGTAGATTTGCACTTGATTTTGATGGCTTCTAAATCTAGATAAAAATTTAATTAGTAAATTCAAAACACTGAGAATTAAGAAAGGGCAATGATTTCCCCACTCTTATTTTATCCACTTACACTCCTTTTTTAGTTATAAACTAAAAAGGAGTATAAGTGGATAAAATAGGAGAAAAAGGAGTGAGGAAATCACCACTCTTAAGAAATAAGATGTAGGGGGGAAAGAAACCCACATTGGGGTTTCGATCTTGAATGCCAAGTAGAGAGGAGAAGGGGGAGGGCCACAACCATTGTGGTAACCCCGCTCCATAAATTTTCAATCTTTTTGGGTGTTGAGTGAACTGATCACTTTGTTGGGTGCATATATGGAAAGCCCGCTAGATTTTATTATCCATATAACCAAAACATTTGGTTCATAAATTCTGGCTTGCAATTGGGTCTTAAAAGAGTTGGGCCTTCTTAATGGCAAATTGGCAAAAGAATGCAATTGCATACAAAGAAGCAGAAGTACAAAACTAGCATTCAATATGTACAAACCCTAAACCGAATTGAAACCAAATGCCATGTTATAATTTTGAGCCGTGGAATGCTGCAAAAACTTCCATCAAGATTCCTTCTCCCCTTCAGTACCTTGAGCTGATTCAGCCATCAACCCTTTTGTATAAACGCGGTGGCGTCGTTCTCTCCCATATATCACCCACAGTAGGAGTGAGAGCATAACTGAAGTAGAGACCATGACCAACCCAATGTAGATCCATCTACTGTATCGACTTAGACCGGGACAATGATCCCTATAAATGTCACTAAATGTTTCCCTAACAAATGTGCAGTCTTGTAGTTCAACGAGTATAGGGGCATAATTATTCAATGCATTACTCAGGCTTACTCCAGTACTCATCTGACTGTAGAAAGTAGGGGTCAACCGCCCCGTTGTGGTGCAAATCCCGTTTGGTGAAACCTGGCAGACATAGTTCCCCCATACCTGCAAAAATTTGAGTTAAGTATTGAGGTTTCTAAAGTCTTAGCAAAATTGGTCTGTAAATGTAATGCAAGTAGTGCAAAATTAGTCTATGAATGTAACCTCTACTTGCATTACATTTGTAGACCAAACTTGATGCATCAAGTATTTATGTACTAATGTTGCAGAGTTTGGTTGGTTTTACCTCCGTTGCATTGTTTAAGTTCACTTCGCCAGCAGTGCAAGTTCGATCAGCCATGTTAGGAAAAAATGGGTTGCAGAGGATTGGCACCAATGGACCAGATTGATTGAAGTACATTGGCACGAAGTTGGCTGCGAAATTTATGTTCGAAACATTGGTGATGACCTCGTTGATCAAGTTGACTAGTTGAGCAGTTACTTCCTTGCTTCGCAACAAGGTTTCTTGGGTAGTTGTACTGTCAACGCAGGGCAATATATCATCTAATGCTGTATGTGCAGTGGGGTTTTGAACCCATTCATTCATTGCAACACAAGTGTCAGCAGCCACACTAGTATTTCAAAGGGAAGAAAAAGTTAGCTTTCTAGTTGTAAGCCATGCAGATATATCGAAGCAGAAAAGCATCATAACTAAATCATAAGGCTTACTTATGAAGAAGAAGGAATGTGCCACACAAAATGAATGTTCCAGCCACAAGTATCCATCCTGTGATCACCAGGCTGCAACAATTAAATTATAACTGTTCAGTGAGGGAAAAAACAGAAGCATACATTTAATGCAAGTATACTCAACCAAAAAGAAACTAGGCAGTGATAGAAGAGGAAGATGAGGTATTGGAACTAATTCTCACTCACATGTACACAAGTGACTGCATGCCGAAGATTGAAAATACTGGAACAAAATGTGACAATAGAGGAATGAATAAGTACCACAATCTAAGATGTTTGGAAAACCAGAATATAGTATCTTAATAAAGATATCAAAGCAACTCACAGAATCCCAAGAATGTCAAGAGAAGCATGATGGCAGCAATTATGATAAGCGCCAGTCTCCTGCATGTACATTGAGATAATCCAATTTATGATCAGATTAAATCTCAAAGAACCAGGAGAAAAAGAAATGGAAAAAGAGGCCTTTGATTTTTATCTTACACGGAATCTAAGAAATCGCGCATGTCATCTGCGTTCTCCTGTGTTTGCTCAGCAAGGGTACTAGCAGAAGAATTAAGCTTTCCTCCAATCTCATCGATGTCAGTTTGAATGTTAGAAGGTAAAAATACTTGGTCCACTCCAAGCTGCTTGGCTGCAGCGAGATAATCTGATGCATTCTTTAGTTGTTCAACCGTAATATCTGCCTGATGTACAACATACTCCAATGTACTTGTTGTACTACTGTGAAACCTCTTTTGGCCAATGTATAACACAACACATCCAATCCTGTAACCAGTAACCAAAAAATAGCACATCAGTTTTTAAACAACTGCAGCTAAACACCAAGCAATAAATATTATACATACATATATATATATATATATATATAGAGAGAGAGAGAGAGAGAGAGAGAGAGAGAGAGAGAGGTACATTGCCGCAATGGTGAAGAGTATGAGGAATATGAGAGAAAGAGCATATGCCGTCCGAGAATAGCCATAAGTCTGCCTTTTACAGCAAAAGTAGCAGACACAGATGATCAGCAAGCACAAGCCAAAACTCAGGAACCAGATTGCAGCAACGGCAAAGAGGGGAGCTGCAGTAAAACCCACAGACTGCATTCGAACAAAAAATTGAACCAAAAAAAAAAAAGAGTATATGAAAAGAAATTCAAGATTTTAGACTAAACACAAATGAAATGTTATTAAGGTAATAAAAAACATACATGCCAGAGAAACACTCGAAGAATTAAAATTTTACTAGGATATCAGAAAATCAGTTTATATATTTGAGAGTAGGTGATTGGATGCTACGAAAATGGCATTCTTAGTCAACATGAAGTCATTAAGTGCTGAAAATAGCAATTTCGAAGAAGTAAATTTCTATATCTTGTTTTAACTACAAAGCAACAAGGGAAGTAACTTTCTCCCTGATTTCAAAAGCACTTTTATGATATTAAAAGACATTTAGTACAACAAGACGGCAACATTAAAATTCAGCTTTTTTCATATATCTAGAAGAAGAAAAGCAAAAAGCAAAGTTCTTAAAAAAGAGTGATGAACTTACAGCCCAGTAATGATGGTCACTGATATTCCAGCCTCCTGTGTACCTCTTGAACCCATTAAGAGGATCTTTCCTTTGTGTTCTCTGTGCAGCTAACACAATCGATGAGCTCTCAACTGGTTCACCAAAGGGCCCCTCCACAAGGGACCTCCCACTCCCCCATTGAAATCCCACTTCATATTTCTCCCCAAAATCCCACCCTGCAAAAATAAAATAAAATAAAAATAAAAATCAGTACAAATAAGTAAAATGGAAAGGAAACAAATTTGCACATTGATTATAAAGGGTAAGTATTGTTATAATTTTCCACTAAAAAGGAACACTCCATTCAAAGCAAAAATTACAAATGAAGGAGCTTGATAGCAGAGGACAGTGGCCATTGGCCAATGTCCAAGAATGAACAACAAAAATAGGCGCAGCATCAAAGAAACAAAGAACCCAACTGAGGAAATGCGTGGCAAAGTGAAAGTACCTGAAACGGGTGGTGTTTGGAAGGGTGAAAAGTGAGAATCCCCATGAGAGAAGAAAATGAAAGTTGGAGAAGAAAGGAAGAGGAAAATCACCAGAAGAAGAGAGGAGGGCAGAGAACAATAACATAACATCATGAGAAGTATAAGAGAGAGAGATAGAATGGGGAGAATGGAGTGGGAGGGAGGGAGGGAATAGTAACGGTCTTAGAATGGGAATGGAGGGAGAGAAACGTTGGATGCTTTCAGCCCCCAATTAATAATACCAGTGTGGCTTGTTGCTTTCGGTTTTGTGCCGCGAAATATTTTGACAAAAATACCCTCACCATTTATTATTTCATAAGGACATCAAAATATTCTTAGGATAAATAAAATTTAGTTATATTTCTCTTATATATATTGATTATTAAGAAAAAAACCAACATAATTTATTATTTTAAAACATAATGAAAGTGGGATAACTACATTTTTCTTGAAGAATGGTAAATTTTACTCATGAAAAGTTTATAGGGGTACAAAAAATCACGTGATTCACAAGTACATTCTTTAAATAGATGAAATTCATATTTGTTGTTTTGGTGATTTATTTTTTAAAACAAGCAATAATTTTTTATTTTACAATACAAACAATACTAAAAGCCTCAAATACGGTTGATGCATATTTAATGCTCTTAATTATTTGAACTAAAATTTATTTGCGTATGTATATACAGACTTTTAAGTTGGTTAGAATAGATGTATTCTTCTATAGTTCAAATCTCCCTTCACATAGTTTAGATTATATTAAAGTAGTATGTTTGTATAAATTTTTATTTTTATTTTTTTTGCTTATCAATTCCTAAGATTAAATTTGTGAAACAAACAAAAATTTATTTTTTGCATAACCGTAAATAAACACTTAAAAATGTAGGAAAATAAAGTAAGAAAATGTTTCGTGACAAAAATCATGGAATTAGATCCACCGAATGAGAAAGCGTAAATTCGTCAATGTACATCGAGTTTAAGAGCATGAAAAGTGGTCTGCTGCGGAGGTGAAGAAATTCAAAAAGGCAAAAGGGGTTGGGTCCCAAAAACCGCGTCAACCTCTAACGGCTCGCTCCCCAAGGAATTACCATTTTCTTGAGTTTCTTTCTCTTTTTCCTTCTCGTGGGCTGTAATCCACGGGCACGGGGGACCGCAATATCAGCCTGTTTTGTCGGCTTTCTCTTCTTCCCGCCTTCCAAGTCTGGGCCTTAACTGATCACCACACCAAAGCTCTGGATCAAGCATTAAGGTGTTTGGGTTTAACTTAATATTGACCCAAAATTTTAACTTGATTATGTTGTCCCTCCTCTCTTTCTTCTCAAACCCAAAATAAACAGTTGTGAGCCCAAAAGGCCGAAATTAAAAGAAGAAGAAAAAAGGCCCAATTCAAGTTTTTCTTATTTCTGTTCCAAGGCCATTTTAGTCATTGCAGCGATTAGGGTTCCACATATATTCGCCTCAAGCATCACCCTTTTCGTTTCCGCATAGATTAGGGTTTTTGCTCATCAGTCTCCCTTCACGGCGTCGGCTTCAACCAGTCTCCACAAAGCAGCTTGAAAATGGCGGAACAGGTAGATCCCTCTACTTCTCTCTCTAAGCTTCCCTCTGTTAGAAATAGGCTCTAATTCAACTCACTTCGCTGTTACTAATTCATCGTTTTATGCGTGTGTGTGCTTCAGACCGAGAAGGCTTTCTTGAAGCAACCCAAGGTTTTCCTGAGGTAAGCCAGTGGTTTCAAAATCTTTTCTTTTTAGTTATTTCAGAAATTGAGATCCGATATAGCGCGTGTTCTTGTTTATCTGCATTCAGCTGAAATCTAATGATTTTTTTATAGAAATAAAATAACTGTTAAGTCGTTGAGAGAATGAAATGGATGCGGTGGTGGCTAACATATTGATGTGATGTAAAATTTTGCAGCTCAAAGAAGACAGGGAAAGGAAAGAGGCCAGGGAAGGGAGGCAATCGCTTCTGGAAGAGTGTTGGGTTGGGGTTCAAGACACCCAGAGACGCTATTGAAGGTTTAATTTAACCCTTATTTGTTTTACAGTTTACTTTTCTCATGGTTGCTATTCATTTTTGGGTTTTGGCTGTTTCAAATTGTTGTGCATATGGTCCAATTTCCTGTTTTTTCTTAGTCTCTTTGAATAGTGAAGCATTGGGCTATGTTAGCTAGATGTTAGCAGTGGGCTACGATTGTTAGACTGAACTCTTATAATTGGTTTAAACTTATGTTTCTCTACAATGAGCTTAAATTTCAGACATCAAGAGTGTGGATAATGCCTCTAAACTGGAATTGACATCATGTTTTGTTTTGGAATAATGTAGTAAATGTCAATGTCGCTCAATTTAATAGGTAACATCTGCTACGTTTGGTTCATGTCTATGCTTAATTAGATATACCATGAAGTGCTCTGGACTATTACTTATTATTCAGGGATTGAATGTTGCTTGTTAGCATTTCGTGTGTACAGTTTGAGTGTTCTGTGATTTGAGTGGAGTGGAAGGCAGAGTCTTGTTTGAAGTTGTTCTGTAAACCTTATGGTCAAATGACTTGGGATATCAACTTTGGTGTTTATCTTATGGCTAAAAGGGTTGCTTGCCTGTAACTGTAGGAACTTATATTGATAAGAAATGCCCTTTCACCGGTAATGTCTCCATCAGGGGTCGCATTCTCTCCGGTACTTGCCACAGTGCCAAGATGTCGAGGACTATAATTGTTCGACGTAATTATCTTCATTATATTAAGAAATACCAAAGGTGAGGTCATATTACTATGAAAAGGTCAAGTTATGCTTTTTCTTAGAAACAGGAAAATTGATCTCACTTATTTGTAGATATGAGAAGAGGCATTCCAACATTCCTGCTCATGTGTCACCATGCTTCCGTGTGAAGGAGGGAGATTATGTCATCATTGGCCAATGCAGGTTAGATCCTGAACATGTTGGTTGTTAAATCTGTTGCAACTGTTGCTGATTGGTTTTCATATGTTTCGTTCTTTACTTATTTATTAGTCAAAGGGTGTTCTTTTCTGTAATCTGTACTTATGGTTGTTAAATTTTGCAGGCCATTGTCAAAGACAGTGAGGTTTAACGTGTTGAAGGTGACTCCGGCTGGTTCTTCTGGAGCTGGAAAGAAGGCATTCACTGGAATATGAGCTTCTTGTTTTGGGCAGTATTGGTAGTGTTACGTTTGTGCAAGAAGTACATTTAGATTGAGCTACTGTTGACAGATGAACTGTTTTTTGCCATTTTATTTTTATCCTTAAATATTTAATCCATGTACGGTGAATTTTAAGGTTTTTCTTCTGTTGAACCATTATCCTGGAGTTTGATATCCATAATGTCATTTTCTATTCACAATGTTGCCATGCTGATGCTCACATTCCTACTATTTCAGAATGTCCAAGTGGTTTATGTTGTGGATATAGTTTTAGATCGTTTAGTAATCTTGAAGATATATGGTATATGGGTATTTGTTGTCTAATGTGGTCATGTCAATAAGAGAAAGTGGCCTCAACATGTTTCCAATAGGCTTAGTGTAGGTAGAGCTGTGAATGGGTCGGAGATGGAGTGGATCAGCTTGTATCTGATCCTTCACAAGCAAATCCACATACGATATGTTCGATAATTGGATATCTGATCAATCACTGGGAAAAAGAAAGAAAAAACATTGATATGTTATGGGTTGGGTGGGATTGTCTGTTCGATTAGGTGGTGTGGGGATGGATTCTGTAGTTGAGTGACGTGAGAGAGAACTGAGAGAAGAAAACAAAAAAGTTGAAATTTTGACCAAAAATAAAGGAGAAGACAGCTGAAATGAGTGAGGAGTGGCATTTTTTTATTATAATTTCTTCTGTGTTTGGGTCTGGCGTGGTAGGGATTAGTTTAGAGTGGGGGAGATGTGGGGTTATTAATTGGGCTTAATGTATACAATATTGGGCTTAAAAGTAAATTAATTCTATCAATGAGAAGTGCGAAATGTATTAAGTAAGTAAAAATATAATATAATAAATGTTACATAAATCTGATTGGATTATTATCGGATCGGATTAGGGCAAATTCAAATTTGTTTCGTTAACTTAACGGGTTAACGGATTCAGAACATAACCGAATTATTAGATTAAGCTACTAGATACGTCTCCCATTAATTACATTGGATTCAGATAATCATGTTGATGTGGATGATGACTGGTTACCGACAAAAGCTTAGCTTGGGATCAGACCTCAAAACCAACCAATCTTATTGAATGAAATTGAATTAAAACGGGAAAATCTCACTTACAATGATGTGATTTAGTTCAATACAAAAATAACACAATGAAAAACCTGCCCAATTTTTAATTCATCTTTCAGTTTTGTGTGCACCAAGTTAAAATATTTGAGTTCTAGAAAGTTGAAACACACTTGCCACTACAGCACAGTCCCAACTTGTTTGGACTGAGTAGCACCAACAACAAAAAAAGAGACATACATGCAGGGGCCCGTTACCACATTTAAAAGCATCTGTGGCTAGAAAAAACAAAATCATTCTCTTTGAATCATCATATTCATGCATTTTTAAACTATTGAAAATATAAAATAATTTCAAGATTTTGTTTTTAACGTGCCCCTGTCATTGGGTCTGATTTGATTGATCCCTGCACCACATTTAAAAGTATATGTGCTTGAAGTTTTGCCGTAAGTACACCGAGAATGGACACAAATTAGTTCCATAATCTCATGTTTCCCACGTCATGTCCATTGTGCCTCGTGTCCTTCAAGTCCTAGTCGTATCTATAGGAGTGGTTTCGTGCACTTCAACCAACGGTAAGGAAAATATCACAGTTGGTACATATTTACGTCTGCGTTTTCCGTTGTCAAAGTCTTGTTAAGCTTTTTCTATTTGATCCCTGCACCACACGGCAATTTAGATAATAAATTCATCGTGATCAAGACCCCTTCATTAGTCTTCTGAGGAGTTATACTAGAGCTTAAGTATCAAACTCAGCGAAATTGCCTGTCCTGTTTTAGGTCTGCAGACTTGTCCTTCATATTTGTTCTAATTTACATGTCTAGATGAGTTGAGGGAACCTCTCCAAAAGAATGTACCAGCTTTCCACAGCCGTATACATGAATTCTTACCACTATCAAATCCCAATTGTTGGCTCGACGTGAACAGGCCATGCCAGTTTGCTAATTGATTCATATTAGACAACTGGATCGCTTATGGCTTCCTGTACAACGACATCAAGTTTCGATTGCAATCGACGAACCGTTCGTCGTTGACGGTTTCGACCCAATAACAGAAAAGGAAAAAAAACAAGGGAGTTTCACTAAAACACCCAAAATGGAGGTTGAAATTATAAAAAAACCCAACACCAAAACACTTATAAACACACCCAAAACCAATCATTACACACACTCAAAACCCATTTATAAACACACCCAAAAAGTTGACTTTGGAGTTAATTTTGAGTGTGTTTCTATGTTTAAATAGTGCTTGGGTTTTTTTATAAATACATGTCTAGAATTGGGTTTATTTATAAATTTGTAAAAAAACAAATACCGTGCAATTTCGGCTGTTAGACAGGACAACAATCAATGCATATTTTTTAAATTTCGCTGACAATTTCCAGTACATTAAAAAACAGGATTAGAATTCCCCTTGAAAGCTGGAAGCCTGCAACAAGTCGTATGCAATTTCCTCACAATCAATCTATGTTTTTCATTGACAATATCAGGAGATTCACATAACATGTACTCAAATGACAAACAGTTAGTCTACTACAAACAACTATATTTAAACAAAAAAAGATTTATTATGAACAATTCAAAGGAAACTTGAAATCGCTAAAAAGATATTAGCTAATGACATAATGCGGCAGTTGATGTGTATCTAGAGTATAAATTATTATGAATTTTGTTGTTCTTTACCATGCCCCCTCATATGTCTAGAAGTCTATAGACTAGGACTTTACAATAAGAGTAATGCTAAATTAATTTTAAATTGATGTGATTGTCCACTTCATCTGCCACTTAAGGTGTGGGAATGTGATATAAAAATATGGTAAGAGTAGCATTATAATTAATCATTCCTTCCTTGTGTATTGGCTCCTCCTTGTTTATGTATAAATAAGTATCCTAAAAGCCTGACCTTAAATTAGCAGGAAGAACCAAGTAAAAAAGAACAGCCATCACCATGTATAGAGTAGCAAGCCCTTCGGAGTATTTAGTAATCACTGGGATCGGGATAGACGACATAAAGCTTGCGAAGAAGGCATGGATCCTCCCGGGCCAGTCCTACATCATATTCGACATGTCCCCAGTCAACTACACTTTCGAAGTCCAAGCCATGAGCTCCGAGAAGCTCCCCTTCATGCTCCCTGCGGTCTTCACCATTGGCCCCCGCATCGACGACACCCCCAGCCTCCACAAGTACGCGAAGCTCATTTCGCGTCACGACAAGCTCTCCAGCCACGTGAAAGAGCTCGTCCAGGGCATCATTGAGGGAGAGACGCGTGTCCTCGCTGCCTCAATGACCATGGAGGAGGTGTTTAAGGGGACAAAAGAGTTTAAGCAAGAGGTGTTTGAGAAGGTTCAGTTGGAATTGAATCAGTTCGGGCTTTTGATATATAACGCAAATGTCAAACAGTTGGTGGATGTTCCTGGACATGAGTATTTTAGTTACTTGGGGCAGAAGACACAGATGGAGGCGGCCAATCAGGCTAAAGTTGACGTGGCTGAGGCGAGGAAGAAAGGGGAGATAGGGTCCAAGGAGAGGGAGGGGTTGACGCTGCAGAACGCGGCGAAGATTGACGCTGAGACGAAGATCTATGCGACGAAGAGGGAAGGGGAGGGAAAGATGGCCGAGATAAAAGTGAAAGCAGAGGTGAAGGTGTATGAGAATGTGAGGGAGGCTGAGGTGGCAGAGGCGAATGCTGAGCTGGCGAAGAAGAAGGCCGGGTGGGCGAAGGAGGCGCAGGTGGCGGAGGTCGAGGCTGCGAAGGCGGTGGCATTGAGGGATGCGGAGCTGCAGACGCAGGTGGAAAGGATGAATGCCTTGACCAGGACGGAGAAGCTTAAGGCTGAATTTTTGAGTCAGGCCAGCGTTGAGTATGAAACAAAGGTATGTACCTTGTTTTGCTTTATTCTTTTTTTGGAAAAAAAAAAAAGAATATTGAATACACTCATAATACAAATTAAGATGGTAAAATATTCTGAAGATGTTTACTAATCATATATGATGTTCGTACATAATAAGGGAATGAAAATATTGAATGCTTATATTAAGTTGTGAATGTGACGGGCTAACTCTTAGTTGATATATACTTTTCTTTTTAATATTGGAAGAAGAGATTTCGAGTTCAAATGTCATTTCTTTATTGATACAAGAAAATTATAATCAATGTGATTCATAATCACATGAATATAGAAGTGTGATCAAAAGCTATTTTTGGTTAATGGATTATTGTTCATAAACAAAGGTACAAGAGGCAAATTGGGACTTATACAACAAGCAAAAGGCCGCCGAAGCAATTCTTTACCAAAGAGAGAGAGAGGCTGAGGCACAGAAGGCAATTGCAGAAGCAGAGTTCTATGCTCGTCAACAAGTTGCAGATGGAGAATTTTATGCAAAGAAAAAAGAGGCTGAGGGTCTCATAGCCCTTGGACAAGCCCAAGGTGCATATCTACGCAATCTTCTGGACGCAGTTGGAGGCAACTATGCAGCCATGAGGGACTTCATGATGATCAACAGCGGCATGTTTCAAGAAATTGCTAAAATTAATGCCGAAGCTGTGCGTGGACTTCAACCCAAGATCAGCATTTGGACTAATGGGGCCGTAGAGGGTGGCGATGGTGGCAGCAACGGGGCCATGAAGGAGGTTGCTGGAGTTTACAAGATGTTGCCACCATTGTTCAAGACAGTTCATGAACAAACTGGAATGCTGCCACCGGCTTGGATGGGCACTTTGCCAAATTCTGGTTCTAACAATTGAATTCGAGAGTGTCACTATCTGAACTAGCCATTTTGTGTATATTATGTCTTTTAGTACATGTGAGACTAAAAGTAAGTGTGGACGATATCATTCTATCAAAGAGATGACACACAATGTGGTCAGTTGAAATGGTACCGCGTATAATATTGTATTCATATAATTAATTGATGTTGCTTTCATATGGGTATACATTAGCCAAATTTGAATTGCCATTGTAGTACAACCAAAATTGTACCAGCTAGGCTCGTCTCATGATGCTCTTCACATTTGAGGATTTGCATAATGTGGAATCCAATGGAGTCATGCCAATATGAGAAAGTGACCTCAACATGTTTCCTTTGTCCTCCAAGTCCTAATAGTATCAATTCTTGCCCATGTTCGTGCCTTAAAAACTGTGTGAGCGGGATTTATAGTAAATATTTTATATGAAACTGATGAAAGTCTACAAGTCTTGCTAATATGAAAATGATCTCTATTTGGATAGTGAAGTCGTCGTCATCAGGAGCTATATCTTTTATCCTGCTGCTCCGGAAAATGAATTGCTTTTGCTAGTGAGTTTCGTAGCTTTTTTTTTTTTTTCTTTCTTCTTTTTTGATCTTCTTGCATACAAGAAATATTGGGAAATGAAAAATCGAAGCTTTTGCTAGGGTTTTTTTTTCCTTCTACTTTTTGTATACAAGAAATAGAACACAATAATCTTGAGTGCAAGGATAAATCATGTTAAGCCCTTTATATAATGTACAAATCATGTTTTGATTACACGGGAGTGAGACTACTTTACCAATAAACACATGATGGTACAATCTGTCCTCTGAGCTTCATGTCTATATTTTCTTCACTTAAAAATTTACAAGTAGTTAGTTGACCAAAAAAAAAAAAGGTAGTTTGAGTTGGAAGACGAAACCGTTGGCCAGCGTTCCTGGGCCGATATCACATATCCCAAAAGTTGGCCATATATATAAATGAAATCTTTCATCGCAAACTATATGCCAAATTTGCTAATTGGGATTCATTGAAAGAGCCAAATTTCTATGCTCGTCAAAAAGTTGCAGATGGAGAATTTTATGCAAAGAAAAAAGAGGCTGAGGGTCTCATCATGGCCCTTGGACAAGCCCAAGGTGCATATTTACGCAATCTTTGGGATTGGACGCAATTATGCTGCCATGAGGGACTTCATGAGATGATCAACAGTGTCATGTTTCAAGAAATTGCTAAAATTAATGCCGAGGCTGTCCATGAACTTCAGCCCAAGATCAGTATTTGGACTAATGGAGGGGGAGATGAAGGCGATGGCGGCAGCAATGGGGCTATGAAGGAGGTGGCTGGAGTTTACAAGATGTTACCACCATTGTTCATGACAGCTCATGAAAAACTGGAATGCTGCCTCCGACTTGGATGGGCACTTTGCAAAGTCTGGTTCTAACAACTTGATTCTCAATTGAGTTCGAGCGTACCACTATCTAAACTAAGCCATTTTGTGTATCATGTCTTTATTACCTGTGAAACTTCTGTAAGTGCGGGGTACATCTCCATTTCTATTAAAAAGTTGGCACACAATGTGGTCAATTGAGATGTGATACGGATTGCGTAAACATGTATCATTTTGTATTCATAATGTTGCCATTGTGTGGGTATGTATAGCCAAATTTGAATTCCCATTGTAGTGCAGCCAAAATTGTACCAGCTACGCTCGTGCCATGCTGCTCATGCCATGATGCCAATAAGAGAAAGTGGCCTCAACATGTTTCCTATATATGGTCTTTTTATATTACCTACCTTGTGGCCTTTGTCCTCCAAGTGTTAATAGTATCTATGACAATTGAATCCTTGCCAATTTTTGCACCATAAAACTGTATATTTCAGGGTTATTGAGTTCGGATATTTTGCCATATTGGTCATAAAATGACTGCTTGAGGTCCATTTAGTAATGTTTTCGTTTTTTTGATTTATTATAATTTTCTGTTAGAGATATATAAAGGAAATATATGGGAGAAAAGGAGTGATGAAGGAGGAAGGGTGATGAGAGGGAGGAAGAAAATGTGGATGGAATGGTACACAAAATGAAAACTAGAATTGAAAACCAATTAAGTTGTTTTCATTTTCTAGTTTTGGTTTAATTCATATTCATTTCTTTCTCCCTCATCCTCCACCATTCTCATCTCTCTTTTGCAACATGTATTTTCTCTTTGATTCTCTTTAATTTTAAGTTGTTTTCGTTTTCTACTACTTGCATCCTCCTGGCAATTTCCGTGTGGTTTCTTGTTGGAAGAAACTGATGAAAGTCCAGAAGTCTTGCTAATATATGAAAAGGATCTCTGTATGTGGATTGTAAATTCGTGATAATGAGGAGCTCTTACTTTTATTCATTAGTCTCTTGAGTACGTTATCAAGCTGGAAAATGAAGTGCAGTTGCTAGTGATTTGTGACTAAAAAAAAGTGGCAACAATCACCATTATTTGGTGATATTTGGTGACTAAAGCCTTTAGTCACCCTCGCATTATTCACCAAATAATGATGACTGTTGCCACTTTTTTTTTTTTGAGTAGTGTGCAATCTAAACACAAAAATCTTTTTATTTTTTTTTTTTTTAATAGCTTCCTCCGTATAAAAGCAATATTGAAGAAGGAAGAATAAAAAGGGGCACTTAAAAATTTGAAAGTATTTTTAGGTTGAGAAACAAAACTATATCGGCCAGCTTTCCTAGGCCGTACATATCATGCGATATCAAATCCCAATTGTTGGCCGTATATAAATGAAGAAATAATTCATCAAACTATGCCAAATTTGCTAATTGGATTGATTGATCGGTACAGCCAGATTTGTATGGCTTACTTGTGATATAAGAAACCCACCAATCAACCCTCGTTGACATTTCAGGCAGACATTAAAACATATATATATATATATATATATATAACATTTCCCTTTATAACCAAAAACAATTGAATGGGAGTATCACAAGTTGGCGTGTATTTCTTGAAAACAAGGAACAAGGGCAAGTACCATGCAATTTCCACCGTTATTTTTGTCATTGACAATATCAAGCATATTTGTATAACATGTACGTAAGGGCCAAACAATTAATCATGTTTCGTGGCGGACACTATGCCACTCTCAGTGTGTGTGTATATATATACATACATGTAAAATGGTCTTCAATATATCAAAAAACAAGTACCAAACAAGAAGCAAGCATGTATAGAGTAGCAAGCCCTTCAGAATATCTGGTGATTACCGGGGCCGGGATCGACGACATAAAGCTTGCAAAGAAGGGATGGATCCTCCCCGGACAATCTTACATCGTCTTTGACATGTCCCCCGTCAACTATACCTTCGAAGTCCAAGCCATGAGCATCGAGAAGCTCCCCTTCATGCTCCCCGCCGTCTTCACTATCGGCCCCCGCATCAACGACATGCCCAGTCTCCACAAGTACGCCAAGCTCATTTCTCTCCACGACAAGCTCTCCAGCCACGTGAAGGAGCTCGTCCAGGGCATCATAGAGGGCGAGACGCGTGTCCTCTCTGCCTCGATGACCATGGAGGAGGTGTTTAGGGGGACCAAAGAGTTTAAGCAAGAGGTGTTTGAGAAGGTTCAGTTGGAATTGAATCAGTTCGGGCTTTTGATATATAACGCAAACGTCAAACAGTTGGTGGATGTTCCTGGACATGAGTATTTTAGTTACTTGGGGCAGAAGACACAGATGGAGGCGGCCAATCAGGCTAAAGTTGATGTGGCGGAGGCGAGGAAGAAAGGAAAGATAGGGTCCAAGGAGAGGGAGGGGTTGACGCTGCAGAATGCTGCGAAGATGGATGCAGAAACAAAAATATATGCCACGAAGAGGGCCTCGGAGGGGATGATGGCGGAGATAAAGGTGAAAGCAGAGTTGAAGGTGTATGAGAATGTGAGAGAGGCTGAGGTGGCTGAGGCGAATGCTGAGCTGGCAAAGAAGAAGGCCGGGTGGGGGAAGGAGGCGCATGTGGCGGAGGTGGAGGCCGTGAAGGCGGTGGCGTTGAGAGATGCAGAGCTGCAGACGGAGGTGGAGAGGATGAATGCCTTGACTAGGACGGAGAAGCTTAAGGCTGAGTTTTTGAGTAAGGCCAGCGTTGAGTATGAGACAAAGGTATGTACTTGACTATAACGTGGGTAGCTTGTTCTTTTTGTGTTTTGTTTTGTTTGGAAAAAATGATGTTACTCATAATGTTTATTAAGAGTAATGCTACATTTACCACATTTTTATCCCATATTTCTATACCATATGATGTGGAATGTCCATATCATATGTCACATCAATTAAATGAATGAAGTGTATTTTAATAAATAAAATTAGAAAAACATAAACTGGTATTTTACATGATGTGGTATGTATACATCAGCTGCCACATTATTTGGTATAAAAAATATGGTAAAACTAGTATTATTCGTTTAGTATATTATGTGGTATCTGACCAATTAGCTCTTAGTTTGGAGAGATTTTTGAATGTTCGGGGTATACTACGTGGTTGGTGTACCATCTACACATACGACATGTAGATATGTGGATATGTTTTATTTTTATGTCCTATATGTATGTTATACAATATTTCCACATGTTCCATGCGTATTGGATGGTACACCATCCATGTGGTGTATTGGGAACATACAAAAATTACTCGTTCATTTGTACTTTTCTTTCAAAGGTGCCAGTGGATTCTATATTTGAATATATGATCATTTTCTTATTGATAAAAGAAAACTTTCATCAGTAATCATTATACTAACCACAATATTGTATAGCACCATGATTATAATCTTTGTATATTCTTTAGTATATAATCTTGAATATTTTAGTATGTAAATATAAAATCTTTGTTCTCTCAATCTAGGTATACTTAAGTTTTTACTAAAAAAAATATGATCAATATATATGATGCTAATTGGTACATATTATAAGTTAGAAAACAAGAGCTTTATATTTTGTTTAGGAGGTTCCCAAAACATGAAATTTTAGATGACTTGCTTTCTAGCTCGTTTTTGTATAAAGGTTACGGATAATTGTTTATTAAGGCAATGCATGATATCAATGCTTTATCTAACACCAGTGTTCATAAACAAAGATACAAGAAGCAAATTGGGAGTTATACAACAAACAAAAGGCCGCCGAAGCAATTCTTTACCTAAGGGAGAAAGAGGCTGACGCACAGAAGGCAATTGCAGAGGCAGAATTGTATGCTTGTCAACAAGTTGCAGATGGAGAATTTTATGCCAAGAACAAAGAGGCTGAGGGCCTCATGGCCCTTGGACAAGCCCAAGGTGCCTACCTACGCAATCTTTGGGACGCAGTTGGAGGCAACTATGCAGCCATGAGGGATTTCATGATGATCAACGGCAGCATATTTCAAGAAATTGCTAAGATTAACGCTGATGCCATGTGTGGACTTCAACCCCAAATCAGCATTTGGACTAATGGAGGCGGAGAGGGCTGCAGAAATGGGGCCATGAAGGAGGTTGCTGGAGTTTACAAGATGTTGCCACCATTGTTGAAGACAGTTCATGAACAAACTGGAATGCTGCCACCGGCTTGGATGGGCACTTTGCCAAATTCTGGTTCTGACAACTAGTACTCTCAATTGAGTTCCAGAGTGTCGCTATCTGAACTAGCCATTTTGTGTATCATGTCTAAGTACATGTGAGACTAACATAGGGGTGTGAACGATGTCTTTCTATTAAAGAGATGACATACAATGTGGTCAGTTGAGATGGTACAGTGGATTGTTAGAGTATTGTATTATTATAATTAATGTTGCCTTTGTATGGGTATATGTATAGCCAAATTTAAATTGCCATTGTAGTGCAGCCAAAATTGTACCAGACCAGCTAGGCTGGTGTCATGCTGCTCTTCACATTTGAGGATTTGGTTGGCATAATATGGAATCTAATTGGAGTCATGTCAATAAGAGACAGCAGCGACCTTAACATGTTGAACTCTTGCCAAATATTTCTTTTTAGTTGGTACATTATGTGAACGTTTCAGGTTATTTGAGTTTGTAAAATGACTGTTTGAGGGCCTGTTTGGAAACCTTTTTGTTTTCCATCTTCTGAATTTTTTATTTTTTTAATTTATTTAATTTTTGCTTTTTTGAGATTAGAGATAGAGAGGAAATATATGAATAAAGGTACAGATATGAAGGAGGAAGGGTGGGTGTGAGGGAGGTGGAATCAATTGTGCATGTATCAAATGCTATACTTTAAATGAAAACTACTAAAGCTAAGTGTCCGTTTGATAATCATTTCAATTTTAGTTTTTAGTTTTTATTTTTTATTTTTTATTTTTTGTGCTAGAGTATAGAGGAAAAAGAAGGAGAATGGAAGTGAGAATGAGAGTGGAGATGAGATTGAGAGGGAAGATGAAAGGGGAGGATGAGAGGAAGAAGTAACAAAAGTGAAAAACAAAACTAAAAACTGAAATCTATTTGAAATTGTTTTCACTTTTGTTACTCCTCCTTCCCATCCTCCCTTCCCATACCTCCTGCTGGCACTTTCCGTCTTCTTGGAAGAAAATGATGTGAATGTCGACAAGTCTTGCTAGCTAATATGAAAAGGATTGAGTGCAAGCAATCTGTCCTTGTGAACTTCATGTCTATATTTTTCTTGAAAATATTTACAACTAGTTTGAGTTGGGAGAGAAAACTGTTGGCCAGCTTTCCTAGGCCGTGTATATATATATATATGAAATATTTCATCGGAAACAATGCCAAATTTGCTAATTGCGATTGATCGAAAGAGTCCGATTTGCAGTCTCAGATGTCTGGACACCCAAATTAATGTACATAATTAACAAGTCGTATGATACTCAAAAGCATTTCAAGCCGACAAAGAAAGAAAAAAAACTAAAACATCGCCTTTGATAGCGGATAACAAGGAACAAGGGAAAGCAACACGCACCATGCAATTTCCATCGAAGAGCAATCCAATTTTCTCATTGACAATATCAAGAGATTTGTGAAACATGTACGAAAGGGCCAAAGAGAAAGTTTGTTCCAAACAATTATGTTGCGTGGAGGACACGCCACTAAGTATATATATAGTTATAAACTGGTTTTCAATATCAGAACATAATTAGGGGGAACAGAAAGAAAGCAAGCAAGCATGTATAAAGTAGCAAGCCCATCAGAATATCTGGTGATCACCGGCGTTGGGATTGAGGACATAAGGCTTGCAAAGAAGGGATGGATCCTCCCCGGACAATCCTACATCATCTTCGACATGTCCCCCGTCAACTACACCTTCGAAGTCCAAGCCATGAGCTCCGAGAAGCTCCCCTTCATGCTCCCCGCCGTCTTCACTATCGGCCCTCGCATCGACGACATGCCCAGCCTCCACAAGTACGCCAAGCTCATCTCTCGCCACGACAAGCTCTCTACCCACGTCAAAGAGCTTGTCCAGGGTATCATCGAGGGGGAGACGCGTGTCCTCGCTGCCTCGATGACCATGGAGGAGGTGTTTAAGGGGACCAAAGAGTTCAAGCAAGAGGTGTTTGGGAAGGTTCAGTTGGAACTCAATCAATTTGGGCTTTTGATATATAACGCAAATGTCAAACAGTTGGTGGATGTACCGGGGCATGAGTATTTTAGTTACTTGGGGCAGAAGACACAGATGGAGGCGGCCAACCAGGCTAAAGTTGACGTGGCGGAGGCGAGGAAGAAGGGGGAGATAGGGTCTAAGGAGAGGGAGGGGTTAACGCTGCAGAATGCCTCCAAGATTGATGCAGAAACAAAAATATATGCCACGAGGAGGGGAGGAGAGGGGAGGATGGCGGAGATAAAGGTGAACGCGGAGGTGAAGGTGTATGAGAACGTGAGGGAGGCTGAGGTGGCGGAGGCAAATGCTGAGCTGGCGAAGAAGAAGGCAGGGTGGGCGAAGGAGGCGCAGGTGGCGGAGGTGGAGGCCGTGAAGGCGGTGGCGTTGAGGGATGCGGAGCTGCAGAAGGAGGTGGAGAGGATGAATGCCTTGACTATCACGGAGAAGCTTAAAGCTGAGTTCTTGAGTAAGGCTAGTGTTGAGTATGAAACAAAGGTATAATTTGTTTTGTTTATTTTATTTTATGGAAAAAGTATTGAATAATTATAATAAAAATAAATTAAGTTGGTAAATTAATATTGTGCATTATATCATCTAACATGATCAGTGTTAATAAACAAAGGTACAAGAGGCAAATTGGGAGTTATACATCAAACAAAAAGCCGCGGAAGCTATTCTTTACCAAAGGGAGAAGGAGGCCGAGGCACAGAAGGCAATTGCTGAGGCAGAATTATATGCTCGTCAACAAGTTGCAGATGGAGAATTTTATGCAAAGAAAAAAGAGGCTGAGGGTCTGATGGCCCTTGGACAAGCCCAAGGTGCATATCTACGCACTCTTTTGGACGCCGTTGGCGGCAACTATGCAGCCATGAGGGACTTCATGATGATCAAAAGCGGCATGTTTCAAGAAATTGCTAAGATCAATGCTGAGGCCGTGCGTGGACTTCAACCCAAAATCAGCATTTGGACAAATGGAGGCGGAGAGGGCGGGGATGGCGGCCATGGGGCTATGAAGGAGGTGGCTGAGGTTTACAAGATGTTGCCACCATTGTTCAAGACAGTTCATGAACAAACTGGAATGCTGCCACCGGCTTGGATGGGAACTTTGTCCGATTCTCATTCTACCAGCTCGGCTCTTAATTGAGTTCGAGATAATTCTAGACACCAAACGTGGCCTTGCTTAAAACTTTGTTCTATGTACTTAATTCTACTTTGACATGTATGTGTTTAGGGGCAAAACTGTTAGCCATAGTGCAAGCCTTTGGGAAGAGTTGGGAAACAAAACTGTCGTTGGCTGTCTAATGAAAAATTTATAAGACCAAATCCCAAATTTTAAGAAATTTATAAGAAACAAAACATGCCTGTGTTGGCCATGCATAATAAATTGGGAGTTTCACTAAAACACCCAAAATGGGGGTTGAAATTATAAAAAAACTCAAGCACTATTTAAACATATAAACACACCCAAAATTCATCATTACACACACTCAAAACTCATTTATAAACACACTCAAAAAGTTGACTTTGGGGTTGATTTTGAGTGTGTTTCTATGTTTAAATAGTGCTTGAGTTTTTTTATAAATACATGTCTAGAATTGGATTTATTTATAAATTTGTATAATAAATTTATAAGACCAAATCCCAATTGTTGGCTGTATGCAAATGCTCGCAAACATATGGCCATGTCCTGTACAATGATACATAATATAGAAATGAAAAAATCAAATGTCGTTGACAATTTCAAGCCGATAACACAAAGGGGAAATAATCCCTTGAATTACTGAATCCAAAAACTCGCTACTAGAAAACCTCATTATAGGACACCACTAGTACTGATACACTCGTAGCCTATATTCTTGTTAATCATAGACAACCCGTAGTTACGAGTTGGACACAAACCAAGTGATCTACTGCGATAGAAGCGGGTGTTGCTAGGTTAGGGCTTTTTTTAATATGTATTTAATTTAATGTACTCTCTAGTTGGTTGTGGGGCCTTGGGCTTAGAACACTATTTTGACATCTATAAATGAGTTTGAGACTTGAAGGATGAAATCCCAATTTGTCATGTTTATTAATCCGTAATTGGAATGAAAATAAGGAGTTGAATTCCTATTACAAATACTCATGTGTTTACTTCATATAGAGGAATCAAAATGCAAGTGGGACCCACACAAAATCATGGATTCAACTCCTGATTTTGGAAGAATTGGATTATGGGTGGGAGGTAGTATTGTAATTCATAGACAACTAATCCATTAGAAATTCATCTTTTTTTACCCATTATATCCTCACACAACTTTTAAAATTCCAAACTTGTCATCTACTTTAACCTAACACGATGACATTTTAGTAATCAATTTGGTTTCAATCCCAATTCATGTGAATTTAGTAAACAACTTATAAGGAATTAATACCACTCCTACTCCAATTTCATATGATTTAATAAACAACTCCAATTCAATTCCTTCTAATCTGATTACGGATTAGTAAACATGTCAAAATGAATTTCACGCATAATCAGAATTAATGTGCCAAAATTTGCTAATTCGATTTATTTCTATAACCAGGTTTGCAATCCCGTTCTCCTGGTCCACGAGGACCAAGGAGTTTTTTGGTAATCCAACGGTGGATAAGAGTCTAAACAATAAATAGTTTTGAATGTCAATATTTTTAGGGAAATAATTTCTAAAGCAATTTTTCAATCAAAAGTAGTAAGCCTCCCAAGTTGATAGAAATTTTCTCCATCAATTCTCTTATCGAAGGGTTTAGAGTCTTTCGTTTCTCTTCTTCAACCGTAACAATTTTTCTCCATTTACAACCCTTTGAAAAGTAGGACATTTATTTCTCTAATATGTATTTTGGCATCCTTATATTTCCTGTTTGAAAATTGCTTTAAAGATTTTTTACCGAAAAATATTGACATTAAAGCTATAAACTGAGTTTATTGTTTACACTCCTATCCACCGTTGGATTTAATCCAATGACAGTTGCCCAAGAAACTCCTTGGTCCCCCTGGACAAGGAGAACGGTACTGCCAGGTTTTGAAGGTTTCCTGTCCCATCCCATGCACATGATTATCAGGTTTTGATGATATAGGAATCCATAAATCAAACACATTGTTGACAATTTCAAGCCGTAAAAATTGGAGGAGTAAAAGAAGTTGGATGTGACAGGAACACCTTGCAATATGTCGACGTGGTATTACAAGTCTCCCATTATTAATGTGCAAATTCTTATCCTAAACTAATTGAACCTTCATTGTAGCCCTAGTACAAATTAAACTCTGATTGTCCAAGATCTCAATCACTGATATATATATACGAGTATTCTTTTTTCATCTCTCTCGTAGCTTTTTTTTCGTGTTCAACATCTCTCATATCAAAACCCTAATATCTACTGCTGTCTACAAACAAGAGAAACACAGAAGAACCAACCATGTGGTACAGAGTTGCGAAAGCTTCAGAGTATCTAGTGATCACCGGGGCAGGGATCGACGACATAAAGCTTGCAAAGAAGGCATGGATCCTCCCCGGACAATCCCACACCGTCTTCGACTTGTCCCCAGTCAACTACACCTTCGAAGTCCAAGCCATGAGCTCTGAGAAGCTCCCCTTCGTCCTCCCCGCTGTTTTCACCATCGGCCCCCGCGAGGACGACATGCCCAGCCTCCATAAATACGCCAAGCTCCTTTGCAGCCACGACATGGCCTCCAACCACGTCCAAGAACTCGTCCAGGGCATCATCGAGGGAGAGACGCGGGTCCTCGCTGCCTCGATGACGATGGAGGACGTGTTCAAGGGGACCAAAGAGTTTAAGCAAGAGGTGTTTGATAAGGTTCAGTTGGAGCTGAACCAATTCGGGCTTCTGATATACAATGCGAATGTGAAACAGTTGGTGGACGTCCCCGGGCATGAGTATTTTAGTTACTTGGGCCAGAAGATACAGATGGAGGCGGCGAACAAGGCTAGGGTTGACGTGGCGGAGGCGAAGAAAAAAGGGGAGATAGGGTCCAAGGAGAGGGAGGGGATGACCCTGCAGAACGCGGCCAAGATTAATGCGGAGACTAAGATCTATGCGACACAGAGGGAAGGAGAGGGGAAGAAGGAGGAGATAAAGGTGAAGTCGGAGGTGAAGGTGTATGAGAACATGAGGGAGGCTGAGGTGGCGGAGGCGAATGCTGAGCTGGCTAAGAAGAAGGCAGTGTGGACAAAGGAGGCGAAGGTGGCGGAGGTGGAGGCAGCGAAGGCTGTGGCGTTGAGGGATGCGGAGCTACAACAGGAGGTGGAGAAGATGCATGCCTTGTCTAAGACAGAGAAGCTGAAGGCTGATCTCTTGAGTGAGGCCACTGTTGAGTATGAAACCAAGGTACGCCTTGTACTTGTCCTTTTTCTTTCCTTTCTTTTGAAAATATAAAATTGAATGCATATGCAAAAATTGAGTTGGTTGGTGATCTGTATGAAACAAAATTAGTGTTACATTGATCGTTGAAAAATATATTATGTGACAGTGGATGTATTTAATTAATATCGAGTGAATCACAATCACTATTAACCCTAATAATTTATGTTGTGAGTACGAACATGATCAATCGATGATGAGTAAATGTGGTTGATATTGTAGAATTAGTTCATGTTATTAATCTGTATGCTTGTGTTGGATTGGAATATTCATTGCCTTAAAAGCAATACATGCAAGTACGAAACAAAAGTCTGAATCTAATGCTGCTGGATAATTATGTATTAATTAGTATAATGCTTGCTTTTTCTAACATATATTTATATATTTATGAACAAAGAAACTAGAGGCAGATGGAGCGTTGTTCCAAAAACAAAAGGCAGCAGAGGCAGAGCTTTTTACCAAGAAACTAGAGGCTGAAGCACGACTCTATGCCAAGAAACTAGAGGCTGAGGCACAAAAGGCAATTGCAGAGACCCAACTTTATGCCAAGAAACAAGAGGCCGAGGCACAGAAGGCAATCGCAGAGGCACAACTTTATGCCAAGAAACTCGAGGCCGAGGGGCTCATGGCTCTTGGGCAGGCTGAAGGTGCATATCTTCGCAGTCTTCTGGAAGCAGTTGGAGGCAACTACAATGCCACCAGGGACTTCATGATGCTCAAGAATGGGACGTTTCAAGAAATCGCTAAGATTAATGCCGAGGCTGTTAGGGGACTTAAACCCAATATTAGCGTTTGGAATAATGGCGGCGGAGACAGCGGTGCCAATGGGGCCTTCAAGGAGGTTGCTGGAGTTTACAAGATGTTGCCACCATTGTTGAAGACAGTTCATGAACAAACTGGCATGTTGCCTCCGTCTTGGATGGGCACTTTGTCCAATTCTCCTTCTACCAACTCGACTCTTGATAGCACCTAAATTCTCAATTCATCTAAATTCTCCATTTTTGTTTCTGTTATAAAGAGATAGTACACAATATGGTCACCGGTATAACTAGTTTCGCACAACCTTTTCTATTCTATGTGTAGTTTGGTCCATGGTGTGTGGAACCTTTTCTGACTTTTAGTACACGAGATTGCATGATGCAATGGATTTATGAAAGAAATTAGAGACTTGGGAAAGAAATATTCATGACCTAGACTAGAGAACCCATAACTAATAATAATATTAACATGGGGCATGGCTGCCTGGTGAGGGGAAAAGAGAACAAAGGCAGCCAACAGGGATTTTGCATTTACGCCTTACTTCCGTCATAAACAACTGCAGGTCATTCTTTGAATTGATAGTCTTTCCAGTAACATTTACAACAAACAAAAGTTATTAATTACACGCATCCGCCTCAATTCAAGTAGCGCCTGCAATTCTTTGAATTGCAAAAACATGGAATCTTCTTACCTTCATCCTCATGGTTAAAATGGTAGTCATATGTTATCTCTTCTCCAGGAAATATGTCCCGCTCCGCAAAAAATACCACCTGCGGCAAATTGGTAAAATCAGTAAATACTCCCAAAGAACGTTAATTCTGTACATCGCAAAATTGAGAAACCACTTCTACTAGGTGAACTCAAGTGGCCAGGCATAGCCAATTTTCAAAAGAGAAGAAAAAGTCAGTATCATAATAGAATTTCCAATTACCTTCTTCTCATTCCTCACAGATATCACTTTGGCAACGCAGTTTGGCTGGTCCCAGGTACACCAACAACAAAGTAAGAAAACTGAGTGAAGTAAATAAAGCTAAGAAATTGCTCTAATCTTTCATAAATCCAGGAAAGCCAAATGCAGTCAGTAACATCGAAAAATAATAAATACACCTCTAAATTCTTTGTTGTGCTTTCCATGCTCAGACAAAATTGCTTCCTAAGTTTTCTAATTGCAATGAACTGTAAGATTATCCAAACCCAAATGCATAAGCAGAGCCCGACAAACATCCTTCATTCTTGAACATGAAAATTTTGAAAAAAATAAAAATAGATTGGCTCAGGGCTTAACAAGAAGCTGAGACCCAAGAAAACCAGCAACAACTGGTTCACAACTCAAACTTAAGAAGTGAGAATTACCACGCATGAATGGTTAACAAAACGAGCAATCCCTCCTTTGCATGTAGCATCAATAATATGCTCTTTATCTATCCTGAAGAAGTAGCAAGCGCTCTTGTACTGAAGCTTTTTCCCAGATTGGTATTCATTTTCCCTTTTATCGGCAACACGTAGCCCCACAATCTCTCCAACATACTCAACAACCTACAGAACAGAAGCACAAGGATACATCATATTTGGAATTATAGGAAGAATGTATGTGCCTCAATCTTTAAAGATGAGAACATCAAACCATTTCACTGCGGGAAATGAACCGAGACGTGTAAAGGCCAAGGGCATGTATGCCAGACTTGTACACTACAAGATGCTTCCAAAACTTTGCCTGCTTATAGCGTGCATATTCTTTCTGCAAGAGACAGTAACACTATGTGGTTAAGTAGTCTTAGAAAGGTAAAATAAAAGATCATAGATGCAACACAATCAGCTGAATCGTTTTATCTCACCATTAGACTGAACAACCAAAAACTGGGTATCTCATTTAATTGCAAACTTTAGCATTAATATGTTGCATGGATCATATTAGTCAAATCACATAAATGTTAAGTTAGAATAAATAATTAAAAACTGAGACACCCTGTTTTCTATGTCTAACACTACCATCAAGAAATGAAACATAGTCTACATTTACAAAAAGTGTTAGCCATAGAGTTTTTTAATACATCGCTCTTTATACAAAACAAAATGAATAACCAAAAACAATCATGAGGTAAAGCAGCCTCATCCATCATGAACATACCCGACAATCATGCTCTATATCTGATACTGGCAGTTTTGGAAGCCCCTGAGTGGATGATTTCTGCCCATTAATATGAACCCAAGCATTTAACTGCTCCTGAGGAACAAGGCATCCACCATTGCCCTTTGACTGATCACAATAATTATGCCTGAACCCATCACGTTTACGGCCCTTGTAACCCTACTCACAACAAAACAGCAAAAAACAAAGAACCAATTTAGAAAAAGCACAATATGAAAGCCTTTACTGCAGGTAACCCAGTGACACCCTCGCACATACAATACTGACAAAGAAAAATAACAGAACAAAAAAGCCTCAAAGAAAGGTCAAATACCTCAGTTCTAGCGCATGTTAATTCTTCTTCCTCAATGCAACCAGCTTCAGTGTTAACAGGATCATGATCTGATTCACACATTGGGTGTGTAGCATGAAGCACACATATTCCATAAAAACCAATATTTTCATTGTCAACACCTTCAACTTCACTTTGCAACAGACCCTGAATGGGGCATGCACAAAAAACCAATGACAACAAACACAATGAGTAATGTTAATATTGACCAGTCAATACTTCAACGTCTAAACTATTAAAATAAATTGCCTTTTAAAAGTACACACTAATAGCGTATTTTAAAGAAAATGTTAGATGCTTAAGCATGACAGTTGACACTTGCATATACTTGACAATGCCAATTCAAGAATAGCAGCATTATGTTGGATTGACTCTATATCAATCAAGCAAAGTTTTTTTCATCTTCATATTCTCAATTTCTCACTCAGAACATAAGCAAAGATCATGAATGTTGTGTGAGTGTGAGGATCAACAATTAGGAAGCGTCAAGACCTTCTGATGAGCACACCAAGGGTGAAATTGAGCAGAACAATTTGCAACTCTGCACTGTATACATGATCCGCCTGCCCGCTTACATATACAGCAAACCTGAATGAAAAAATAAATGAAAATGAGAACTAATGTCAAACCACACATGACAAAATCCCCGGGGAGGGGGTTGACATAAACATAAATAATTGGTAATTAATACTAGGAATGTCTTCTTACTATATTGTGTTTATTTTTGTATAAAATGGTATGTTTGGTAAAGGTTAATTAATTTCAAAGGGTTGCAATAGGTTGTCATGTTATGACTTCTTTTCTCCCAGGGAGTGACTCCCTAAACCAAATTGTGATTTACAAGTTTTGCCATGCCCAATCCTGATGGTCTGTCTAATTTTTCTTGATTTCTAGTCAGACTGAAAAAAGCACTCTAATGTGCCAAACTCCAGTTCCATTTGTTACATATCCAGAACCCAAGTCTTCCAAAGCAAAGAAATCTTCATTGATACATCTATTTTTGCCTCAATTATTGATTTTAATGCTTACCACATCTGCTCTAGGATGTGCACCAGAGACATCAAAAGCACTCATAGTGTCAACATTTGGGCATCGTGTTCCAGGAGTCCAAAGCCCACAAACCATATGAACCCACTGCTTAGTTGCTGAATGAAGTAATCCCACTGTAATGCTGTTATGCATGACATCAAATTTGTAGGACATACCCATCTTACAGACAGCTGAGACCAAGGGCTGATCGTTTTCACGTTGGAGCACAAAGAAGGAAGAATTATCCTGATGTCCATAGCCAGAGCAATGCAACCCTCTTGAGTCCTTTTGCAAAGTTTTAACAGAAGAAAGCTTGTTCTTGGCCATGCATTCTGTTTCAGCATTCCAAGCTCTCAGAAGGCTTTTCACAACTGTGCGACTTCGGAGTGCTTGAGTCATGGCACCACCACCATAACCACATAGAACGCAAACCTTGATGAAGAAACAAACACATTACAAAACCACAAGTTAAAAAAGGTTAAGAGGAAAGAATATCCATCTTCCACTCTCTCCCGTGTCTCACAAATTTTTGGGCTGAAAGCAAAAGTTTCTAGCAGTAAGATGGGCAAATAAGATTTTAGTCCAACTCAACCATGAATTGTCCAGATCACCTATTAGAATTATCTTTTGATTTCCAATTCAATTAGCCTTAACAACACATGTAATAACAAAATTCCTACTGAAAAAAGTTCACATTTGAATCACTGGCAACAATAATTTGAACAAGAAACAAAAAGAAAAAACACAAAAATAGAAGACAAGAGTCTTATAAGAGTAGTCTCAATAAAATAAGCAACTTACCACTGGCTATAGTGTGGGTAAGAAACCAAACATATAAGAAGTTTTTTCTAAATGAAAGTTATACTAAAATAATAGCCTTCCTCTTACAATATCTTTCGAACTGGTCCGGCATGGCCTGCAACACCAATGGCCTTTAGGTAGTTTTGAGACACCGTAACAAGCCTGATGCACCTGTTCATCATGAAACTTCTGAATATCACCAAACGATTGCATAAGAAATAGGATTAAATTCAAGTTGAATATGCTCTGGGGAGCCACATACTTTAATAGAACATTGACTACACGTCAGTAAATTATTGATTTCATCTTTGTTTGAACTACCACAAACACAGCAGAATGCATCTGAATCCAAATCAGAATGGCATCGGTGCTCTAGAGTAGAACTGTAACAGAATTTATCAAAACCAATCATCAGTATTTATAATTTACATTCTTAATCACCATTTATATAAGGTGCCAAGAAAAGGAAAGATTGGTATTTATACTGCCTTCCAAGAAAGAAATAAGACAACTTTTGAAGCAAAATAATTAGAGGATCAATTTGCTTGCTCACCTTTTAGAACTAAGTTTGCACAATCCAAGCTTACTATCTTCAGCAGTCTTTAGAAGTTTCCCTTCTTTCTTTGCTGGCAGACAATTTGAAATTTTTGAAAGGGAAGAACTTTCAAAGCTGGGATCCTTCCCTGATGAACAAGTATCATTTATGTAAAACAATTAGAGCCAAGGACAAACAGCCATAAAAAAATAGAATAGAATATGAAAAGGTTGATAAGCATGTCTATTAAGTATGGAACAATTAACAAATAAGTATTATCACACAGCAAAATAGGCATCAATTGTTCTTCCAAAATTGTAAATTACTGGACCTTGCATAAGTACTATTGGAAGAATTATGTTTTTATACGCAGGTGAACAACATTAATTTGTAATCATTTCACAAGGCTCCTTTCTTAACCATCACAATTCGTACAACTGATTCCAACCCATGTCAGTGACTTTATATTACGACTCTCGCAAAAGTTACAAGAATACACTACTTTTGAAATTCCCTTCTATTTCATCCCTTATATGTCTTTTTGAAAGGAAATAAGATAAACAATACTAGGAATTTCATGTAGATTATGATGTTTTAAGGAAACCAAAAGTAAAAAATATGTGAACTAAGGTTATCTTATCAAACTCAAAAGCATACCCACATCGTCCCATATTCTGGGGTAAGTGGTGTACCACATTCCCCTTCCCATTCTTGTTTTGCATACCAAATGAAGGTAAATGTATTGCTTAACTACAGCTCATTTGCATGCACTTCACTAATGAAGGAAACTCTTAATGGTTTCTCAATTTACCTTGCAGACACAATTAACACCACTCAACAAGATTACAATTTAAAATATGTCGAAATATGGGGACTTACATGTTCTGTTTCCTTTTCTTTTTTGCTAATACAAGCTACAATCTTTAAAAAAGAAAAGCTTGTGCCATGGCTTTCCACAAACCATACAGGTAGGCCACACTTGGGACAGGATGCCTTATAAGAAGCTTAGGCTTGCATTTCTACCATAACCTAGAACTCTTTCTATATTCAGGGGAGAATTTTGAATTTCTAGTATATTAACTAACAATAAAAATGGAATACATTTGTATGATTACCGTTATCTGTCAACTCATAAATGCTGCGCTTGCGAATTTCCTTAGACTTCAGCTTCAATTGAGCATGGGCAATACCGCCTAGCTTACTATGATCTTTTTCACTTTGATCATCTCCCAAATGCTCCAACTTGGTCAACTCTTTAAGATTTTTTTTATCTCCATGGGAGCATTCTATCTTCATTTTTTCCACGGGAGTATCATTTATTTTACCACAACCGGAATCATTATGGCATACATCAGAGGATACAACAGCCCGATTGGGGCTTGTCTTCTTCAAATCCCTCATGGAAGTTGATTTAGGATTACAATTTTTAGGGAGTGTGCACCTTCTGGCAGAATTCAGCACCCTGCTGAGAGGAACAACTTTTGCTGGTTTTGGCACGTCTCCATCCAAATTACCATTAGCTAGTTCACCATATTTTCCACATACTATTGGTCTTGCCTTCCTATAACAAATATTCACCTGCTGACTAGAACATGATTTCAAACCTACAGAATTGTGCTTTCTTTTTCTAGCACCTTCATGACCTGATTCTTGTGTCAGGAACAGACTAAAACCATTAGAACTGAAATCCCTTTTACATTTCTTTCCCCCAGAAACTTCGGAAATTTCACAATTGTCAGTTCCCCCATTTAGTTCTGTCTGGTTAACACCATTTACCTCTCTGTCATTGTCATCATACAGTCTGCGGAGATCTCTTTTACGTGAAAGCTTCTTTGCCGAACACGTTTTAGGCAGTCTGGGTTTGGAACTGGGCTGAGTAACACAGGTCCCAAAGGTACGAGTTTTGGATTGCCTCAATGGAAAGAGCATCTTCACACTTTTTGATGGACAGGAGGGGAACTGTGCGCTGTCATTACATTCAGGGTTTTCTTCTTGTACTGTATTAGGACCTGAAGTGGGACACGACTCGGAACCCATTTCTCTCTTCTTCTTCCCATCTTCCAAGCCTCTCTCAAAGTTCTGGGGGTATTCATCTTTTTCATGAAGGGCAAGCCCAGCTGGGAGTTTATTTTGACCTTTCAGCCATGTTAAAGAATTTAACAGTTTAAGCTCGTCAAGAAGACTACAGGATGATTGATGATTTAAATTCTTAAAAGAGCCAACTTTTCTCAAGCTGGTATTACCAGTAGAGGTAAGAAGCTCAGCACTCTTTTCACTTTCAAGTGCATCATCTGATGACCAGCATTTATCAACGCCTGATCCTTCATCAACAATAAGATTGCTTACGCATCCAGTATCCCCAGCATCAACAGTTGAAGAGTCCATCTTATTAACCTCAATTGATGCCTGGGTAACAGCCGGTGCAGAACCTCCAGAAGAATTATTATAAATTTCATGCTCTTTCGAGGAGTCCACCATCTGCACAGTGCCATTGAAGCGCTTAACATAATTATCTCCAAGCTGCTCACTATCTCGTCTTCTCGCATCAAACAGATTAGCTAAACGATCTACACGTGTCACATCAGAAACCCCTTTGACCTTACTCGGAACATCTCTCCACTGTGAAGCATGACAGACGTTCTTGGGTATTTTCCCATTAACCTGTCCCCTGGGATCTAAGGAAGTAGTTTTATCCTTTGGAACTATATGGTTGTTAGCAAATTTTGGAGCAAACATCATGGAGGCTTCACCATTGACTGTTCCCATTTGTTCCTTAAAGGCATCAGGAAAACATCCAACTCGTGACTCAAAATCCCTTCCTAAACAGTTTATGCTGGCTGCACAACTGCAGCTTCCACGAAAATAACCATAGGGAACTTTGTGACAGCACCTTTCATGCTCACTAGGCTCAATGATGTTCTTCCCACTTCTACTGTCACAAACAATAAAGGAAGATGACTGTTAGAGAGAGCAAATCTCGCATTGACTTGTTTAAGGAAAAATATATTGTATATGCACAGTAAGATAAAAGCAGGTGAGTAAACGAAATTGCCTAAGAGAGCACATCTGAATTGCAAAATATAAGACACTCAGGACTATCACTGAGCTTATAAAAGCTAACTTGCCAAGTATTTGCTAACATGATTCAACATCTTCTAGAGCACCCATTCACATGCAGCTACAAATGTAAAGCCATTAACAGATAAAAGTGTGTTCAGGCGTACAATGCCCTCTGACAATCAAATCAATACCTTCAAAATTTCAACAAATTTTTTCACAACAAACTGCATGAGATCTGTACAAGTTCACCTCATTTAACAATCTTTAAGAACTTTCAAATCTTGCAACTTGTACTTGACGTCAACAAATTCCACCAACATTTCAGTATCAAGAAACCATAAAGCAGAACCAGTGAAATCGTCCCAGTAAAAACAATAAGAACAACTCCAATAAAATGAGATACAGCACAAAATGTTAAAACTCTACAACCAATTTGCCATTCTAGATACTAAACTAACCTCAGTGAAGGTTGCTCATTACATAGAGGAACAAAGGAAAATTGATGTTTCAGATCAACTTCTTTAGAATGTAATGCATTTCCTTGTTTCAATGTTGAGAAATGGCAGCAGGTGTTAACACCTGAATAAACAAAGCCATTGTAAGATTCACACTACAACGGTGAAAAAAAAGATTCCTTTTCAAGCAAACTTATACATTGGCATTCAAAAAACAAATATTGCACTTGCCAGTCAGGGAAGTAAAACCTTCATCACTTCCAATCCTACAGCTAGCACCTGATTGGTGTGATTTAATGGTAGCTTCAGAAACAGCATTTTTACTGGTAAGAATAAGTTTTTGCTCTTGCTTCCCAGATGCTGACGTGTCCACAAGAGAATTATGCATATAAGAAGAGCAATCAAATATCCCTTTCCCTCGGTTCATCGGAAGGGAAGGCAATGCATGGTGTTGCTTCGATAACTCCATTATTTCCCTCAGTGCAAGCAATCGTGAATTATCATCAGGCAACTGAGCGCTTACTTCAATTAAATTTTCTCTAGACAAAGAAGGTGTCTGATCTGATACAGAGATTGACGCACTCACAGGAGGAATACCTTTCGAGACTGTCTGTGATGGAAAAATTAGGCCAGATCCTACTGATGAAGCCAAGGGTCGATGGTGAACATGACCAACTTGTCCTCTATTTCCAAAAGAAAGAACCTTGTCAGGAAAGTTGGAATATTTTCTGGAATCAGGTCCATCAGGTGCTACACCAGACAACTTGTGTGAGTAGCAGCTATTTTTATGTGCCGTTAAGAAACGAGGATCACTTGTTCCACTCAATCCACTGAAAGAGCTTGAGATCTCCATCTCCTTGTGAATTCTATACCCTAAATCCTTTGAAAGGTTAGAGTCGTCATTAACAAAACTCACCGCCTTATCCTTGTCAATCAGTCTATAGGAACCCAACTGAGTCATGTCCAATTGCCCTTCTACACTATTACTTCCATTCCTGGGGACATTAGCGATGCCATACTTGGCAGACTGAGGTTCATAATGTAGTGTATTTTGCATAGCAAGCTCACCAACATTACATATGTACTTATTGGCTTTTGGTCGTGTATTATCCTCAGGTGGAACATTGAGATTGGTAAGAAATGAAATCACAGAATCCTGGCCCAGGTTGCTAGTGGATTTCTCTACTCTTGCAGCATCTATGGCATTACCAATTACAAATGCATTATTTCCACGGTTTAACTGTTTGTGATCTCTCTTTGTGCTGGGAGATGGAACAGCAGAAAAATAAAGAGATTGCCTAAATTCCATCTCTTCCCTGCAATTGGCTGGAAAAAAAACACTGAAGTTAAATGTTATATGGTTGATTAGCCATAATGGGCGGGAAAGAGAATAAATAATAGAATAAAATATGCACCATAGGTATTAGGCTTAAGGGGAATAAAAAAAAGAAGAGCTTTGACGCACTGTTAGGAATCATCTGTTCGGGGATTAGAGACTTCAGTGGATTTACAAGTGTGTCCAATAGCTGTGGACCTACAGCCGGAAGATTTGAATTTCCTGAACTTTGACCCAACTGGTATGGTTGACCAAGCCTCAGCTCAATATTTGAAATTGCAGCATCCCGGAAGGCACCATCCTTCGCATTTACAGTTCTGCAAAAGTTTGACTCTTTACCCATGATTCTTCGATCCTTTAAAGAGGGGTGGGTAATAGATGAATTTCCAATTTTCATGGCGGGGTAGATAATAGATGAATTTCCATTTTTCATGGATTCAACGTAAGCAGAAACAGACTGACCACCATCTTGCAGTCCACTACCAACCAATTTTGACATTGACATAGGGCGCTCCAATATCAGGTTGTCAGCTATACCATGCAAATTGTTCTGTGACGTGCCAGTAAAACCCTTGAGAAAAATGGTGTTACCATCCTGAATGTTCCTTTGCTGTTTATTTTGTACAGCACCAACAACAAAATTTTGGTTTGTAAAAGGGTTCTTTGATAGTGCAACACCATCTAAAGACTGTTGATAACTTGCTGAACCTCCAGATGAACGAACCATATGAGACAAGTCATTGGATACGTTGGGCATGGACACAGATTTCAACAAACCGGCAGTTGCTGATAATCCTTCAGGCCAGTCCCATTCACTCCGATCTCCCGGAACCCTAATCTAAAGCATCATAAAAATATCACGATCCATTGTTGTCGTTGCTTCAAAGTTCAAACACATGCAAATAAGAAATCCAATTCTCAATTCAAAAGACAATGAAAAATTAGTCAAAAGATGGGGACAAAGCATTGTAACTGACAACATGGAAATAAATTTGTAAGCTCAATAACTATGATTCTATCAAATATGAAAAGAAAAACACCACCATTTCATACTCACCTCACCCCTTTACCACTTAATCCAAGGCCCTAAGGGTAAGAAGGTAGGCACCGTGTGGAAAAACCTAAGAATACTTACACACCATTGGATCTACCTTAGGCAGAAAAGAGTTCGTAAAACTCCTAATTCATAAACTTAAAGCAAATACTATTTTGCTTGTGGTAATGTAAAAGAAAACGATTATTCCTTTTCTAAGTAGGACTGTATATGATGGGTCTTAGTGAAGTGGATATGATTGAGGCAAACACCTGTGATGTGATCTTACCTACAGGAATAGTCTTTGCATCACACACACACAAGGGAGACAAACCCACTAATGTGCCCATGCATCTACACATATGTACATAAGCATGCAGGCACTTGCACTTGACATACACGCAAAGGTGCCCGCACAAAGAAATAGGGCATAAAGCAATAGGGAAAGTATTTACCCCAGAATTTAGGAAGTAGAGCTTGCACCACTGGGCAATGGTCTCTCCATTGTCCATACGAACGGCATCCCCTGGGTTGACACCATATAATCCTGAATGCTACAAAAAAAAGTTATAGCAATTTTTAAGCCAAATGCTTTGCAAATACATATCACAATTAGCAAAGCTGTAGCATTATGGAATCACTAACCTACCTCGCAAAATTTCACGACAGACATGTGGAGACGATGGCATGAGCAAACAATACCAACAAGTCCTGTATTGCTGAGAAGTAGATAACCACCTTTTCAAATAATAAAAATATCAACTCAAATTTCAGAAGAGTATCAACCAAATAGGGCATCGATATATTTCAATAACAAGATCAATGTCCTTAAAACACTCACTAGTAGTCGAGCAAAAAACACGAGGGCAACCATTCATAAAACTCGATGCCTGGTTAGATATAACGAAGTTTCCTTCCACTGGCAATTTTTTTGAAATTTGAATATTTGCTCCACAAGCCTTCCCAGTATGTGCAGGGCTAACACCACGCCATTCCCCACTCAAGGAAAAAGAACCCTTTACTTTCTCACTCCCCAGAACCATGTTACGGGTGACTACTTTGGCGAGGTCTGAACTCTGCAGATCGTGCAAAACAGAATTGCTCGCACAATTGGAACTTGGCACTGACCTTGATGAAACCTTAGTACAAGAGTCTGCTCCACTTTGCAGGTTTTGCCCACTCAGATTTTCTGACAATACCCCACTGGATGCCACTGGAATGGCACTTCCAATACCATTCACTATAAAATTATTACTATCGGGCAGAATCTTACAAGATGTACCAATAGGTTTCGGATTTGATAATTCTTGGAAATCACACTGGAATACCGATGGTGACCCAGATAGAAGAGCTAGAAAAGAATTTCCTGAATTGGCATGTTCTGATCTCTGGGAACCTGAATACAGCTTGCTGGCAAGTAGGGGATCTTGTAACCTACCAATCATTGTGGGTCTTAAATCTTGTGAGCCATGTGGATAAGAATAATAACCTGTATTGGTCTCCATCTTAATTGCAAATGAAAATCCATGTTAGTAATGTGAGAATAAACATGCCAAGGTCACAAAATAAGAAAATTTAAATGCATAGAGGAATAAACATTTTCACAATGGTATATAGTACAAACTAGTAAATGGTCAAAGCATATACATGTTTCATGTCCGATATCTCACAAGCACAATTACACCAATGACTGCCACCTTCACAATTCCATGGACAAAATTCAAAATTGGTGCCACAAGGATAATTTCATATGAGATGTTGTTTCCACAGGTTACTGTCATGATTGATAATCGCATTGTATATGCGCATTCCTTGTCCTAGCAAGCATGCGCACAAACACATTTTTGTTCTAAGTGTGTAATAACATCAGAAAATCAGAATTACAGTTATTGGGCAATGAAGCTACTAGAAGCACAATATCCTAGTTAAGAAATATATAATTATAATACTGTTACACACTCATTGCCAAGTAGAGATGCTTTGGAAAAAGAAGAGAAAAGTTTCACTAAACAGAATTTTTGATAACTAATGTAGTAGCCCCCTCACATTGTCTTAAACTTCATCATTCCAACACCTTCTATCAAATGCACTATATGCACATACTACTTTTTTTTCTTTTTTCTTTTTTCTACACTGGCTGAAATGTGCTTCCTCTGACAATTTAACACAGCCATCTCAATGTACAACACATTAAAGCACAAGAATCAATCAACAGCAACTACAAAAGAAAAAGTAAAGAGAAATTATCATCAAAAGGACACAGAGTACCCGGTTCCGATGCTCCTGAGATGAAGAGGAAGCCATTGACAGTGCCGATGACTGCAATGTCGAACTACATTTGGTCCGCCACGAGTTCTCCATCATTCTGAGCTCTCAAAACCCTAGCCTCCTTCCATCAGAACCATCAAATGCAGCGAAACACCTCCCAGAAATGAAAAGCGGCGATCAAAGACCGATTGTGTACTTTTAACGGCTACTAAGACAAGGTCACGGCGGTCGAGGAAATCGGTGAGGTCAAAAGCAACAGAGAAACCCTAGGTTTCAACGGAGAGGGGAGAGGGTAGAGAGTAGAGAGAGAGAGAGAGAGAGAGAGTTGCAGAGTAGCAGAGGAGCTGTGAAGCTTTGAGAAGCAAAAGCTGAGAGTCAGAGAGAGAGCATCTCTGGTAGTGTAGTGGTTCGAGGCAGGGCTTAACATGGCACTGACACTCACACTTCGACGCGTGTGCTGGGTTAAACAATTTTGAACCGTTAGATTTGCTGGTTTGGTGAAGGGTGGGAAAGCGGGGTAATCTGGACCGTCGATTGTGAAGACAGCTTGGATTCGGTGATTTGCATTGGTTGGGATAAAAACGCAAGGGTCTTGTTCTGGTCAGATACTGTAGTGTCACAAGGGCCCACTAATACACACTGAAAGGGGTGGACACGTGGGCGGATACGATTGGTGGGGTAGGAGAAGGGGTGGGGACCACCGAAAGATTATGTTTGTGTTTGGATGAGGGGGAGCATTGCAATTATTAAAGTGTCGTCCAATTTTGGGGTGGGAAATCCAGGTGTTGGATTTGGATAACCTTTTTCATGTGAGCATGATGCCTAAAGAGACTAGGACTAAAAATAGTATTTTGTATCCAAGTCATTTTAGGTATGCATTAACACCACGACTAAAAATTTAAAAACTTGAAATCTTAAAAGTTATTAGTACAGAACTTAAATAAGGGCGAAATTAAAAAAATTCACTGAACTTGAGTAAGGTAGGTTACTTACTGCTAAAAGGGGTTAGCTGTGATTTCAAGTAAATAGGGTGAAATCACGATAAAATTCAAGTAGGCGGTGGCATTACTCGTACTCGTAGTATATGTAATGGCATGTGAATTAGTAGAATATGAAGAGGGTTTGATTAACAAAAGTGAGTTTTGCTAAAGCAAACACTAAGAATTGCTCCTATACATATTTGAACCGTTACAGACATAAAACACACTTGAGTTTACTGGAATGTTGCAAGTAATATTACACGTGTGTTCAAGCCTTGTATACTTTGATATAAAGAAATAAGAATATTGCTATAAGCTCTGTTTGTTTTTGGAAAGGAAAATAAAACACATACGCATCAACCAAAGTGGAAGAATTGAATTGAAAGATAACTTTAATTTTTCTGAAACTGGGTATGCCAAATTGGCCAGGCTGAAAGCCCAAAATGTTGGGCCGACCATCATTTGACCCATAGCCTGGGGATGCGCCGATTAAAACCAGCACCATCCGATCATTCTGAACTAAATTGGGTTGTAAAAAGGGATTCTAAAATTAATTGAACAAACGTATACAAGGAGATATAGGTTCATACATGATACAGCCACACAATTTAAATCAAATAAACTCGTTCAGGTGTCAATTCCAACAAAGATGAAAATCCCAACATTTGTAAGCAAAGCTAAACAGAAAGCGTAGCAAGGGAAAAAGAAAATTTGATTCGCGATTTTCTTATCGATCACGAAGTTGTGGCTCGATAACTCATCCAGCTCATCCATCGACCATGTAATTTGGTAATACAACGCAATTGCAAGCATTTATTAACTTTGTTATTCTGCTATAAACCAAAGTAAGATACATTTCTATAAAGTGTTGTGCCGAATTTCACACCCGCAATCGGGTCATGTGTGCAACTGAATTCGAGAGTGACATGAAGTGTGCAACCCAAGTTGATAGTGGGACATGACAACTTTCACAAACATTTTCATAAGTGGCATCTGTACCAAGCGGCAGCACAGCTTTGTATATACAGGCTCTGTGTCTACGTCAGCTCCAAACCAGCTCTTTTACCTATTCCCCCCAATTTGGAATGTTTGCTGTGGCTTCATTGACCATTCTCACCAGAGTCACCTGTATGTTTAAATTTTTTTCTACAGGTCAATGAGATGAGATGGAATATGCAGGGGGAAAGCTCATAAATTTAAGGTTATTCTTTTTCTTCCCCTTTTTGATTTCTTGGTAAGATTTGAACCAATTGACAACCTACCCGAACCACATAACACCACTTATCACTCGAGCTAAAGTGCAAGCGGGACTGGGTACTGGTACAATAGTTCACATAAAATTTATCGGTCATACCTAAATGCTAAGCGGCACTAAATGATTCTACACATCATGTTTCAGCAATTTTTTAAATATCTGGCCAATCTCTTAAACCAAAAAATCTCGCCAGTTATATCAATTATTTTCCATTCACTGGTGTAACCAATTATGCAGCCACACTACTAGGTGAGATGATACATACCACGCTTTCTGGAACACCAGCCGGAGGCATAGGAAGGTTTCTAGGCGGTGCAACACTATCGTAAGATCTTTTGTCAAATCTCCATTCTCCAATCTTTCCGTATGTTAATTCACCCTGATATCAGAAGACAAAAATCAGACATTATCAGTCAGCAGCTAGCTCTCATTTCTTGAAAACTGAAAACAGATATTGGGCATTTAATCAAACTGTCAGAAACAAAAAATTTCCCCATATTCTTCTCCTAGACACTGCACATTAAAGTACACAACTGCTTGTCGAACAGGTTACCTTCATATTATAGTCACATCCATAAGTGTAATGAATTATGAACTTCTTGCCAATCTCTTTATCCCATGGAGGCTGATATACATCAGAAAAACAGTAATACTAGTAAGTTAAACAGTAGCACAATCAAACTTTGTAAAGCAATCAATTGATCTTGTAGAAGGTAACAAATGGCTACATTTAGAATCACATAATAACTTGCAATTATGAAGACTATACATTATAAGGAAAGAAAAGGGGAATAATATCCCAGCTAAACCTGAATCATGAAGTCCTTGTACAAGATATTACCAACACCATGTAGAGCGGATGCAACAGCATAAGCATACCTATATCATGATGCAAAGTTAGTCAGGAAGCTTTTTGATAACTAAGTTTAAGAAGTCGGGAACATGCTGTAAGGTCACCTAAGAACTAAGCTAACTAGTGAGAGCTCACATTTCAAGCACCCAACCAAAAGCTTTGTCTGTTTCAGGATCCTTCTTCATTGCCAAAGAAACATTCATCCAGGTGGGAGCAATCTTCTTAAGAGATTCCTAACAATGATGGATTTAAAAAAAGTCAAACCACCAGAAACCTAAAGAAAACTTATTATAACTGAGAGATGACAAGTTTAAATACCTTCCCAACAATGACGGGAGAATTTCCAATAGGATCAATGTTAGTTATTGGTCCCTTGTTCTCAGGGAAGTATTTCCGGAGTACTGACTCGTACTTTTTAGGTTCAATGTAAAAGAAAGGAAATGCAGCTCCAAGCCCATCAGTGGACAAGTTTGGTATGGGCTTGACAATTATATGATCTGGCTCAGACATCAGTATATAACTGCAATACATGTTAAGAATAGCAGGATATAAGTCAAACCTAACAAAAACACTGAAGATGATTGATTTATTGAATTCAGAAACTAGGCAGTGAAGCATCTCGTACTCTTCTTTGATGTCTGCTTGCTGAAGCCATTGTACAAATGCCCATGGTCTATTCAGAACTATATAACCCTGTGATTACAAGATGGGAGGTAAGCAACAATTCGAAGGTAATTTCTAGTAAGATGACAGTTACAGAGGATTTATACTCAATCACCATGAGAACTTATCCATTTCTTTCTTAAACAGGCTGCTTGAAGGAAAGTTTAAATTCTTTTGGGTTCTGTAATTTAAAACTTTAGATTGAATAATATATATCATGGGGTAAGTTCGTGTATAACAAAAATGCCTCACTAAAATAACAATGTCTCCAAAAGCAACAGCTCAACTGAGCTTAATTTAAATGTAAACTGAACCAAGCTACTCTGGCTTATATAAATCACAGCGCTCTAAATTAGCGTAGTTATAATTTCTTATTTTGCTCATAAACCCTTCTTATTCTGCTCATGAACCATAACAATGTTAAGAATTAGAATCTAATTTCTTCATTTGCGACATTTGTTCAGCAACCCAAAATACCAAACCAAAGAACAATCTTCACCAAAATAAAATAAAAAATTCAATTCAATTAACACCTTCCAGAAAAAAAATGGATGAACAACATTCATAAATAAACAAAAATAAAAGAAGAGCTAAGCATAGAAAGACCAACCCGATCCATTCCAGCAGGCAAAGGCTGAGCAACAAAGGTTGGGATCTCATCCATGTACTTGTCAGGCTTCCCAGAGTGCAAGATCCTAGTGAACCCACCCATCCCTGAATTGGGTTCGTTCTGAAACTTCTTGAACCAGTAGTACATGATCCTACACTGCCACGTATTGTACACAGAGTCGGACGCTGTCACTGCCGTGTGGAACAGTCTCTTGGAGCTCCCTAATTTCCCTATCGATCTGTGCAATGGCATCTGGATTATGGGGTCCACAGAAATGGACGACGACGATGATCTTGATGGGCCTGGGAGGTCTTGCTGGAGTGGTGAATTAGCTGAGATTATTATGTTGTATGTTATCAGAGCTACAGAGAAGGTCACAAGTATCGTGAAGAAGAAATTGCCGCAACCCATTTTCGTCTCTCTGAAGCTTTCTCTCTCTATTTCCTGTTTTGCTGTTTCTCTGTCCCGGATGAAGAAGATAGAAAAATGGCGACTTCAGAAAGTCGTCGTTGTGTTGTGTTGATCAGTAGCAGGTGAAGAAAGTGGCTGGCTGGACCATCTTTCTTGCCAAACATATTATTGGGCCTGGGCCTTTCGTTTGTAGGTTGGTTAATTAATTAATTAGAGATGCCTAACAAACACTTAGGGCCCGTCTGGTAACGTTTTGAGAGATTTTAGATAATGTTTTCATATAATGAAAACAAGAAAATGAAAACGCATTTTCAGAGAACAAAAACGCGTCTGGTAGCTTAGTTAAAAACTGTTTTCAGAGAACAAAAACAGTGAAAACGCGTCTGGCAGTAATTTGTGAAAATGATAAAAAATAGTGAATATGCGTTCGGTAAGAGGATTTTATTTTATTTTTTAAACTAACATTTTCACACATTTATGTATGTAATTAGTCCAACACCTTTTTTATTATGCACACCAAACATGTTTTTCTCGTTTGATCTATTTTACTAAAATTAAAGAGCTTGGATTAAGTTAGATTTAAGAAAAAGTGATATATCTATGCATTTGGCTTAGTTTAAATTAGTCGATTGAAACATTCATTGGCTTCTAGACCAAATATTACAAAAACTTGTTCATTGACACACAAGAACAAAAATTAATAATAATAAAAATTAAAAATTACAATTATATAATCAAGAGCCTTGGGTGAAATCACGCCATAAATCTTGTGCAATCTTATCTCTAATGTTGGTCATTTGTGCAATATTTTCCGGAGACATATCTAAATTTGGTGTAGCCATATCTTCACCCTCAACAATGATGTCTTCTACTTGAAACTCTTCGAACAACCTATCACGACGTGCTTCTCTTCCAAAAGTAAACTGAATAACAGACCACCATATACAAAACCCAACTCAAAACTATGAAAATCATTCTCAAAGATCCCAAAAAAAATACACTACAAGATATATCTCCATTAATAATGGCATAAAGCCAAGGGCTTTGGTATCCATTATCATGCGATTTTTTTAAGCAATTATCATGCCATAATTTCATTATATCAACTCGTGGGTTTGCCCACCATATACAAAATCCAACTCAAAACTATGAAAATCATTATCAAAGATCCCAAAATTAAGCACAACAAGGAACCCAATTGAGAAAATTATAAAGCTAAATTGCCCAAATAAATAATGAAGCACCAATGAGAAGAAAAATGAGGAATTACCTCAGTTAATGTGAGGTTTGCGTCACTCCTCTTCTTCCCAGTAATTTTTAGATGTATAAGAAACCTAATTTACAAAATACAACAATTATTTTTAGAACAGCCACGAACAAAAAACCCTAGATCTAAAGGCACAAAATACCCAAAGCTAGAGAAAGAGGAAAAATATAGAAAATTACCAAGATCTTCCAAGAGTGGTTGTGGTATGTGGTGATGAAGCAATCGGACAGAACAAAAAGCCTTAGTTGTGAAGAGGGGAAGAGAGACTATTGCCAAAGAGAGGAGTGAGCCAAGCCAGAGAGAAGAGTGGTCAAGAAAGGGGGAAAGAAGAGAAGGGTGAGTGAGGAGGAGAGAAGAACGATTCTGATAGGGAGAGAAAATTGAGAGAGAGATTGAGCAGAAGTCTGTTTTGAGCGTTTGTTTTCTGGGAGAACAAAAACATCTTTTTTATGTTTTGTAGAAGTAAACGTGAAGTCCAACTCATTTTATGAAAACGTTTTTTATGTTTTCTATTTTTATTTACCGAACATGTTTTTGCTCTGTTTCTGTTTTTTAAAAACAAAAACGGGCCTTTAAAACATAAACGTATAGGCCCTTATTATCTTAATGAACTTCTCAATGCATTCAACAACTCAAGGTCGCATTAAGAAAAAAAAAATCAACATCTCAGAGATAGCATCCAAAAGAAATTATTGTGTGGTAATGTAGTACCGGATATAGTCACGTATATATTACAGTATGAATAGATGAGTTTGACTCTATTGAAGATTTTTTTTTAAATACAAGTGATTGTCTAAATTATAAGAGGAGGGAGGTTTCTTACACACACACTACTAAGATGCTATTAGAGTTCGAACCTGACTACTGGTCTGCAAGTCAAAGTCATTTTTCACTAGGTTAGACCCCGTTAATCCATTAAAGATTTTAAGTTAAAATTTTATTAAGAACTTCTAATCTCAGTCATTGAATTGCATATGTGGATATTAAAAAATATTTAACTCACTAACTATATGCACACAAACATATCTAGTGAATGCCTAAAATTATAGAATTCCTTAACTAATTCTTATGAAAAATCTTTATTATTGGAGAAGCTCCCCGAATGGATTAGTAAGGTCAATGTGCTATACAAAGGGTTTTTTTATGGGTCATGCTAGGGAGACCAACTTTAGATACCAACTTGTGTATCAACTCTCTAATAAAGGTGGAGCTCACCAATACAATGGGCCTCACGCTAGAGTTGGTATCTAAAGTTGGTATTGGTACACAAGTTGATATCTAAAGTTGGTCTCCCTAGCATTTTCCTTTTTTTATTTATATAATTCTATTTTTTATGCATTACTAATCAATAGTTAAGTGCCTCGAAAAAAACAAAAAATCAGTAGTTAAGTGCACTTAGAGCACTTTCAACGCTGGAGGCTGGGTGGGGCAAAAGGGAGCCTGAGCTCCATATTGCAATTCTAGCGGGCCAAAGTAGTCCGGGCAAATGGTGAGTCCCAACAAACCAGGCAAGCCCACAGACAAATCTAGTCCGTGCTGCTGCTTGGTGATGACAATAATTAAAATAATTAAAAAAATTTTAAAAAAAAAAAACCAAAACATTCAGAATTTTTAAAAAAAAATTATAAATACCTAGCCATATTCTTTACTTCCCACACCAAAACCCTAGACCATATCAAAATTAATTGTTTATATATAAAAATAAAAATAATTTAAAGTGAATAGTAATTGCCATTTGCTATGGCAATGAATGAAAACACACTTTACCTTTTGTAATGGCTAACACTATTCATATGAATAGTAATAGCCCTTCCCTCCTCTTGTCCTTGCCATGACAAATGAACTCAGCAGCTAACAGCCATAAGAGCAATTAATTATTGAAAATTTTGAAAATGAAATTGTGTGCATAGGCAGGCATAAAGGCTCATTCTCATAAATAAGTATGGGAGAGTCACGAACTAAAAGATCCACTAGAATCTTTGGTATGTGATCTGTCACCTCTTGGTCCATAAATTTTGCCACAGAAGGCAGATTAGCTTAATAGAGCCACAAACATCTTACTCCAATTTATTTATTTATTTCTTTTAAGTTGAGGAACTCGAATACAGCCCAAAAAGAAACTCAAGCATTAAGTATTAACCAAGCACTCTGATTTTTTTTTTCCTCATTGTCTTGCAATAGTTGTGTTTATCGTTTATATCTTTTATTGTTTACCAGAGCTCTTTACAATAGTAGTGTTTATTGTTTATATCTTTTATTGTTTACCAGAGCTCTTTGTGGATGGGACTATGTTCTTGTAATGCTATTTTATTAATGAAATTGTTGCGGCTATAAAAAACACTAAGCACATGTGTAAGTACTAACTTGTATTTATTTAATATATAAAAAAATCGCAACTTTTTATTATTATTTAACTTTATGAGGCAAACAAAACACTACTTATAAGTCATAATTAATTAAACATATACAAAAATCCTAACTTTATAAATTGAAGGCATACAGAGGAAATTGATACATGCAACTCGCAAAAACAAGTGAGCAAGCCATCGATTATGGGGGGAAGAGAGAGGAAGCTGAGATAACGACGTGGTTATCCTTCGTCCGGCCCATTTGATTGCAAAACTAGGATAAATCCCCTTCCCCATTTTCATCATCCATCTCATCTGACTGAGTTCAACAAAGGAGAAACGTCAATCAAACTAATTCCCCCATTTTATAGAGCTTCTCATCTATGAAATGTCTAATTTATAAAAATAAAAGCATCAACCAATAAATGAATGAACTACTAAAGTATTGTTGCTAACCATATTAGTAAACTTCAAGATCAAGATTTCACTGAAGGATCATGCTATCTCTCAACGGTTTCCCTTACACGAGGGAACCGATCCACCCATTGAGAATATCCTGCAACACATAGAGAAGTAAAAATCAGACTTCTTAAAATATATAAGGGAGAGAATTCTTGCTTCAAGGATGATGATACTAAAAAATTTATCCCCCACCCGCAAGAACAGATGAGTAAATTTTTTAAAAGTTCCAAAGAAACAAACCTTGCGTTACAATCTCAAGAAGATCCATTTCTGATTTAGCAGCATCAGACATACCCTACAAGGAAGTTGACAACGTAAACAGCGTGGTAAGATCCAAGCACACTTCAATTTGGCTACAACAATATAAAACTCTTGTTCAATGAAATATAAGAATGTGCCGTATTTACAATGTCCAAAAACCATCCTACTACTGGCCAGAAGTTGGAGGCCTAACTGCCTCAGTCGCTATCTTAAACATGTACACATACATATAAATATACACATATATTGTGTACATATATGTATACATAATATGCAAAGCATATCACATCATGCAGTATACCTGTCCCCATGAAGCCAGACTTCTTGCAATGAGCCGAGACAAATTATCAAGAGTGCTGTCATCAAAGTTAGGATGCTTAAGAAGAGCCTTCTCTGATGTAAAATCAAATAGCAGTGCGCATATGCTTGAAGCCATCATAATAGTTGACGGGTCATTTATACCCTCTGAAATCAGTGTACAATAATGATTAAGATGCAGACCTAATGATACTTCTTTTGCATGAAAGAAAGCTGAAAATATAGGAGGTTAGAGCACACGTAGAATGAAAATGGATGCTGATAATACATCCTAAGCTCACTATCAACTTTGAAACAACATAATGGGCCCACCACTGATAATGAAATACTTGAAACAAATAAACAACCCCTTAAAAGTAGGGAATCTGTAAGTTAACCCAAAGATAAAAAATGAATCAGACTCCAAAGACAGAAAGACATAACAAGAAAGTGAAATTAAGACAGTTTGGCAAAAGAAACGGATATTTGAGATTGAGGGCTTCTAATTCAAAGACAAAAAGATGTTTCCAACGTTTTTTTGGTTTTCAAGAAGAAAAAAAAGGTTTTTTGGTTCTGTTTTTCTGGATTTATCAACTCTTTTGCTCCTGAAATCACATATCAGGTTTAAGAGTTGAGAGTAAAAGGGGTAGTCTCCAAAATGTTAACTAATTTCATGAGATGAAAAAAAAAGGGGTACTCTCTCTCCAAAACTTAATGCTTTCAAAAGATGAACTGGATACCTATCCAATATGATCTTAATGCAACACACCAAAGGCACAAGGTATCAACATTATTAATGTTCCAAAAACAACAATACCACTAGAGCAGTACGGAAACCAAAGAATATCTGATTTTCACAACAATAAGCCGTTACAATTCACGTATTAAAGGTAAAGGAAGTCAATAAAATAGTACCTGTCCAAAATGCCAACGCTTTCAATAGATTAACAAGAGTTGAATCATCCAATGGGATTCGCAATTGCTCTTTCTATTTATGAAAAGAAACAGAAGATGTTCATAAGTTGCAAATAATAAGTATTATATTGGTATAAAATGATGATTACCATACCTTTAAAAGAAGATTCAACATTGTGTCACATGCCAAAAAGATGCAGCCATTATCCTTGACCATATAACCATGTGGCCCAATCAATTTTTCAAGGCAATCAACAACCTGCAAGTAGATTTAATATGCTGCTGAATTGCTTTTGTAGACTTACAATATAAAAATATAAAAAATTCGAGACTACTTGAATATGCTTGTTAGGCCATTACACAAAATAAAAATAGCAAAATGGAAAAAAGTAAAGAGCAAGGATTTTATATAGGATAAAAATGACAGACTTACAGAAATATGGCCTCCACAAGAAATCAAAGCTTTACATCCTTCAATCTCCATTGTCATTTGGCACAGCAAAGGAAGCAAAAAGCATATAGAGTAGAAGGGGCTGTCATTTAGACAGTATTATAAATAAAGATCATTTTCCGAGATTATAAACCCCTAAAGTTTATCCGCCTATTAGACAATAACTATTCAGAGTTAATATACCTTGGTTCATCTTCACCTTCAATGGAAAGCATATACTCTAAAAGTTCTATAACTTTCTCTTTGCATGCAACAGGTGTTTCTGCAAGATAGCTGAAACACACATATTAGCTCAACAGTATAACATTGCTGATCCATATATCAATTAATTAAGGACATAAATTCGTCTTGATCAGAGACATATACTAAATGGGTCCTCATAACATGTATAGGCAGAACCCAATAATTGCCCCAGAATGGATCCAACATGAATGCCATAACTCTCAAAGCTTAGACTGAACTTTCTTGGTTGTTTATTTCAATTGGACCGTACTAATATTAACATTATTTTAAAACTCGGCATAATGTGAACATACATATGTGCAGAAGTATAGCGACCTCTGATATCAGTACCAGAAGTTTTCCAAATAAAAAATTTAACAAAACAAAGTTGCCTATGTTATCCATGAATTTCGCCAATATATTAACTGATAGACGCAATAATACCTCCCAATAATCCGCACTGAAGCAAGAAGATCATCTCCCTTCCTCTGTCCATGTTCCTGTAGAATCATAATGTGCTTAGAGAATAGAAAGTAATCTCTAATGCTACAAAATCAATACACTTACCTTTGCATCTAGTAAATACTCTAGAACTACACCAATTGTCTCATTAAGGCCCTTAATCACCTTCATGAAAGTATTTTCATCAATAATGTCCCCTGAAATTGCACAGAGATTATTAACATCATTGTCTGAAACAAGAGAAAATGTATACTGTTTAAACACCTCTCTTGCAAGTCAACAAAAAAAATGAGGAGAGAAAACTGAAGAAATTACTATATATAAAAGGCAGAGAAACTATAAAATTAATGTTTCACAAACATTCCCATGCTTCATAGTTCAGAATCCTATAAAAGAATAATGAGAAGATTATGATTGTTTTCCTCAAAAACTTTAGATATTGACATAACTTCCAAGCATGCAAATCTGGCAAATACGGCATACCTTCATTCTCGCTGGCATTTGATATTAAGCTAATTATCTTTTCAAGCAAAGAAAAGGCAATAGCCACATTCCGTTTCTTTGAAACAATTGTCTCTGCAGGGGCTGAAGACCTCTTGGATGCTTCATCTTTCAACTGGGCAAGCTCATTAAGGAGAACCGCAACTTCAACCCTGGATTGCTCCAGTACAAGCACTAAGCACCTGAAAAATTTAAGGCACAAGAATGGAGAGTCAGGCCGGCCCAATAAAATCTACACACATAAAGATAATCCACACTTGGGCATGCAGACATGTATATATAGATTTGTGCAGATGGCTTAAAAAACCATCACCAGGCAAAGCAGACCTGTCAGCTGGAATAGGCTCTTTCACGCCAGGTAAGTTGATATGACCTATTAACCATCGTTCCCCGAATATTGTCATCATAGAATCAGCCAGTATAAGTGCCTGAAGCTTTTCAGTAGGTGCTGCCATTAAATCAAAAGAAAATAACATCAATAAGCCTCCAACTTTTATTCAAATTAACAGGGGAAGAAAAAAAAACGCAAGTCCAGCTAAAATTTTTATTTAAAAAAAACTAGGGAGAATGCCAAATGCCAAAGTATTGAAAACAATTAGTTCAACATACCAACACGGTTTTGTAGAATGGCCGCAATACCATCACGCATATAATTTGGCAAATCTTTTTCTGGTAGTACACGAAGAGAATCATAAAGTGGTGCCTGAAAATACCATAACTAGTTTTAAAACTACTGATATCAACAGCACATAAGGCATAGTTAAGGATTACAAAAGAAAACGGAGAAACTTTGCACCCAGTAATTTAATTGAACCTAAAAGACCTTATTTTGTCCAACAATCAAACGTGAAAAAACCATTCATCACTTAAGTTAGAATGTTCAGACAAATAACTTTTTTTCTGGAAAAGAGAGATGCACAATGATTGCATACCGAATATTTTGATGAGAGGATGGCAGACAGTAGGTGGAGCGCATCAAATTTTACAGCATTATGCAAGACAGCAAATTGTCTTGTTATTGCAGCCACCTAAATTAAAACAGAAATAACTTAAAGATCATATACCACTTCAGAAAGACTACAAAATGAAGGAGTTAAACAAATTCAATACTAAAGAATAGTAAATTAAAAGTATATCTAGAAACTGAACTCACAATCTTTGAGAGCTCTGGAACGTAGTCTTGGTTAATGATTTCAAGAGACAGTTTATTTAGTATCAATTGCACGAGTTTCATAGAAAGCTCCATCTGATGAGAACCTGTACAAGTTTTTCATCTCATCAGTCCTTTGTAGTTTGAGACTGATGAAGTAATCTCATAAATCACCAAGGAAAACTGTTTTCTTATCAAAATGGACAAAAAGATACTAACAGTATAGCAGATAACTATCACCAATGACACATACGTTACAGTTGCCCCCATTTCCATAATGCAATAGTTGTAGCATGCAATAACAGATCATCAAGATTCCTATAGGGTTGTTGAGCAAGTCCAGTAGAAGATAAAAATAATTACCGTCTGGGAAAATGGACATATGAGAAGCCAGCATATTCATGCCCTCAGAAGTGTAAAATGTCATGATTCCGTCTTCGGAAGCTGTTGACACCAAATACAGAAATTCATAGCATTCTTCAAGAACAGCTGATCCTGGCCTGTATTCTCGCCAAATAAAATGATACGGTTAATTAAGAAAATGAAAATCAGCATTAACCAAATTACGAAAACAACAAAGTCATTCAGAAATCAATGTCATATTAAATGTTGATCATGAATCCATTTTGAATAAATATAACACCACTCTAGCACCCAATCCAATATAAGAACCTTACTCTGTGGATAAAACTTCCAGTACCAGTGGAATCTTCGAAACCATGTCGTTTGAAGCAGCAATTTCCGGAACATGACAGAATGCAGCAAGAACAGTAACAGACAACCGCAAATATGCATCGCGATTTTCACTTCCGCTGCTACTAATGCTTCCTTTTCCCATCCCTAACCAAACAAATCCAAAATTCCACTTATGATTCATCTAATTTGCAAATATTTGACAGCAAGTGATAATTTAACAAAAAAGAGTTTGTAGTTTTACCAGTCCTGAGCAGACGATCGAGAAAGCCGACGCCGACGGCATTGTAAATGGTTTCGAGAGAGGATAAGTCATCGCCTTTGAAAAACTTGGTGACGAGAAGAAGGCCGGCGAGTCGCTGTTCGTCTCTCTCGCCCTTCAACAGCTTCAAGCAATCTTCGAGAGGCGGAGACTGTTTGTCTTGCTGGGGCTCCTGAAATAGAGAGAGGCATGAAGAAATTTGAGAGGGTAAGAGAGATAGAAATAGAGCGATAGAGAGATGAATAGAGGGATTAGCTTGGTTACCATGAGAGATTGAAAGCGGAGAAGCTAGATGGCCGAAATGGAAACCAGAAAAAAAACTGGAGATTTTTGGAGGGTTTTTTGAACTTCAGGAGGCTTCCAGGCTCGCCCTATACTCGATTTTTCAATTTGTTTTGTAAAAATCATATAGCCGTTCGGCTGTACTGGTTTTTAAATTGCATTTAATAAATCGTATAGCCGAGCGGCTATACCTATTGTGACATGCCACCTTTTTTTCTTTTGTACACGTCTTAAAGAAAATTCAGTAAAATTCACTTTTTTTACAAAAAATAAATGTACAATACTCATATTGTACATGTACGTACATATTTCCCATGTTCAATATACCTTTGGATATATTGAAACTAGCAAATTAATATCTATAAAGTATAAACTAATGCAACTAGGAGGGTGCTTTTTGCTTAAATAGTATAGCCATGCAGTGATACTACGATTTTGTTTTTAAAAATAGTATAGCTACTTGGCTATACGTATTTTGACAAGTGGCGCCTAACTGATAGAGGGTCCTTTTTTAAAAATGGTACAGCCACGGCTCTACTTGGTGTGTTTAGTTTTTATTTTTTAAAATAGTTACTAGACACACCAAGTAGAGCCGTGCGGCTGTACCATTTTCTACAGTACCGTGTACTGAATGATCCTTTATTGGACTAGGCCTGCACGACGTAATGGGCCATAACAAAGACGTCTAAACGACCAAAATTTCCTTCAAAAGGACCATAAGAAAGACTTCAAAAGGACCCCAAAAAAATACAGGCTACAGCCCATACCAATTGCTGTATGGTAGATTAATTTGTTAATTCAACAACAATTTTTTTTTTTTTTTTTTTTTTTTTTTTTTTGCCAACTTTAGAGCATTTCCACTTGGAAGGCACAGGCCCGAGCAAGAGGCCCACCAGGTCCTTAAATGTGTTTCCAGGGCCCAAGTCTTATCAAGGCAAGAGTTGGGCTCCATCAACTTGGCAAATCCAAAGGCATGACTTGCATGGGCAAGCTGATCTACTGTTGATGTTATTGTAACGTACGCAGCCAATTTAAATAATAAAAAATTTGAAAAATGAAGGAAAAAATACCAATATTTTCATAATTTTTTAAAAAATAAATACCTAGCCATATTCTTCAATTCTCACACCAAAATTCTATACAAATTCCTCATCATATTTCATAAATAGTGGTTGTCATGAATGGTGAAAAACCAACCAAAAAAAAATAGCATACACTATTCATGTAAATAGTAATTCTTGCATCTCCTTACCTTTTGCCATAGAAAATGGATGAAAATGTTCTTAGGAAGGGAATGAGGTTTTCTCACACACTACTAAGATAATATAAGGGTTCGTACCTAATGCCACAGACTAGATTCTGTTAGCAAAATTATACATGTGTTTATTACATATACTATTTAAATCGCATTCGTATCCTTATTTTTTGTTTAGAATTTCAGAATCATTTTTGTGGACTCATATCAATGTATCCGTGGTTATTAGCTAGTAGAGCAGTAGCTAGTTGGTTTAGCATCTTAGCGAACGAGGTTTTTTATTTTTTTATTTTTTTTGTGCTATCCTTTGCATATCTAGGAGTAGCAAGTATGTTCCACGCTGCATTTGAGTTGTGAACGTACCAGTTTTTACATCTTCAAAACTGCAAGGTGCATCTTAATGGAACCCTAGTATAGAATGATGAACGATTTTATCTGACGGCTACAAACGTGTTCCCATACAAGCAAATTCGCGTTTGATCTAACGATCAACCATACTTGGACGGCTGAACTGCAGGCAAGTTATGAGCTAAGAGCCTCACGACAAGAAGAGGCTTCACCTCCACCTTCATGGCATGCGGCGCTGATAATTTATTCCTTGCTTATCCATTGAATATAATATCTACAAATCACATCCCAACACCTGGCATTAAGTGATAAACTTCATGCTCATGCATGCACATGATCCAAAGGGGCAAAAACCATATAAGACAAAATAAGTATTGGTTGGATCATGTGCTTTTGGCCACATTCGGCTGGATATCATTAGTAGATAAGATAAGGTTTTAAGAAGCTGACTCCACTAAGAAAACCAGTCCTTGGTTTCTCATAAACCAGTCAATCCACATTTCTTATTTCTTTCTTTTGGTCTCTACCTAATATATTTTGTTTAATCAGCTTGGTAAATCAACCTATAAACCCTCTTTCATATTTAGCAACTATATCATAAACTTCAGTACACATATTAACAACTGACTATAATAATTTGACGTAATTTTATCGTTACATAACAAGGGTTGTAAATGTGATCTTTTTAATATTTGCTTTATTCGAAATAATGCATTCTTAGAAAGTAATTTCGATATATTTAAATATCTAAACCCATAATTAGTTTGTCTATTCTTTTTTAAAACCCATATTCAAATACAACCATGCTTACACAATGATTTTCCAAGTTTAGAGACTAATAAAAAGGCAAAAAAGCCAGATACATAACAAATACAAGGTAACTCCCCGACTCCACCAATTCTCCAAAACGCGGCTTTTACACCCAAAAATAAAATAAAAGTTCAAAATAAATAAAAAAATCATATAATTTTTTTAAAATAATTAAATAAGCAAATAAGCAAAAACCCGCTAAAAACCACGCACGATCCACGGCTTCTCCGCTTGTTCCAGCTACCTTCCCAGACCGCAAATGCCGCTACCACTCAACCATCAACCTATAAATACCTCACTACCCGCTACCCCTCTCCATCAACCGAAATTCAAAATTCTGTTTGTTTGTTTCCCGAGAAAAACCAAACGAAAAGAAAAGAAAATTGCACTCCAATTCAATTCAATGTCGAACCAGGGATATCGATCTCAATCTCCGACGAGCACTCTGCGCCACAAGCGTCAATCCAGGTCGATTTGCCTCCCGGCCTGCTTCTCCAGCATGAGCACTCACCCCTTCGATGTTCTCCAGAGCGAGGGCGACCACTGCAACAACTGCAGCAGGTCTCGGTCGCCGTTGCCGGAGATCAAAGACCGGTGCTTGAACCTCATCTCAAGGATCAGCGGCGGCGCAAGGCCCGGAAGAGGGCGGCGCCGCTACGTCTCCGCCGACTTCAGCTACGATCCCTCCAGCTACGCCCTCAACTTCGAAGACGACACTAGCCGCGCCGACGATCAGCTCCTCTTCCACGGCTTCTCCTCTCGGCTCTCGGCCTCGTCCATCCCTACGACGTCGCACGAGAAAAAGACCAGCCCCAACCAGCTCGACGAAATTCTGGAGAACGAGGAGTGCTTTGTCGCGACGGCGGAGAGCAAGGGGACGACGAGCCAAGCAAACGGCGTCGCTTCAAGGAGGCGGGGGAGCCGGCACTCGTCGACTTCGGTCGACTTCAGCTACGAGCCGTCGAGCTACGCGATGAATTTCGAGGACGATGTGAACCGAGACGACGAGCTTATCTCTCTCAGGAGGTTCGGCGGACTGCTGGCCCAGCCATCGCCGTCGAAGATGGCGGAGGCGGCGGGGGCTCCTCCTCCTGCCAAGTGTTCGACTTTGCGTCCGGAGATTGCTGCGTTTAGCTGAAGCTCAAATGCGGTTGCTTTCTATTTATATGCTCATATGATCAGGCCAGTGTGTCATCGTCGTCATGTGCTTCGGCTCTGCAAACTGTGTTGTGAAAATATTTTTACTTTCGAGCTTCCAGAAAGGGAAAGAGACTAAAAGAAATGGGGAATGGGTCTGTCGGGGCAGATGCTTATTGGTCCGGCCCATGGAAACGAATGTTGACCCACATTGACCAAGGCAAGCACAAGCAAGCCGATGAAGGAAATATATTATAAAGCCTGTTCCTCTTCAATTTTATAATCTGGGCTGATGAGGCCATGAACTCGTCTTGTAAACTTTTATATTATATTTATATATTTATATTATTCTTTAGTTAAATAAATTTTGGAAGATAATGTCTTGATTTGAGTCCAAATGGGTCAATTTCAAATTTCTTTTAGTTGTTTTAATTTGATTTTTTTTTTTTTCGGGCCATTTGGTACTATATGTTTAGGAGTACTTCTAAAAATGCTAAAAGTGTTTCTAATGGCGTTGGAAAAAATATATATATATAAGTGCCTTGGAGTCACAAATGAGCTTTAAATTATAGGTGAGTCACAAATGAGCTTTAAATTATAGGTGAGTCTTCAAGAATCATTTCCAAAAATTTGGATATTTAATAAAAAATTTGACGTTCTTTAAACAAAAGCGTTTCTAAAAAAAACTCTTATGAGTAGAAATGGTGCCTAAAAAGTAGTCTCAAATGAGCAAGTTGTTTAATTTTTGTTTATTTTATTGACATTACCCTATGTTTGGATGGAGGAAAATAATTTGGGATTTAGCTAAAAATCGGGAATTGAAGAGCAGAAATTGGTACTTCCATTTTTTTAGCAACTTAAGGATGAAACCTAATAAATGACAAGCGTAAAAAATTGTGAAAATTAGGGATCAAGATTCTCGAGTTTAATTTCCTCTAAAAAAGGCGTCATTTTGCAATTTCTATTGAGCCAAAATTCATTTTTCACTGTAGTTTCTATCATTTACAAAATTCGACATACATAAATCCGAACACTGAAATTATTAATTGCCAGAAATTTAAACTGATGAAGATTTAAATTCCGTCATTTAAGAATTTTATGCAATTTTCAATTCTTTCTTTCAAACGGAGGGATATTTAAATTCCGTCATTTAAGAATTTTATGCAATTTTCAATTCCTTATTTCAAACGGAGGGTTAACGATGAGTGACAGGTAGAAGAGAAATTAAACAATTAGTGGCAAGCACGAAGAAATCAAGTACAAGACAGAGCATATTAACAATCAATATAAAGCTTTCTGTTGGAGAACCACTATTTCTAAGATATTTATCAGTAGCACTGATCCCTTGTAGAAAACAAAATAGCAGTTTGGTGTATTTAACTGTCAACTTACAGATGCCATGCAAGTCACAGCTGCAAATGGGGTGTTGGCAAATGGCAAAGTGGCAATTGGCAATGGCCGGCACACAAGAAGACCGACCCAGAAGATACTCAATGATTGAATCTCTCTGATCTGTCAAAAAAATTAAAGACATTAAAAAGAAAGCTTCAAACTCAAGCTCAAGCTCATAGCTAGCTAGCACTTCCGTGGTAGGAGTGCAAGTGTTTCATTATTAATTCAATACGAATATAAAGACTCACATTTCTCTTCAATTTGATCACCCCCTTTTGCATTAATCACAACTTTGATCTCAAATTCTCAAGCCCCATATGGCAAACCCACCTGAGAAATTGGCCTCAATTCACGAAGTTTCTACACCGCCGGAAGAGAGTTATGATGACTTTGATGAGGAAGAAATAGCTCCATCTTCTTCTTGTGGTTGTTTATGGGGAAGAAGCAACATTGGAACACAGAGATATCTACTGCACCAACAACAAGAAGGAGATCAAATAAAAGAAAATTGGTTGGTGGAGAATGCGAAGAAAGTACGAGAGTTTTCGGAGGTTTTGGCAGGACCAAAGTGGAAGAATTTCATCTGCTCCTTCAGTACAATTTACAAGAAAAGAAGGGTGCAATTTCAGTATGATCCGCAAAGCTATGCGCTTAATTTCGACGATGGGGGGTTTGACAGGAAAGTAGAGGGTAATTCGTACCTTCAATTTTCGAATGCCGGAAATGCAGCTTCTCCAGGGATGAACAATGCCAAGTTCTGATTTGCTAACTCTCCCTGTCCTCATGTTTGCTGTTGTTGCTCTTGCTCAGTTGTATATGTGTTTCACGCATAGATGAAAATGAGCTACTTGTTTGTTTATAGAGATTGTTTATTATTCACTCTTTCATTTGATCTGTTTCTGACAAATTTATGAACAGCTAAATTTTGCCAGTACTTGATTGTTTTATGTTACTTCTTGTGTATAATTCTCTGGGCATATTTTCTAAAGTTCTGTTTCTTGTTATGTTCTGTTATCTAATTTCTGTGGTAGTTGCCTCAGCTTCTCCAAACCAATCCACTCTAGAGAAACTGGTGCATGGTTTCTGCATATACTTCTGCACCCATATATACCAATTCACTTCACAACACAATCAAAAGAAATGGAAACCTGGAGCAGCATGATCCATGCCATCTGGTTGCACGAAAGAGCGTCAACGATGCCACTCTAAAAATTTACATACCTTTATTTACTACAAATTCATCTCTACAACAAAATGCCATAAAGAAAAGCTATAATTTAATTTAATCACCAGTGTGATGTATGTAAGGAACCATGCTCAGGTCATTGCACTGTACACCCACCACAACCCCTCACTGTTCTTATTCACAGACATGAAGATCATAAACAAAAAATTGTAAGCCCTCTAGTGGACTATCCAATTCAGATTCAGTAACATAATTCCTAAATACTGAACTCCTAATGATATATGATACTACATGCATTTGATCCATCTGCAGCCTTTGAGCATACCTGTATAACGGCTCATATTCGGTTTATCATCCCAATCTCATAATCAGTGTTAGCCTTTTTCTTTCTGTAGAATCAAAATATGATTCTTTCACTTCAACCCTGTTGTCTTCTTCCATGAAGTCCTATGCTATCATAGTTTCTATGTTGAAATTATGGATGTAGTGGAAGCATGAACAAATAATCATTCCAGGAATGGCTCTCGTTTCCTTTTCTCCATTCATCCGAATCGATCACCGCTGTTTTCACCTGCATTACTTCTTTTTGAATTAAGGTTGGTGGGACGCTCATGAGAAATTTAAAGTTGAGAATAATGCAAGGTTCAATGAACATACCTTTTGCGTTTGCTCTTCAAAACTGTGGAAGTTGAAGGATTGCTGTGCCAGTTCCTCTTCCTCTGATTGATGAACCAATTGTTTATCTGCTTTAATTGCAAACCAGTTTCCTGTACCAACCTAGCCTTGTCTTCCTCCTGAAAATTTATATGAAAACCATGGTAGTTAGGTATCGAAGAGCAAAATGTGAATGCAGTTGGCTTACTAAAGGATTGCCAAAGCAGTTTCAGCTTGTAGGCTAGGCTACAATTTTTCATTTAAACCTGTTTATATGTGTTCATCTTTAAGTAAGTATTCTAAAGACTCCCACAAGCCTACAAGCATGGCAGGAAAGCCAAAAGACTTTCAAATGATAAGCATGCAAACTCAAAGAGGTTCTCATTAACCTATACTTACAGTTGGATATGGCCACTTTGAATGTGATTGCCACCAAGCTTTTAGCACAGAGGTGGTGTCACCAGGAAGCTTTCCAGCTCGTCTCTTGCGCAAAATTTCCTCCCGTATGTCTACGATTTTCTCCTTGTAACCCTGTGAAAAGTTTGCTCAGATTGGTAATAGAGGAAATGCAACAGATTTACACTCAACAATTCCATTTTGTTACCTGCTTCAGCTCATGCTTCAACTCTTGCCTCACACGCTCCATCAACGACCTTTCGCTCTCTGTCGGGATAAGAGGGCCGAATCCCATGCTGTCATGACCATCCATGCTTCCATCAAACAAGTTTGCATCGCTGTCGACTTGGTCGTCTTCATCATCAGACATCGTAGCACCCGTGCCTTCACCGGGGGAAACTCCTGTTCATCCAGTTTGTATAAGAAACTAAAACTTCGGTGCTCAAGAGCCATGATCACTACCATTACAGAAAAAAAACATTACCTGTTAAGCTTTGTAGTGATTGCTCAATCTCCCAGCAAGCCATCACTGCTTCCATGGCATGCACCCGGACATGTTGTTGCAGTTGTTCTTTAAAAGAACAAAGCAACAAAACATAATGCCTCTATAAAATCATCAACAAGCAGAAACAATCAGAAACTATCAAAATTAAGTTAACAGATTGTTAATTATGGTAATTGGGTTTAAGCTTAAGGATCAAGAGAAGAACATCAGCAAATGACTTTGCAGAGAGCAAGAGTTGTCTTCTTGTGCCATGAATATCAGCTTTTGTCTTCCCGCATGTTTATTTTTTTCTGTTGTTATAAAAAGTTGGGTTTGTGTCACCCGAGACTCGCTTTTATTATGTTTAAACTTTAAATTATATCTGTCAACTGTAACAACAACAAAGATTTTATATATATATATATATATATATATATCTGTCAGCACCACCACTGTTCATATCTTGTAGCCTTAAAGCTTTTTCAGATCCCTACACCCCTATTTTTTCAAAATCTTCAGGAATCTCATTATTTCTTCTCATGGCCAGAAACATTTCAACTATGCCAAGTCCTTCCCTTGTACCACTAGACTAGTTTCCTCTGCTTTAGTAAATCCACCATCTCCAACCCATCTTGAAAATTAAATCCCATAACTTTTTTGTTTTAAATTCAACAATTTAAACTTAACCGCAATAGTTAGAACTTGTTTGAGACTGATTCTGAAATTCTTAAAAGCGTTTTTTGACAATAAAAATTGCTTTCATGCAACACAGAACAAAATTTCTCGATTCTCATTAACTCTACCCAAAATTGAAGAAAACTTTCTCATTTCCAAAGTGCAGAATTTGTAAATACTAAAATTCGTCTGTCCTACTATAATCTTACTAATTTGTGTTTTGATTGAAATTATGATGCTTAATAATTGTTCGAATTTTTTAAATCTTTTTTATAGTCGACTGGCCAAATTTGATGACTCATTAACAATTCAAAGCCAAGAGACACAAGTCAGCAAATTAAATCATCACAAATTCACACAAGCAATTAAAAAAAAAAAAAAGGCATACCATGAACTGATCGAGCTCCTTATCATCGCCGACCATGCCGTGGCCCAAAGCCGAGTACTTAGCCACCACATTCTGCGACTGAGCCAGCTGGGCGTCGATCCTCGGCAGCTGGTCCACCGGCGTGGCGATCCGCAGGCACGCCACGTGTGCCGACAGCAGCGGCTCGTACAGCGGGTGGGCCAGAATCTCCGCCTTGTGCCTTGCGTTCTGCCAGTTGATCATTCCGCCGTCTCCGCCGCCGCCGCCGCTCTCCACGACGATGTCCGTCTTGTTGAGGCTGCTGTCGGGCTTGAGGTCGGCGGAGTCGTGGGAGATGGTGGCGGCGATCATGGAGTCGCCCGCGACGGCGGTGACGTCATCGATGACGTCGCTATGGTTGCGGTGGAGGATGGGGCGGTGGGGCTGTGAGAGCCATTGGTTGGAGGCCTGGGAGGTGGTGGAGTCGGAGGCGGTGACGTGGAGGTTGAGGAAATTGGAAGCCCCGCCGCCGCCGTTGTTGTTTGGGCTGTTGTTATGGTTGTTGTTGGCGTCTGCGTTGGTGTAGTTGCGGAGGAGGGCGGTGTTGAGCCAATTTGGGGCGGGCTGAAATGGGTGGTGGGGCTCCGTGGGCTTGGAGTTCGGGTCGGGTTGGTCGGATTGAAATGGCTGGTGCTGTTGCTGGGTTTGGTCTGTGAAGTGGTGGAGAGGAAGGTCCTGCTGAGAGAGGTGGTTGTGGTACGCCATGATCGATGATCAGCTGGGTATTAAAGTAATTGCAGAGACAGAGACAGAGGACACTCTGTTTCTCTGTGTTTTACAAATTAAAAAGGAGCAATTGTAGACGATGATTCTGAGGACATGGATATGAAAATTTAGAAGCTTTCTGAGAGTCTAAGAAGATAGGAGAGAGAGAGAGACAAGACAAAGATATATGGCTGGATTTGATTATATCTATCTCTCTGTAGAGAGAAACTACACGGTCTGTGTGTGTGTAGAAACTTAGAGAGAGAGAGAGAGAGAGAGAGATGCGAGCTTTTTTGAGTTTTGAGGAGAGAGAGATTGAAAGGGTTTAGTTAAAGCTTTGAGAGCTTATATATGGGATGGTACCAAAAACGTATATGAGGAAATTGAGGAGCTGTTTGGAGAGAGAGAGGTTTTTGGACAGAGTGGTTTTCAGGCAAGCAAAATGAGCTAGAGAAACTGCTTTAGCAAGAAAAAAAATGGTGGGATTTTGTGGCAGGTTTTAATATTAATTAAGGAGCAAAGGAGTCCAAGGGTCCCCTATTACTATTAAAAGAATATTTTATTATTATTATTTCACAATATGATATAGGAGTTGAAAAAATAGAAAATTCGGATCAAATAGTTGATTTTAGAATATAATGGTATTTTAATTTCTTTACAAAGAAAAATAATGGTATTTTTAATCTAATTAAGGGTGGCAAAGATTTCTTTAATTAAAAGCAAAATGTTTGGGTTGAATGAGTGAAATTTTATAAGACCACTTATTATTATTATTTTTTTCCAATTTAGCATAATATATGAGATTTACTATTCGGATAGGTTTTTTTTTGACGGACTACTTGGGTAGTTGTCATCAATCCTCCTTTTACTTGATGGGAATAGTATTAGTCTCACCAAATTTTTATATTACATGATGTAACAGCTGATATATACATGTCATATCACCTAATTAATGTGATTAATACTTATTTATTTATCACATCATATAATATAGAAATATGAGATAAAAATATGGTAAGTATAGCATTACTTTAATTTTAATTTTAATAAAACTTAAAACCAGAAGTTAGCATAGGTAAAAAAGAACAAAAAGTAAAATAACTCAATGAAAATCTTGGCATATTATTATCGTTGATGGGGATTATTATCGTTGATGGGGATTAATTTAATAATCACTGATATGATGTTTACTTTTGTATGAAACCCCAATAAATAAAGATGATAAAGTTTTGTCCATTTGCGTAGACTTTTAAACATCCATAAATCGTATGCGATTTGAAATTAGATGAACTATTAGAATTGAATTACGTATTTGTCTAGAATGATACAGAATATTAATCCTTACAAAAATACAAAATATGGGTTAACAGATTAAAATAGCTATTACAATTAGAATGGACAATAACCTAATCTCATATAATAACCCAAAACATGAAATAATACTCTAATTAAATGCAGCTTAATCTAAAATTATCGCCGGTAATTAAATTTTGGATTAGATGAAGATGAGGCATGGGGAGACTAATTTAACTAAAGAAGTTGCCTACACAATCCTAAAATGGTAACAATTGCATCAAAGTAGAACCATATAAAACATTTCAACCCTCTCAATCAATAGCAAAATTAAAGTGGTTTTGTGAGAGGACACACTCACCACCCCAAAGTCACTCACACGTGACCGTCATACTCGAATATTTTGATGCCAAAACAATTTAGATTATAGAAAAAGCGATTTAACACTCCCTCCTCTCACTCCACTACCATATGCATGTAAAAGCAACTTCCCAACAACGAAAGTACACAAACTGTATCTAGAAAACGCCCTTATTAGTTTATATTTGTACTGATTAGTAGTAGTATCCCACAACTCTTGGAGCGTGCCGTCCACGTCACCCTAGCTAGCGTGACCAACTACCAATCTGGACCGTCCAACCACAAAGGCGATGTATTGCTCAAAACGGCACCGTATAATCACGGGCTTACTGGCTACTGGCTACGGCCGGTGAAGGGGAGAAGAGGAGCCGAGGATCGTAGAAGGAGGGGACCATGAATTACGTCGCTCCTCTCTCCGGCACTCGCGGGAAAACGACGCCTCGACACGCGTCGTGCGCTGCTAGCTTGGACCACGGCGATGGGACCCGCTCCAAGCACGCGCCAAAACAAGAGAATCGCAACCCTACACGTGGCGTGCTGTGAGCAGCGGGACCACTGAGAATTTTTGACTTCTCTGACAGCCGCCGGCTTAATCAATTCGAGATGTGGTCCCCTTTGTGGGATGCGGTCCCCACTTTCGAGCCCCGTGGGCCCCAAAATGGCAAGATTAGGGAAAGGGTTCTAAAAAAAATACAAAATAAGAACGGTGGGGGCCCACTTGGGGGGAGAGCGGGTGCTGCTGTGTGTGGCGTTTATGGCGAACTGTTCACCTACATGGCTAATAAAACTAAAAGGCAAGTGGTCCCCTACCTAGTTGCTCTCTGTATTTTTCAATTTTAAATTCATTTATTGTTATATTTTGTTTGCGGAAATCCCAAAAGAATAATGCTATTATTACCGCATTTGTATACCACATTCCCATACTACCTTATGTTGCAAGTGAGATAAACAACCACACCAATTAAATTAATTTAACATTTTCTTTTCTTTCATGATTTATTGATACTTTTTAATTGATATAGTTATCCACTTCATCTGTCACATAAGATGATATGAGAATGTGGTAAGGGTAGCATTACTCATCCCAAAATTTGAACTCTATATATAGAGTCAGCTATTTACACACAATTACAATGAAATTTACTTTCTAAAAGGCCCGTATGATAATCATTTTTAGTTTTCATTTTTTGTGCTATGATAAAAAGGAAAATAAGAGGGATCATGAAAGTGAGGATGAGATAGGAGGATGAGAGAGATGATTAACAAAAGTGAAAACAAAAACTTGAAACGAAAACAATTTCAAATACATTTCAGTTTTTAAATTTTGTTTTCACTTTTGTTATTCATCTCTCCCATCTTCCACTCTCATCACTCGACTCTCCCATCTTTCACTCTCATTTTTCCTCTCAATGTGATATACACTATCATTCTCATTTCCATTCTCACTTTTGTTTTCCTCTATATTATAGAACAAAAAATGAAAAATAAAAACTAAAAACTAAAAATAAAATGGTTATCAGACATGCTCTAAATTTGTCTATTTGGTTATAAAAGGACAACTAATAGCAGAAATATGTTTGTAGATAAAGTCAACGCAATGTCGTTGACTTAAATATACTTCAACATCCTCGTTCCACCAAACCAAAATTGAAGATGTAATGACTCAATTAAAGTGTTTTAATCTTATTATACAACTTTACTACATTATTGTTGTACATAACGAATACTTGTCCTCATTTTTCTTTTTCACCTCTACGACCTCTCAATTTTATTCATTTTAAATATAAGGGATTCGAACATAGAATTTCAGTTGCAAGAATAATTATTTAATTGCTTGAGTTATAAGCTCCTTGTCAATTTTATTTATATTTCTTTGACAAACAACACAATTTACATTCTAGTGATTTAATTAAAATTAATCTCAGATCAGCAGGAAAAAAAAAATCAGCAAAATCAATGAATGGGTGCTTCTATTTGCACCCACTACCAATATTATCATATCATATGGTTCTTACCCATTTTAAAATAATTTATTTAATTTGAAAAAAAAAATGAAGATAGATACATTTTGTTCTATCTCTTGCTACTACCTTTTAAGCTCATAGTTCTATATATAGATAGATATTGTGCGGTTCCTACGTACGTACCTTCACTTTATGGGACATAATCTTATACTAAGATAAAGCCTCGAGATGATTAAAAAACAATTAGACCCTAAACCTATTTTATAATTATGAAGCGACAAAAGAAGAAAGTATATTCTATGGCATACGGTCTTGGCTTTGGATAAGGACTAGTAGAAAATAAATGTCCAGTATGACTTTAATTTTCCTAATACGTTACAATATTATGGTTTAAAATAAGAGCCATGTATGTACATAGGCCCTACATTTACCTCATTGTCTTGCCTTCTCAAGCATCTTAATTAGTATTGAATTACCTGCACTCTTACTCTTTCCATTCTCAAATGTTTTTAGTTGAAAGGTCGATGAATGAGTAAATTACTTCTAGGGTTTGACTTAAGTATGAATTAAACCATTTGATTATAGCGGGTTCGTAAATGGTAACTATTTCTAGTAGTAAAGTCTACTTTTGGGTGTCAGGGATTTGTAATTCAAGTATTTGAGAGCAGTTGTTTCCAGTATCGCTTATATAAAAATATACTTTTAAGGTTTTAATCTTGACATATGATATTATATATCATCATACTAGGAACTTCATATCTATCCATTAGTTCTCAAAATCAACTATAATTATTCACGACACAATAACATAATATGTCAAATTGTCTAACCTATGAGATTATGGTCCAATGCTTTTGTCACAAACTAATTGGAAAGACAAATCTTCTCCGGTCAGAAAGTTTGACATATTCGACAAAAAATTGTTAACATAAATCATTGATTAGATGATTAATATGTGTATTAGTCTATGCACTATAATTAGACTCGAATTGAAAACGAAAACTATCACGGTTTAAAAAAAGAAAAAGTAGGGGGTCATATGAATGGGACAATTTTACCAATATGAAACCCAGCTAAGACGGCTCTTGTCGCATCTCAAAGAGTCAGTCGCTGTTCCAAGCCATGCGTGCCTTTTATATTCATATGTCATTTCTTAATTTTATTTTAATTTTAATTTATAATAATAATAATATTTTTATTTTTTATGTCTAGACCACAATCTCAATCGCTTGTCAGATACTATTTGTGTTTGGTTTGGCAAAAAGAAAAAGCAAAAGAAGAAGGCACTATTTCTCTTTTTGGCATCAACCCAACAACGCCAACATTAGTTGGGGATTAAGCAGATTTGTTGATAGAAGTTTCTTTTGGTGGTGACACCTAATCCTTGGATTAGAGATCTTAATCACCATCCTTTTTCTGTTGTGGCACCCAAAAAAAAATCAATCGAGTGTACCTGCAATCACCAAATTCCTATTCATTGCTTTGTCGATCATGACTTGGAAGTTGGTTCATAATAATAATATTAAGGGATCATATGCATATATATATATATATATATATATATTTCATTAATCATTTTCCACCGACATTCAAATTTATAAAGCTAAAAGTTTTGGTTTGGAATAAAGGGTATTTCTCAACATTAATGGCTTGGTCGAGTAAATATTTGTGTTAAAAAGAATACAAAAACATATGGGTAGTAGGATGAGTATTTTGAAAATGGAAAAAAAAAAACCATCACTAAACTAAATTCGTACAATTAGCTTATGATAATTGTGAACACAAAACAAGTTGAAAACTTAAAGTCATTAGTTGTTTACGGAACAAACAAACACATAAGCAAAAGTTTTTGTGGAAACAATCGCATACATGTATGTGAGTAATTATTAGCCGTTTAATGTGAATTTCACAATAGAATTCACACAAATATACAACTCACAACTACTCATGCGCACATGAAAATATGATTTCTTGTTTAATATCACATAAGGGAATCAAATAGTTTGTGAGCTTCACATTATTATCTGTAATATAACGACTGGAAAAATTAGACTATGAATGCGTGTTGCATGCAATTTAAAAGGGTGTGAAGAAATTATTATTATTTTTTTCCAAGGACAAAAAAATATATATATATATATATAAACAGTTCGTGAATGGTTGTGCAATCTACACGTGTCATGCTTAAAGCCCAAACGTTAAGAATCCAGTGAGACGGTTTCGTAGGGCATCCGTTGCCTGTGACCTGCTCAACGTGCAATTGGCGGGGTTGTCAAAGTCCAGCGAATCACAGCCCGCCACAAGCTTCCGCTAGGGACCTGTTTCACACGAGGGCCCACACGTTTTACACGAGGCAACAAGTGAAACCCCAAGTGTGGTCCCCACATGGATGATGCATGCATACGACACACTTTCACACTTACTAATTGTATAAAAAAATACAAGTCGTTTTGGCCAAATGGATTTGCAAAAAACGTGTGATTAGTCGTAGGTTGATTGGTAGATTGGTAGATTGGTTGATTAGGATTTTGTGTGCGTTGATTGTCTGCCAAGATTAAGGTTCGTTATTTTTTAAATTCTAAGTGGAGCCCACTTAATTATGGAGGGGACAAGATTTAATTAGGGATTTAGGAGGAGAGTGGAAAAGGTCTTGTATAGGGTTTTTGTCTGTGTCCTTGTCTTTTATAAGTTTTGGATCCAATTCTTAATAATTAGGGCGTACGTGGGATGGGAGATGGGATTTGTGATGACTTGGATTTTGTAGGCTTGTCATAAAGTTTATCGAGCTGTTATTTGTTTTTTCATTGTATGTCGACTACTTCTACTCTAATCCCTTTTCAAAACATCGTTTCTAAAATCATACTGTATTTCAATTATTCCAACTGTTTAGTTTTTAGATATTTCCTCAGTGACTATCTTTGTAAAAAATCACTCAAATTCGAAACCATTTGACAACTCAATTAGATGGTTGTTGTTTATTCTAGTTTTTCCTCAAGACCGTTTTCGTTGATTTTATTGGTTCTAACTAGATGTCTTAATGATTTTCAACTTGCTTGATTTTTTACAAAGAGGATCTATGAATGAATACTTGAGAAATAAACAGTTTTGATCGTTGAAAAAAAATTCATAAGGGACTAAAAAGAGTGTCCCCTGAATAAAATTATTTAACGAGTCCCTTAAAGAAATTGTACTCTATATATATATATACATATATACAAACGTGCAACATATTTACACAATTGTGCTCCTAGAAGAGTCGGTATGCTGCACTCCTAATTTCATTGGAGTTACAAGGTGCATGTTTCGTAACACAAATGCATTACTTTACGAACTTCATTCATACTTGTTTGAAAATATGTGACATGACTATTAGATAATCTAAATTATATTTGGCATACATCACGTCTCGATCGATACCCTTGTCAAATTCATATGTAGTAATTTTTGTCACCGCAACATCTTTTTCTTTTATCAATGGTTCTACCAATTGATAGGTTTCCATAAATAATTGAAATTCACTTTCTTGATCTGTATCTTCAATTCTAGGAACAACCCTCTTTATATATGCCAACTTATCTAAACCTAAATTAGAGATACATGCATCTTCATTAGAGCAAGTTTGGTGAGGCGAATCGGGCTCCCTCAATTAGCCCGAACGAAAAGATTCTGAATTTGACAGATCCTCTATCTTTATATATAAATATATAACATGATATACAGAGTTTCAGTTGCGGATATCTCAAATGAGCTTATTTGACAAAATTTGTTACTTGTAATTTTCAAATAATGCTGGAAAACAGTCCTCGTTAGTTTCCAAACCCGTAGTTATCAGACGGTGTGTGTGGGGTAACATTCTTTTGGAAGAGACTTGGCAGAAAGGTCAAAGGAAGCAAGTAGGAAAAGCGAACCCCATTGTCAATTGATGTTTAGGAAAAAGAAAAGAGGAAAAACCACTCGTGGATTCTCATTTGATCAAATACCCCATTATTGGTTCGTTTTGACCACTCCATCTCTCCATGCATGAATTTATGAAAGTAGTTCATGATCTGACTGACGAAAATATATCCAAAATCATTGTTATGCTTTTTCTTTTCCCATTTGTGCCAAATCGTTTTCTCTCCCATTCATTCGCATCACCAAGCTACCCTAGCTAACCCTAGCTAGCTAGCCGAACAGATGAAATGGGCATTAAGTTTAAGTGGAATATTTTGTGCTTGATGCATAGCGTGATAATTAGACCAACAGTTGTGATCACAAACTTTTGTGATGCGCTTGCCTTCCAATATTTATTGGCATTGAGTTGTCATCGAACCCTAAAATCAACAGGTAGTCAGTGGAACAACTCAGAACATTATGTGGAATAATACTCTCAAAAAGACAGATGTACAATTTTAATTAGTTATGGTGCGCGTGACGATGATGTTACCCCACACAAAGGATGGGGTGGCCTTATCCAGAGTTTGAAGAAACGTTTTTCTGTGTTTGGTGTTGAAGACATTTTTATGTTGTACCTTGTTGATGCTTGCTTATCGAGGCGCACTTGTGGCTGAAATCATTGAGAGGAAAATGGTATCATTTGGGAACAATTATAGAGGGGAGAATTTGGCAAAAAGTGAGAGAGTCCGGGAAAAAATGCTCACAATAATTATAAATGATACAGAAATCGCATAATTGAGACATGCAATTTGCTGTGCTTAGATTAGATACGTGTAATTCAGAAGATGCTCTTCTACATCTTCACACACGGTCAATGCATGCATGCAATTAAGGATTGTAATTAGGATCATGTCATCTTGTTTGAACTTCATGTTTTGGAGATTAATAGCTGGTTTTAATTTGATGATGGGATTAGGCAGTTGCTAATTTTACCCACCTTCCTTTTCGACTTCATGTTCCTTTGCCTCCTCTCTGGCCCCCGCTCCTCTATCTCTTTGTTAGGCTTTCTTGCATGGACCACAAAAACACTAAGCATTTCGTGCATGGACCACTCAACCACTCACCTCTACTTCACTGTGCTCCCTAACCCCACCCCTCCCCAAGAAAAAAAGACCCAAAAAAGATGTCAAAATGTTTGAAAGATATATGTGGGAATCCAATCTCTATTCTTGACCTAGGCATATTTAACTGCCAATGTTCCACCCAATCTTTATAGCATTTGTACTTGGTATTGTTAAGAAAGGAGCTGGATCTTTTTGTTAGAAATCCCCTCTATCAAGGTCATTGAACAAAACCCAATTGCTAATTCTCCTTACTATTGAGTTTTTGGGTGATAGGGAAATCGAATACAAAACTTCATATCGAGGGGTGAATGCTTTTTGGTGTGAGTCGCTAGATACTTTTAAGTAAAGTTGAATGATTGAGATTTGAATTTTCAAGTGAATGAGAGAGAGAAAGAGGAAGGAGATGATCTACCTTTAAGAAAGTTGCTAATTACAATTATAGGAATTAGCCTAGTTAATTAATTTCTCACGTAAAAGAGTGCAAAGCAGATAATATTTTGTATTTGCAAGGACAGCTTCCGCTGGGGAAGCGTGAAAACTTACCATCTTAGGCTGTAAGAAGAGGGAACAAAAGACCCAGAATGGTAAAAAGGAAAAAGGACAGCAACTACATGTACATACCCCACCAGCTCTATTCAGCTAATGTAGGAGATATGATAGATGATGGGGAAAAATAAAAGAAAAGAAAGCAACCAAAGGACATATAATAGAGCAGAGCAAAGCAAAGCATGGTTTTGATTTGATCATGTTTTGTTTATTGCCCTTTCTTCTGTGATGTCACACCAGCCATCAGGTGCCTCACAACCCTTTTTAAATAAATAAATATTTTTATTTATTTATGTACAGGTGATAGTAGGGAGGAGGTTCTCTCATACACAGTCAAGATGTTATGATGATTCGAATCTAAGATCTCAGCTGGCAAGAGTGTTTTTGTCAAATTCTTCTCACCAGTGAGATTGAAATTTGTGGACTTTAGGGAAGTTTATTTTATGCTATTTGTCAATGCATGCCAGAGAATAAATCTAGGCCTTGTGGGATGAAGCTTGACCTACTTTTGGAAATTTTCTAGTTTTTGACAAAATTTGTTCAGAAGGGCTGCTAGGGGAATATTGGCACAGTGATCATAAGTTTGGAATATTTTTCAACGTACTATCGATGAAGAAATTTGGGTATGTATCTATGGAAATTGAAAACATTTTGACATTTTTATCATTGTTTGGTGAAAGTTGTCAAATAAAATTGCTGACCACCAAAAATGCGACGCTGAAAATTAATATGTATTATTTCCAATGTGTTGGCATATCATCTTCAAAGTTATCTTTCCTTGAAAGGCAACGCAAAACTGTCATCAAGCATAACATGATGTTGGGTGCTGACATCTTCCTCCTTCCTCAATCTTCAGGTTCATTCATCCTTGTACATTCTGGGCTAGTTAGGCCCATGCAAGATCTGGCTGTCACAAGAGACCCAAGCCAGAACAAAACGAGTTATAAACTTAGTTGTTTACTTCGAACTTTCGCGTTGATAAGAAATTGTTTTGTATTGTTGTCTTAGAAAAGGTTAACTTAAATTTAAGGAGGCGGGACATATACAACAACAAAACAAGTTCACATGTTACACACATGTCATTCTCTATCAAAAACCACAATTTAAAAAACACATTCGTACAAATTTATCAATCACTTTCGTTTGTGTACCATTCTAAGTGAATCACATTTCCCACAATTTTTTCTGGGTCGCATCGCATTGTTTCGTTTTCTCTATCTATACGCTGTTTCCGTACACCCAACTGCAAACCAGAGGAGGACCCTATTTCAGGGTTCCCAACTAGCGCCATAGGCCCACCAAACAAGCCCATGTTTACTGCTCCTTTCACCTAACCTAAGGAACAATCCAAATACCACCTATCCTTATAGAACTTCTAATTTTAATTTTAAATTTTTTTAGGGTCGTATCTGTTTAGCACTATTAATCAAAAGAGATTTATGCTAAGGACAAGTACTCATTTGTATCCGAATCGTATTATAGCATTCACTTACATCAACGGCTGACAATCACGCACGCATAAACGACTGTTCGTAACACATCTTATAAAACAAGTTTCACTTTTACATGTACCCAAAAAAAATAAAATAAAAATCTTGCACATGTGTGTAGGCGACCGACTGTAACATTTCTTATAAAAAATGTTTCATTCTGAAAAACTTGTCTTACACATGCATGTAAGTTATAATCAATCAAATCGTTTGTCCTGGTTGACATAAGAAAAATGACTATTATTTTCCCCTTCTTCCATGTATGTAACTCTGTTTTGGACAGAGAATGACTCGTGTAGCGAACCAATTGGGCAATTATAACATGCTGATGTACAAGCATCATAGAATTGAATTGGTGATGGGATACAAATGTGACCGCATAATGGAAGGAGGTCCGTCTCCCAACTCTTAAACACAGTTGCACTTGCAGGGTCAGGCTTTTATCCCATCTTTCATTTTCATTACATCTTCATCACACAGAGTGGTGTTCTAAATTTTAAGTATCATGACAAGTTGAATTGATTGCTAGAGCTATCTTATGTTGCCTTATGCATGCATTAGCGATTTCTAATCACTGATGAATGTAAAGCGTACAATTCATTTATTATTGTATTTCACCACTGTCACGAGCTGCTGACACTAGAAAATGAAATTAATCTTACTGTTTACTGTTTAGCAGCACATGAATTGTCTTTTACTTTTGTATGTTGTTTTGTCTTTGAAAATTAAATTGGAAGAAAGTGATTTGAGGTATGGTCGGAGGAACCTCTTAATTTGGTGGCTTGAGCAGTTGAGCTAATACTGGTGGAGGCCACTTTTACAGTATATGACGGTCCCTTAACAATACCATTGCCAAGGGGACCGTGGAAACGAATCTTATTCTTGTCAATTTATATAAACAACAAGAAACAATAACATCAATCAACTCACCAAAATTTCCAAATTTGTTCACAACTTTTTCCCAAAACCTCCAAGAGTAGCAAAACTCATGGGTCCGGTTGAAGTACAATAATTTTAGGCTCATTAAGATGTTGTACAACTTTAAATAAGAATACAGGACTAAAATTATTTCAGAAAAAAAAAAAATAGAAATAACAACTGATAAAATCATCAGTAACATGTTCTGAAGGTTTTTTTTTATAAAAATAATAACTCCAGTCAACTGGGGAGATGTTTCAAATTGAATGAAGACATAAGAAGCTGGCTGTGTTGAATTAGAGGAAGCATTTTGATCACCAAAATCCGAAACAGAAAATGTCAGCTGAGTAAAATATCTGAAATTATGGAAACCATGGCTGTACTTGAGTTGAGATATACAATTATATACCTTAAACTTCAACAGTGTGAATGATACTAAAAGTATCCTGTCATACCAGCATGTTCCATGAAGAAGAAGGCCATCTGCAAGAGAGATCACTAATTTTAGACTGACAGATATTCAACAAAACATGTCCATGAATGAGCTCAGAAGTCAATTGTGAAGCATTATCAATGAAAGAATGAAACCTTCAAATAAATCTCCAAATCATTTCTGTGAGATTCTGCATCTGTGCCCCGCAATCTGGAATATGCAAACCATGGCTAAAGGATCAGATTGCTTAAATTGCCCTGTACTTCCATAACAGGTGCAGCAACAGGGTCAGAGTACCAAACTGCCCCCCTCACTTCCCTCGTCCCTTTCCCAATTTCACCGAGAAATGGTTGTCCCTCAGCTACTTTCCAAATGCTCTCCAGCTAAAGCAGGCAAGTGCATGGAGCCTGTCGCCGTCTTGAGCTTGTCGCTTAATTCATCCAACACCGAGTAGATCTCTTCTGATTTAGGGTGTGTCTTGTCAGCAACAAGAAACTCATGAACTACATCACCAATCTCAATCATGCTACATCCAGGTAGCTTGCAAAAACTTGCGTCAACCATTGCCTGTCTAACTGCTTTAACCCTGTCAAACCTTCCAGCCGCAGCATACATATTTGCTAACAAAACGTAGGAACCCCCATCCATTGCTTCTAAGTTGAAAATATGGTCAGCTGCCCACTCTCCCACCTCAATATCACCATGCATGCTACAAGCATTAAACAGTGATCCCCATACAATTACATTTGGTTCAACATCCATCCTCTCAATGAGCTCCCTTGCTTCTTTTAGAAGTCCAGCACGGCCAAGAAGATCAACCATGCAACCATAATGCTCAACTTTTGGGGTGATCTTATCATTTTTCACCATCGAATCAAAGTATTGCTTGCCTTTTTCAATCAAACCAGCATGAGCACAAGCATGTAAAATCGAAAGAAAGGTTATGCTATCCGGAATAGCACCTGATTTTCTCATCTCGTCAAAGAGCTCTATTGCAGATCCAGCCTGCCCATTTGACGCATATCCAGAGAGAATAGTGTTCCATGTTGCAACAGTTTTTTTATCCATTTGATCAAACACTTCTCTAGCTGCTTCAATAGAACCGCATTTTGCATACAGGTCTACCAAAGAGGTCCCGATAAACTCGTCCCAAAGTCCATTCTTCTCTGCAAATTTCCGAACCCAATTCCCTAGATTAATAGCTCCGGTTTGGGCACAAGCAGACAACAAGCCTGAAATTGTGTACCTATCAGGCTTAACATCCCAAAAACACATATCCTTGAAAAGATCAATTGCTTCCCTCGAAAACCCATTAAGGGAATAACCACTTATCAATGAGTTCCACACCACAGAATTCTTCTCAGGCATTCCCTCAAACACTCTCTTTGCATAATCTAAACAGCCACATTTTGCATACAAATCAACCATTGCAGCTCCCAGTTTCACACTTAACCCAAAAGTTACCTCTTTTCTCACATACCCATGAATTTCTCTCCCAAGTTTCAAGTTTTTCGATACCGTGCAAGCCGATATCAATGCCAAAACCGCGCCTTCATTGGGCGCAACCTCTCCCACTTTCACCATCTCCCTTAAAAACCTCACAAGCTTCCAAAGCCATCCCATTTCGCGCATAACCCATTATCATGGCATTCCAGAAAACAACATCCTTCGCCTTAAATTCATCAAAAACCTGCCTTGCACTCTCAATTTTTCCGCAAACCCCATAAAAGTTTAGCAAAGAACAACACAAAAACCTATCCGAATCAAATCCAATTCTAACAACCACACCATGAACCTCCCTCCCTTTCTCCACAGCCAATTCACTAGCACAAGCTTTGAACACAAAAGGGTACGTGAACTGGTCGCCCACCGCATTTTCGCGTACCCTCATATTGTTATACATTGATAAAGCAACAAATGGGGTTTCTGATTGAGAATATGCTTTGATCATGGAATTGTAAATGAAGATGCTTGGCTCTTGGGTTTGAACCAAGATGCGTGTGGCGTAGTTCAGAGACTGAGGGAACAGGAAGGAATTGGCGATTTGGGTGAGGATGAAATGGTTGTAGGAAAGGCCTGAGATTATAGATTTGGCATGCATTTGCTTCAGTTGATTAAGACTTGTGCAGGTTTCTATGAGAGCTAGGAGTGACTTGGGTCCCTGAGTTTTCATTGTAGCATCAGTGGATCACTGGGAATTTTACCAGTTGTTCAGTTTATGTCACCGTATGGCGGCGGGGAAATGAGGAGGGAAACAAGAGTCGAGCAAGGTTTTTGAGTTAACGGCATTTCAAAATAGAGACTAGTTTTGATAACTCATAAAATCACAATGAAAATTTAGTTTTGACCCAAGGTTTTTATACCTCCATATATTCTGCATACTCTTAATTACTTGAATTACGAATCGTTTTCAAATTCCTTACATAATTATCTAGATAACAAAATTTCGTGTTTGATACCCAATATATATTAGTGTATTTTAAAATGCTTTTAAACATTTGATATTTCAGGTAACATCAACACATAATACTTCAAGAAAAGTGGCATAACTCTTAGGAAATAATCATTGATCTGGTTTCGAAATTAAACAAGACGTAAGATAAGACCACAAATGTTTGTTAAAAGATAAAGAGAACACAAATGATCAGTCCGACGACAATTATCACCTGCTAAAATGAACACTCATCAATCTACAATCATGTTTTTTAGTGTAAAAAAAGAGTAAAGCCAAATCGATAGGTTGAACAGGGTGACAACTTATTTCACAACATTGTACAAAATTACAATATGAATATAAATGTACAATAGAAAACACCCTAATAATAAGAATTTGTTTTCAGAAGTCGATAAAATGGAGGGAGGGTTTCCCGGCGAATCTCAAGAACACATAACTCTTAACTCCTGCCGCTGCCAATAAAAAGCTGGCATTGTTTACTGACACTGAAAAGCATTGTTCCTCTACCCTAACATAGTACATTTTGGGAGCTAATCCAGCTGATGTTTTTAGTGGGAAGAACCATCATGCAGTCCCAACAACACGAACATGATATGGGGGGCCACGGCAGAAAATCGGCTCATCAGAGGATTTAGTTCTTGCGCGAGCCCTGAGAATATCATTAGCATCATCGATCACCGAGGCCGCTACCAGTGTGTACTCTCCTGGGACAAGAAAATACAGAGAGAAAGAATGCTTGATTTCTTGAAGTGAAGGAACCTCCACGGTGATCCCGCTCAAAACACCTACATACAAATCAATCGTAAAACACATCAGTGACACATTGTATTCCATCTATGAAAATTGCAACGGAAGTTCTAATAACACTGATTTCCAAACAAACAGTTTCAGAAATAAACAAAAAATAGGCAGGATTAAAGAGGTGATTGAAGAAAGGCATCATCATAGAACATTACCCGAACACAAGACAGTTGCCTTTGTACCCTCTACGCAATTCTCTCCAGCAACATCTCTGCATGTGATGCCAAGACTCATCTTGATCTTCTCCTTTGTGTTATTACGAACCACAACTTCCATCGGAGTCATTTCATGCGCCAGCACAGAACCCTTAGCTGCAGCAGAGTGAACTTGAACATTGGGAGAATTGTGCGAACTAGAATTTTCAGGTTCAAGGGCATATCTAGAAAGCCTGAAGCAAAATGTCAATGGGTCTGGCAGCAGTACATCCATTACTGATGTCTGAAGGGCTGCCTGTATAGCATCCTTGATATTTAACTCCCCAGAGCTGTTCCGCCCTGATTGCCACCTAACCTTTATTTTAGATATGAGGTTCTTGATAGAAGCATTAAGTTCCGCTTTAGTATTCCTTTCTGAAAAGCTTGAATTTCTGCCACTATTAGCCCCATCTGCCTGATTATCCTTCACAAAGAAAGAATCATCAAGAACTGGTAATTTAAAATGCTCCAGTGGTATCAGTACCCTTGCGGAGCAATCTCGATCAATTCTTGTTTTAGGGTAACCATACTCAGCAGCATCTCGATCTCCAGAAACTCTATGATCATGACTAGAGTTCTCCAGCTGGACTGAAACAGTAATTTCAAAGACAACATCAGTGGGATTAGACAGCTCAAGTTCAAGAAAGCGTAGTCCCCAACTTCCTCTGAAAGGATCAATCTTCACCAATCCGTCCATCTTAGTTGGAGAACTAAGAGCTTCACTAGGGCTATCTTCTATATGAACTGGTTTTGGAAGGTTTTCACCCACTTGCGCAGGAATCTCCATTGAGAGCAGACGAGCCTTTACAAAAGACAAACCCTGCAAAACACAAATCTGCAAAGGAACAACCAGGCGCCTGCCAGGGGGAACAGCAGATTTATTTGTGGCAGGATCTCCAATATTTGTCAGAGGCCCTGAGAAGTAAAATGTAAAGCATTATTGTCAGAAAGGGAAGTTAATGGTACTCATACTCACTACTCAGGAACAAGGTGACAGAGAGATACAGAGAGCTGTAACTCATCACTATGAAAAACTCCAACAATTAACTTTAGCAATTACTAGGAACGCATCAATAAAAAAAAAAAAAGGTTTAGCATTCAGTACCAAATGATGTGAGAGTATATGTGGTGTGGGTAACCTAACCTCCCTATATCAAAGCTAATAAAGCCAAACTCTAGATTGTGTGCGAGAGAGAGAGAGAGAGAGAGAGAGAGAGAGAGAGAGAGAGATACTATATAGATTTATCAATACCTGCATAATGGATCAACAATGTGGGGTTACTTCCATCCTTAGAATGCCTCACAGTGCCTCCAGAGCCACTCCTGCCTGCGGTATCTGCATCTGCTAAGACATGCCGCCAAGCTCTTAAGGTCACAGGTAAAGTCACTTCCGCACCAGGCCTCAACGGGAGGGCTGAGTTTAAGGTTTCAGATGCAAACGAGATAACAGAATCTTGGTTTTTTCCTGAGAGTGATACATGTGCTTGCTCAACTGGAACAGTACCTGCATTAGCCAGACTTATCCATAAATCATGAATTTCACCTTCATGTAGAATGATTGCACCGTCACCCCCGACAACACGTGAAACCAGCAATGGTAATGGTGGTACCACAGAAATGTTTGGAACAGATATATTTTTCAACCTCGCAGACCCACAGCATCTGAATGGGTCAGAAAGCACAAGTCCTTGTGTAGCTCCAAGGAGCAGATTGTCAACATCCTTAAACAGGTGTTCAGTAATAACACCAAAGCAGTGTACAGTGCACCCAGGAATTGTTACTGTCCCCACCGAAGTCGGGATCCCAGATAAAGTGACCACCTTTGATGAATTGGGTGGAAGGTTTACAGTAACTGGAAAAGCATCAAAATTTCCTGAAGGCACTGAGAGATATATACTATCAACCCTCAAATCAAAGCCACATGGGTTTGCCAGTTCGACCAAAATCTGAACTGGTTCTCCAACAATCCAAATCAGCTCCTGTTTGGTGTTAGTATTTGCATCTCCCTTGCTGAATGGCGTATAAATAAAAGGCCCAGTATTAGCAGCTCCTGCCCACCAGTCTTCTCTTGCTGGATTGCGCTTTACAATGTCCATTTGCGAAGGATGCATAGGAAAAGAATACAATCTAGAAGCAAGTATGATTGAATTAGAAAAATCATAGAAAAATTTGACGAGAATTAAATGAAGAACATAATGGTGATTTGCCTGTATCCTTGACATCAATATTCAGTTCAGGATCACCTTAGATATGGGAGAATTTTAAAAACAAAGGAATAGATTGTTACTCATCAGCAATAAGAATAGAAGACTTCTTAGCTCTACCACAGGATCTAAGCACATTATAGTTCCACAAAGAGTAATAGGTTAAAAAAAAAAAAAAAAAAGAGGCTCTAAAGCAAGTAGCCTCAACTTGACAGAAACAAAAAGTAAATAAGAAAAAACCTAGCATCCATAAAAAAATCATTACATTGGGCAGAGCTAGCAGGTATTCACTTCTCATTGCTCTGCAGTCTAAGACTAGAAGGAAAAAATAAGGAACCTTTCAAATGAGTTTACTTCAGATTCGTCTGTAATTCACGTATCAGAAAGATCTGTTTCATTGCTGCTCTGCTAGATTAAGCATATTAATTGCCTTTGAATGGATAAATAATATATATAATAATTATGGTAAACATATAATTATTTGTTCAACTCCTAGGTATCATGGTCTCTGTGCAACTATATACTTGTCTTGCAATAAAGACGATGGGAAAAAATTACCTATAGCACAGCAAATAGTATTGTTGTTAGGCTTCATAAGAAATAAAATGTTCATGTACTAACAGGAAAAATGCATAGGTACTGGTGAAGACCTAATGAAAGGTAAAGCAGGGTCAGCACAGCGAGTTCCCGAGGGCAACCTATCTGCTGAATTTGAAAGTGCACTAGCAAGGCCATTTTGCCCAGCTGGTGTAATTAAAGGATAATATGATCTTAGTAGTCTTGCAGCTGCCCCCCAGGCAGCAAGAGGATCTCCTGCACAGACGGCAGATAGAAGAATTTCTCTTAGTACAACCATCTGTAGTGTGCTCCACTGAGACTCAAATAGAGAGACTACTGACTGGTGGAGCATTTTCCCACCCTCAGCAAGACTTGATCCAACTTCCTTCTGTGCGGAAATAAAACCAGAATGAGTAGCTGAAAACTTACTAAGGCTCACAAACAATCAAAGCCAGACAACATATAAGAAGGTTTACACAAGAAATTTACTAGGGAAATAAGCATGCACAGACCGAAATGCAACATGTGACCCGGAATCTTTTGCTTAATACTTATATACTCACTTTGGAAGGAGAATCTTCTGCGATGGAAGCTCTACTTTGAACACGATATGCTCTTGTGGTCATTGCTAAAACTTGCATTGCACTAATAGCAGCCAGTCTATTATCTTGTTGCAAATATAACTGAGCTACCTGCCTCGAGAAAAAAGCAGCTTTTCGCTGATAACCAAGAGTTCCGTATAACCGAGCTATTTCAACATATAATACGAGTCTATCACTGGCATCAATAAGAGACTTAGCACCATCTGCTGCATTTGTTAGGTATCCCACTACCTCCTTAGCCAGCTCTCGTCTACCAAAATAAACCAAAAATAAATCCGTAAGATGAAATAGTGTAAATAATAACTCTCTTCATATTAGTATTTCTGATCTAATTGAACTTTTTTAGAGACAGAACATTATCCAGTGAGATCGAGAGATACAATCATACAAGTAGTACATGCTGCCTTTATCAAATCATATAATGCTCATGAACAAATTTTACCTGCAAAGAAACCTTGCCATTTTCAAAGTAGCCTCTAGTTCAAAAGTTAAGGGTGAAACTCTGCACAGAATAGATTAATAAAAGTAACTGTTAAAAGAATAAGTACATAACTAAAGTAACAACCATTTAAACACAAGAGAATCTATGAATTACCTCTGAGCATGCTCTTGTATAAATGACTTCCTGTAGTGCGATATGACACTACTATACCGAAATCTAACTTCATCTTCCACGGCCGAATCCTTTTCACCCATTCGATCAATCTAACAACATGTTTATAAAAATCAGTCATTAGGAAATAAAGCAATAAGTAAACAGAAAGCCATGCAAGTCTACGTTACTAAACACAGGTAACCATGCAAAAGTCCAGAGAAGGAGCTATTACCAGTAAGGCACAGACATTTCCCTCCAATGCACCAGCATACCAGAAAAAATCTCCAGTCAACCTAGCAAGTTCTAGTGCAGTAGTATAATGAGCATTAGCATCAACAGGTGACCCTGCCAACAAGCAATAATCACCCATTGTCTTCTGGGCACGCCCAAGCCTCCGTTTCTTCGCCTTAATAACCTGTCATTTTCATTGATTTTGCACTTTACTTTTCAGTACCAAAAAATGATAGAATTCATAACATTTAGCACAAAGAAAGAAATTCACATACCACCACTCCAATTCAGATACAACAAAACTATATATTAACAATAATAATAATGACAACAGCTTAAAATTCTATAGGACACCTAGACATGAACCTCCTCTGAATTGAGAGTAGCTTGAGAATCCAAAGGCGTCTTGACAATAGTCCCTGCAGGCTCAGCTTTCAGCACCCATTTCTCAAACTCCATCAGCAACGACGCCGCTATGTCCTGCATCATCGTCTGCAAGTGAAACTCTTGCGTCGCCCGATCTGCTGGCGGAAACAGCATCAAGTTCCCACCTTTCTTGCTCCCATCCTCCAACTACAACAACAACAACAAAATCCAAAAAGTTTCAAATTAAGAACAATCAAAAACAAGAATCGGAAAAAATGGAGAAAAGTCTAGATTCTGATTCTCGATACCTGAGAATCGCCGGGGCAGAAGGCAAAGCAGCGATCGACGAGGGCAGAGGCGTAGGCGCGGCGAGCCGAGTCGAATTGGTCGATGACCGAGTCGAGATCAGGCGACGAGGGGCAGTGGCAGATGCCGATGACGGCTAGGGTTTTGCGATTGGACTGAAAGTCCTCCCACGGGGACGGTGGGGCCCCACCGACGATGAACTTAAACCGGAGGCTGCCGGAGTCCCATGGCTGATTTGAAAATGGGGACTTCTGGTGCTCAGTGTAGAAGGAGCTGATGGCGGAGAGAGGGATCGTCTGGTGGCGGAGCAGCATCGAGTGGTAGTCGCGCAGGAGGACGGGGGGCACGTGGCCGATGGGAAGGACCGCCACGCGGATCATGGAGCTGGTTTCGATGCTGACGTCCGGCTCCATTTTTGGGCGGGGATCGAGAGTCAGGGGATTAGGCGTGGGAGTGAGTGTAGAGGATCGGGAGCATGGGAGTGGAAATGTCACTGTGAGGAAGGCACAGATCGTGTTCTCAGATTTTGGTTAGTTAATAAGATTGATGGAGAGGAGGGAACGGTGTTTGGTTGCGGAGTAATGCGGACTCTGATTGGGGACAGAGATGCCCTTTGACGAGTTTTTCTTTTTTCTTTTTCTATTCCTCTATTTATTTTACAAGGTGCACCTTAAAACTATACTTTCTTTTGCAAAATTATTCGGGTGTGACTATGCTACTATATACTATGCTATATATATGCAAAGTTTTAGTAAAACAAATTTTAACTTAAAATTCGTATTACAAAAAATATTTACCTTAATATGTTAAATTTAATTACACTCTAAAGAATAATTTGACTTTCTTTACTTCCACAACATCATGGCTACTATTTGAGAATTCCTAAATATATTTCAACAACTTGTTACTTGATGTCTATACTCTAAACATCATTAATCAATTCAAACTTGCAAATTGAATGCAAAATATCTATCACCTCATATGACATATATATGCAATTTCTATCTAGTTAGAACTTCAATGCAACATGAACTCATAATTGTGTGGTTATAACTTATAATATTGCAACATAATATTATCAATTCATTTATGTTATAACGGCAAACAATAATTTATCTTTACAGAATAGAAGTTAAACTCAAGCACTGGTTTCATATGTGACAACTTTATTCAATGGTTGGTTGCAATGGTCTATACAAGTTAAACTAAAGTTTTAAAATTACTTCAATTTAGAAAAATGACAAATATTGCAAAAAGTTATAAAAATTTCAACAACAAAAGAAGAGCAGCGAGCATTCGCGCCTTATTGTTTGGAAACAAAACCCTAGTGGAACGTAATTGGAATTAGAATACGCACCAACTCATCTTCTTCTAGATTGAGAAGTTGCAGCGACACCATGGCGGATCATCTGCAACAGTCCTCGCCCCTTCTTCAAGAGATCCTAAACTCGTTGTCCAAATCAGTTGATCAACCGCAAAGCTCAGAGTCAGAGCTCACCAGCTTCCTCGATTCAGTCCTAGACGCCGCTCTATCAGACCCAGACAATGAAGATGCAGAAACCAATGCCTTCCAAGCTCTCACCGAAGTTCACAACTTTATCTCTTCCCCGTCACTGGACCAGGTTTCATCTTTCATCTTTGTTTAAATTTTCAGTCTTTGTAAATTGTATGGTTTGATGTTTACAAACTGTTTGTTGGTTTGCCCAGGCGATCATTGATTCAATCTCATTTGAGCTGCCAATGGCAGTTTCCAAGTTTGGTGGTGTCTCTGAGAGATGTCTGGAGGTTGCTGAGAGCATTATTGATCGCTTTATATCACTGTGTAGTCCGCGAGACATGCTTTCAATTCTTTGTGAGGTATGAATGTTGCCTTTTTAGTGCATTTTATCTCAACTTTTTGTATTGTTTGTTCTGTTGGGTTTTTAGCTCTTTGATGAATTTTTTTATGGTACTTGGTCAGGCATTAGCTCCCCCAATTGAGACCATCAGGGATTCTGGTTATGTTGCGCCTCTTCTAAATGGGCTTTCAAAAGGTAACTTATATGAGCTTCCCTAATGGTATTGTTATCAGATTTATTGTATATGTCATAGATGGATATTGAATTTTGCCAATTGAGTCGATGATAGCACTATTTTGTTAATTTTTGTTTCTTTTTTCTTTTGTTAATTTCAGTGTTTCTTTCCCTTCAGAGGCGTCACTTTGAGCAAGTGAAAGTAGCAGTTCCTATTATCGTTAAAGTTTTGAAGGCCAGGTCTTTGGAGTTGGAAGATGAAGATCCAGAATTTAAGAATTTGTTTGACAGAGCTATGAGCGTTGCTAATTCCATACGTGCAGTTTGTGTAAAGTTGGTATGTGACAAATTGATGCAATGGTTTTTCCTGGTTAAAGACTATGCTGAGATTCTCAACATATTCTGTATCAGAACCTAATGATGTTTTGTTCTATGCTACAGGAAGGTGGAGCAAATGATAAGCTTCGTGCACTACTTGGTCTTTATGTTTTACAGATTATGGTCAAACCTCCATACAATCTAAGTTCTAGTTTCACTGTTTTTTTTTTTTTTAAAATCTGTGTTATATATCTACCCAAAAAAAAATTTCAATCTAGACTCTTTTATATATCATGCCCCCCATATTTGGTTTGCTATGTTTTTTCTTTTAAAAACACTGTTGATCTGCAGGCTCTTGTTAGCATGAATCACAAAGTTTCAAGTTCTCAGCCCTTTGTATTGCAACTGTCTAGTTTCTTCCCATTTTGTGGTTTGACGTATCTTGGTGTAATAACTGGATCTGTTGTTGACATAATATCTAGGACTGTAGTTAGAGGTAAATCCCTTGAATCACTACTATTCCTGCCCATGTATTATATGATAGTTCACTCTATTTGTTATCCAATTTTAGACCTTGATGTTTCTTTTCTGTTCTTAATTTCTGCACACTCAGAGGATGAAGATGATTATATGAGTAATTTATCCGATGTCAAGCATGGGGCATCTCTTTCAGGTTTATGTTTCTGAATGCTGATTGCTCCTTTTCTTATTGTCTCAATTTTTTTCTAGCTTGAAACTTTGTTTTGCTTTGGTTTTTTCTGTTGCTTTATTGAAGTGATCTGGGGCCATGCCTCTGATGAGGTTGTTAGAGCTGCTGAGGAGGATTTGGCTTCTGTCAGGGATGAACTTAAGAATAACCAGACTGAAAGGTGGCAAGCTGTTGGCATGCTAAAGCACATACTAGCTCCTGTCACTCTGCCATGGGAACTTAAAAAACATGCCATCAACTTCTTGCTCTGCATTACAGATGGAAATATCCCCCACTATGATGAACATGATGACTTCTCATCTTATATGTCTAGCATTTTTGCTGCTCTGCAGGTTGCCACTTGCCATCATTATACGTTGCAGGAGTTTCATATTTATCAAAGAGGAAAAGAGTCTAATCTGTTTTTTTTTTTACCTCTTGTGGGCATGGTACATTTTAGGCTGTGCAAATGGTCATCATATATGCATCAGATACAGTGCTCCGGAAGAATGCCTTTGAAGCATTCAAAAGGGTGAGGATTTGTGTTATTTTTCCAAAGTGTTGCGTTTACCTATAATATATGTATTCTGTCACATTTTTAATTAGCGACTTCATTTGGTTTAGAGTAAATTAACATTAATACTTACTTATGTTTACCATCAAAACCAGATTCTTGCTGATATTCCAACTTCTCAGAGGTTTGACATTTTAAAGGCTTTGATCACAAAAAGTGATTCTTCCTCTATGGTAAAACCTTGAGCGCCAGTTTTTTTTATATGTATTCCTTCCTTTTTTTTTTTGTCAAATTAGACTTGATGCGACATTACCTAATGCGGGTGTTTCAACCTTATACAGATTGCAATTCTTTTAGATATTGTTAAAGGGGAAATGCACAAGGAAAGTCGCCATAGACTAGGAAATGACGAAGTTCTGCAAGCACAGTATAAATCACATCCACATACAGTGCTTTGGACTCCCAATGTCCTTGAATTGGTGGAGATGATTCTAAGACCCCCGGAGGGGGGACCTCCATCCTTTCCCAAGGATAGTGATGCGGTATTTCTTCCACGTGCTTTGTTAAATTCGTTTTATAAATTTCTTATAATACTGAATTCTCTATGTTTTATATACCAATATATTATGCATGATATTTATTTTATGTCAATAAGCTTCAAATTTAAGATTGCAATAGCATCTAAAGATATGTTTTACAATTCCTTAGCTGTCCCACAATTAGGGATGCTTGGTTTGCTTTCAACTAGGATTGGTCTCACGCAACCATAGATTTGCCTAATATAGCCTGCCAATAATCTTGTTTAACTGCTACAAATACAAATCTTCAAATATCTGCGGTCTTGGATTCCTGAACTTATCTTCTTTTCCTCCCTCACTTCTTTGGACATATTGTCATCTTTACCAATAATGGAACCATGTTATGTGGAATATATTCTTCACTTGCACAATTGTTGCTGTATGTCGTTTCATTGCATAACAGTTTTTTAGTTGCACAATAGGCCAATCCCTCATGAAATGAACTGACATGAAGATATTTGAGTATCTAGGTTTTGTCTCTGTCAAAGATATTTGAGGTCAAATTTGATACGTCAATGAAAGGCAACAAAATGACAAAAACATGTCTTAATTGTCAAGGCTCAGTAGAGAGTACAGACTCTTATTGTTTAGGCTTGTTGATGCTTATTGGTTAAACCTGTTCTAAATCGTTTGACAAGTTCCGTACAATTTCTACAGGTTCTGTCTGCACTCAACCTGTACAGATTTGTATTAATAACAGAATCAACAGGTAAATAGCCCATCATTGAGTTAAAGCAATAGCAAATGTGGAAAACATGACAGCAAATTATATTGCGTTGTGCGAGTCTTTACTTTTTCCTTTAGAAAGAAAATGCTTGTTTACGAGTCTCATTTTTTACTATCTTTACCCTGATTAAAAATGGCACAGGAAAAACTAACTACACCGGAGCGGTGTCCAGAAGCAATTTACAGAGAGCCTATAACGAGTGGCTTCTACCTCTACGTACTGTGGTCACAGCCATAATGGCAGAGAACAAGAATGATTGTGATCTTTCCCTTGACGCGTTTTGTACTTTAAACCCAATTGAATTAGTTTTGTACCGCTGTATTGAGCTTGTTGAAGATCAGCTCAAACAACACTCTGCATAAAAGTTGCCATCACTGGCATGTGTTTTTCTAGTAATTCAGAACCCACTTATGGAACTATAGATCCAGTCTTCGCACGGGCTACCATCTCTCTTTTGTATTTCAGCTAGATACTCTTCCATTTATGTGAAGGAGTTTTTCTTTCAAAAGCACTTTATCTATTCAAGGACCAAATGCTGTTCACTTCATACCAAAAAGAACCACCAATGTGATTACTTTAGACTTTTTCAGCAAAATGGGTCGAAATGTGGTTCATGCGTCGCGTCCATCATCACATTTTCCCTTGGGTAAAAATGCAAAACCATCAGCACGCGCGTCCCACATTTAATACACCTAGTCTCATTTAAAATACCATTTTGTCAACAATTAAAAAAAGCACAATCAGATGGTTTATCTATGATTGATTTTTTCAGCAAAAGACAGAGATAAAATATTTAAAATACCATAAAATATCATTGGTTTATGCAAACATTAAAACTTAAAATTATTAATTAAACGAAGATAATATAATAAATTCACTCTTTCATATTAAAAAAAATTAAACTTAAAAGAAAAATCAGATAATAGATATATTTTTATGCAACACAACTACCCATTATCTTTTTAATTCTAAAAAAATATCTCTTACAAGAGCGGAAGCGCATGTGGAGAAACTAGTATATATTTAAATGTAATTTACCCTCCAAAATTAGCATCTTTCCCACCCTCCTTATGTGTAGGTGCATGGCATGCAGACGAGTTCATGAAGTCAAAGTTGAAAGTGCTTATTTATATACAATAATATAATCATGACTTTCTACTTTAAGGGACGCGTGTCTGCATATATAATTATGGCGTGGATGGATGTCCCGAAGTACACAAAATTGACATCAAAGTTATGGACACAAAAATTGACAGACAAAGAGCATCTATAATGATATTCTTTATTTCTTAGCTAAAATTTAACTAAGAATATAATAAAGTTATTTTAGGAGCTCTTTAAAAAATTTCAACTCCAACCATACTCCCTAATTTGGATAGTCATAAATGCTACAACTCTTTTTGATTGGTCCATCTCTATTAAAAAATAAAATAAAAAATAATTAATATTAAATAAAGATTTAAAATACTCATTAAATAAAATAACATTAAATTATAAAGAGCCACTATAAATCATTTCTCTCTCCTCATATTTAAAAGCTCCTAAAGGACTCCCTATTTTAAGAGGTGAATAGGGAACTTGGTTAGAGTTGTATTTTTATTATTCCTTCCTATAATTTGTCTAAGGATGTGGTTTAAAGAGCCCATTGTGAATGCTCTAATATTATAAAAATAAAAATACACAATTTTGAAAACTTAAAATAATCAATAATACAATGAGTCATTGACACCTGTCTGTAAGTTGAAATTGTGGTGACTGAAAACTATAACTTGGATTTCAGATAGGGTTTTTAAAACCTACAAAGAATGATACAAATTTATGATCTAAATAATTTGAACATTAAAAGTAACGAGGGTTTACCCCAAAGAATTTTCCAGAGGAAAGCAGCAACAGCTGTGACATAAACAGAAGCCTCTACAGCCTAATGGCTATGACTGCCAATTTACTAAAAACCCTCAAAACTTAGGTAAAACAGATCCAGATCAGGTTATATCTGTAACTTCACTGGATACTCGCCGACTGACCTCTACTTGCAGTACTTATGAAGAGCTAGTTCCTGGAATGTGCTATGTTATACTGGCAAATCAATCAGTTTCTTCATTGAAAGCATAATGCATTTACCCATGCTTTCCTCAGCTCATCCCGTATAGCGTTTCGGAACCAGATTCCTCTCCACACGGCTCCATGTTTAGATCAGGCAGCAAGAAAGAATTGTCTCGGGTTGAAACAGCCTCGCGTTCACTGTAAGAATCGGATTGTGCTTCTGGATGTGGAGGCAAATTTGAGGGAGTGCTCGAAGCTGTTCTCTCGTGGGGTTGACTGGAAATTGCTTTCCCTGCTCCATCAAAGTTTGCACTCAAATTCCTAGCAGGATGCATGTTCAAGTCGAGCTGCAAAACAAAATTATATGGTATTCAGCAAAAAGCCATATCAACTACCGTATCATAATGCACATGCAAATAATTGTATCTAATCTAAAGGACAAAAGGGCAGATCCAGGAGAAAGGATCCTAGAAGAAAAATAGAAATATATATATATATATATAGGATAAAGAACAGCAGAATTCACCTTGATTCTCTTGAAGTTGTCATTTTTGGCTCTTTGTTGCTTAAAAGTTGCTTGTAAGGTCGCTATTTCCTTTTCCAAATATGTCCTTTCCTTCAACAACGAACTTTCCTCCTCTTTAAGCTCAGCAAACGTCTGTAAAATGACATCCAGGTCCATATCAGATCGAAGTTAAAAAGCCTCCTATTGGAGATTAGAAAATGACAGTAACTAAACAAATAAATAAATAAAAGAACCAAAACTAATTAATTATCAATTCTCATTGCATTCTTTTAAATAATTGTTGTTTGTTATCTTGAACATGAAACCAAGTGGGAGCCAAAAAGAAGATTTGGGTCGACCTTCTTTCTCCTTGCCCTCTTGGTGGCAGTGGTGGTGCTGGTGGATTCATACGTAGCAGTTCCCTGAGAGACATATCAATGAAAAACACACTTCAGCGAATACACCCACAAAAAGCGAAAAGCGGACATATCATAAAAGGACACCAAAAACATCCAAAAACCAAGTTCTTTTCTTTTCTTTAAATCTCAAAACTTTCACCAATCCAGTAGAAGCCTACAATAATTATTCCTTTGCCAATTAAATTTACCGTCTCTCTGGACTTTGGATAAAGCTTCCCTATCCCAATCATGAGTAAGCTTAAACCCATTTAGAAATTCACATCATGAATATCCACGTGGCCACACATGACAAGCTCCTTATGTTATTCCTCACGTGACTTGCTCACACGCCTCTGCTTCTCCTCCCATGGCCTCCTCTCCTCCATAGTCCATACACCGAACCCAAATCCCGTCGTCCAAAAATAAAAAATACAAAAATATATCGTAATTCTTTAAACTAAATAAGCGACAAGGACCACAGCCACCACTCTCACCAAACCATCCTTGACCGTCAGATTCGCATACCCCAAAAACTCAATCCCCCAATCAGCGGCCACGACCATCACATCGAGTTTCTCTGGATCTCCAGAAAGCATAAGAATAAGAAAAGCGTTATCAAAGGAGATGATGGTCCATAAAAGCCGCTGACTGCGCCCGCGTCACATAGGAAAATTACCCCAGGAACCCCCACTAACAACGCCACACCAAACCGAACGCAGACCTATCCCTAGACAAAACTCACTTCTCCCAAATGGCCCCACCACGCTTTTAAGATAGGCCCACGTCACCACCACACCCTACCCCCCTTTTTATTACTATGACCGAAATGCCCTCCTGCTGTTTGCTATGCCCATCTATATTCGTACTTTTGACTCGACGCGAGATAAGACTTTTGTCGCGAGCAAAAAGGGATCAGACGAGTAAGCTCGTCGTCTCAGGGAAGTTTCGCGGTTTTCACTCTCTGCGGTAAATCTCATAATTGACGGGAGTGTCCTTTGGTGATCAGAATCTAGGGAGGAGTTTGGAAGGGTAGTTTGGTAAATCTCGCAGGCGAATCAAGAAAGGCAGGTTACCGGCAAAAGGAGCGAGACGAAAACGTGAAGGAGGTCTCGATCTGCTACATCACGTGAGGGATATGGAAAGGCACACGCGGGTCAGGGGCATTTTGGTCATGAAATTGTGCGAACGACGTTGTACACGGCGGCTACAGAGGGTTGACCGCCGGCGATTATCGAGCTAACCAAAGAAGGAAAAATCTAAAGAAGATAACGAAATGACGAATTTGACCTCGTCAGCATTAGCAGCTCAAGAGACGACAAACGAAACGCGATAGGAAATCAGAAACGTCGGTTTCGAAATCCAGATTAGAAAACGGAAAAACTGATGACAAGGTAAATTAGGTATAGGAAGAAGGCCGAAGATGGTAAAGTGAAAAAGAAGCCATGAAATGCGTGTGTCGTCGACCAACACGCTAAAAGCCTCAGCCGCCTCATGAACACTGAGGCTCGTGCGGCTCTGGTCTCTGCTTATTAAGCAGAACCAGACGCAAATACGAACAACCGCCGTGGGTATTTCCGTCAATTAAAAAAGAGACTCGAAGAGTCTTCACTTCACACACAGCAAGCAGAGATCAGCTAGCGGGAAATCCAAAGCACAAAAAAGCGAAAAGCAGAGAAAGAGAGAGAGATGGAGACCTTGGATCTGGGACAGCTGGACTCTTCGAAGCCGTCGGCGGTGGCGGAGGGGGAGCCGGTGCCGCCGCTCCAGGAGAGCGGCGTGGTGGGGCTGCATCTAGTGGCGGAATCGGCGCCGTGCTTGCTGATGTTCCTCTGCCGCGAAACGACGCCGTCGAATCTGGACGCCGACGACGCCGACTTGGAGCGTGGCAGCCGGATGCCCCACCTGAGAGGAATCGACTCCAACAACGGAGACGAGGAAGACGAGGCGGCCGTCTGCGACTGCTTGAGCCGCACCAGAAGCTCCACGACGAGCATGTCGTCGGTCATCGCCGCTCTCATCCACTCGTCTTTGACCACCATCCTCTCAGCAAATGGTTCTAGAAAGAGAGAGAGAGACAGACAGAGAAAAGGCTTTAGAGAGAGAAAGTAGGGTGGCGGATGAATGAATGAGAGAAGAAAAGGAGATGGGTTTTGAAAAAATATATATGGGGGGTGGGTCAAGAGGGGTGGTGGCGTTAAATATATATGTGTGTGTGGTGAAGAAAGTGGGAAAAATTGATTCTTCAGTTTTTTTTTTTTTTTTTTTGTTTCTTCTTCCTCTTCTCTTCTCTTCTGTTCGCTTGGTGATGTTGTTAGGGTGGGTCTCGTCTGTGTGACTCTGACTCTTTTTCTGCTCTTTCTTTTTAATTTTCTTAATTTCATTTTTTCTAAATTTTTCATTTTTTAAGGGCTGGGCCCACATGGTGACGTGGATCGCTGACAAGATTCAATTTGTAATGGGTTATTATTGGGTTATTCCCTTCTTAATTGGGGGATTTGTGATCACGAGTAACGAAGCGACGGCGTTTTGCTGTCCATCCGCTTGCTCCACTGCTTTGCTTTGTGTGATGCGCTCCTTTTGTGTGCCAAAGGGGCAAAGGGCATGAGCATGACCGCTTCAAACTTTACGGCCTATATATATATATATATAACACTTTAATTTACTTTACCAAATCCAAAATGCTTAGCCTAACAAATATATAAACAATGTTTGCTTCAAATTTCCGTCTCCAACTCTATCTTTCAACTTTCTTTTCAACATGTTTGCTAAATCGAATAAAACATCCAATCCAAACCTCCACAATTCCACAATTCACACATAAACTTAAAACTAACTCAAGTTTAAAACACAAGGAACTCATTTTTAAATCATTAATACACAATATGTCAAGACGCTTTTAGATAAGTTGAAGGAAGAAATAAAAAAAAATCAGAGTTTTAATTTTATTTGAATTTCAATTATTACATATCAAATAGCGTTGTTTGCGCTTTTCAAATTCTTGTTGTCACTCTTTTTTGAATGAACGAACGAACACAAAAGGGAAGCGCAAATAGCACTCCCTTATTATATTCTATAAGGTAAGGTATATTGTTAATCTGGCATGACGTGTATATTTTAAATTATTAGTCTGTTAATATAGCATGCCAAACTATTCAGTATAATTGAGGTTCGAAATCCATAACGAAAAGGAATTATAAAACTATTTAGTATAGTTGAAAACCATTATTAGAAAGTTAGGTGGACAATGTTTAAGCATGCAGGGTTATACTAATCACTTAATATAACAATCGATCCAAAGGCAAAGTTATTGCCTTTCCATAAGTATCTTACCACTTCTAGTAACTCTAAAGATTCTATGAAACAGAAAAACTTACTAGTGACATGGAAGTTGATCTTATCACCTTTACTTTTTTTCATTCTTTTTTTTTTCAAATTTTAGCTATCAATAATACAATTTGTCATTTTGGTAATTGGTAGTACATCTATCACTTATTGTAATTAAATATGAACAAATAAAACATCAGCAATTTAATTTGGTCTGTTCTGTTTCATCTTAGAAAAATCATAAATGTTTATCGGCATCATTCAGAAGGGTTTGCAAAATGTCCTGCATGATCAAAAAGCTAGCGAGCTTATTGATAAGGTTGCCTTTTTGGGTTTCTGAACTTTACTGTTAGGCTCGTGAACTGGGGATGGTTTATCTCTGTTGCTTTTATCTTCTGTTTTCGGCTGGAAATATCTATTTGCCAATCACACTACTTTCATACTGTTTTCTTTTCTAGGTCATAAATTTCCTCTGCAAGTGTAAAACGAGTCGGATTATCACCAACGTAATCTAAAGCTAAGAGTGGCACTGGCCCCTCAAATTTTCACATCTCTCCTCTAATATATTACACGAGTAATAGACAACTTGTAATTTAAGCTAATGGCCCATCTAAAACAAATTGTACATATAAGTTAGAAATATATAGCTCTAACATGTAATTTCTGAAAACTTATGCATTTGATATACTTGTATTATCTATTTCACCCTCCCCCTCCCCCAACCTTACAATTCTAGCTCCGCCTCTTAGTACAAGTACGAAAAGTTCTGAACAAAATGCAAGCACAACACATGAAATAAGCTTTTACTAAAACGATGGACGACATAGTTAATATTTTATTTTCTCCGTGACATTGGATCATGGGGCTCGATGAAAATCCTGCAGGACCATTCTTCATCAGCTGCATATTTATGGAAACCCTCGAAGTTGTAATGAAAAATTGAAAACATTTGCTCTTTCTGGGAACCAGCTTCAGCCCTCTAAGGACTGGATATCATAAATCTAGTTGGTGAAGGATATTCATGGTTTCCGTCCTAAAAGGATATTCATGGTTCGAAAATGCAGTTGGTGAACCCAAAAAATGCAGGACCTAATTTTATATTGCTGCTGGATCCAAAATACATTTGAGGCAACAAATGTGAGTTAATGGGAGATTCCGTGAATCAAGGCCTTAATGTGGGTCGTGGCCTCATAAAAGAGTTTGGTCTATCAAAATACAGGGCCCTTTTTATTTGCACTGTTCATGTTCATACAAACTTTTATTGCCCAAGCATATATACTTTATGTGATATTAATCTGTCACAGTAACAACTTTTGCTTTCAAAGTCTATTTTTTCTTTTAATTTTATTTAATTATTAATTTGATCAATACACTTTAGACAAGTATTAGAAATTAGGTTACGGATTTTTTTTTTAAATTTAAAATTAGGGGTTCTTGATGTACTTATCAAATTTTAGGCTGTCCAAACTGCAAACCGCATCACCAAGTTTCATGGACCGAACATTTTAGCACACTAATTGCTGGTGCACCCAACCACTAGCGGACTCAAGAATTTTTTAGCGGAAGTGCAATTTTGAAAGGTTAAAAACTCTTTGTGAATTGAACATATAAGACTTTTTTACCTAAATTGACCTTAGGTCCCTTCATGCATTTATATCATACGTGACAAATTGTTATATGTAAAAATATTGACTAAGTATGAAAAATGGTTTTTCGGAATAATTATTTTCTCAAGATAATTTTTGGTGGCTTTTATTTCTTACACATCAAATAAGAAAACTTGATTTTATAGGATTTTATTATGAAGTATATATTGACTTAATGAGCTATCATTTTTAGCATAAATCGTATTTTGCACTAAAACCGATTTTTCAAATTTTGATTTGGGGAGAATTTGATTTTCTAGTATTTTTATTTGAATCCAAATGGGGAGTACTTCCTTATTTACATTGTAAACTCAAGTAAATGAAGTAATATAAAGAGCAAATAAAGAGCAAATGGGCAATTTCAAGCACCGAAAATGATTTTTTTGGCGAGGATTTGCTCTTTAACAGGTCCGCTAGTGCACCCAACCCATAACCTAAATATGACAAGGCTATAAAACTAAATATGAATTAAAAGAAAAAATACCACACCTCCATATTTATTTATTTTTGGTATAAAATTTTTGACCTTTACTCATTCAAGTAGAGTTTGTTTGGAAGTAGAGTTTGTTTGGGAGTGATTTTGGACAGACAAAACATTTTTTACACCTCCTGTAAGCTTCATAATTTCTGAAACTGAAAACAAGTTCTGCAACCGTCTTTTGAAGCTTTGGTCCAGAAAGCTCATAGCTCAGTATTCAACATTTGGGACTTACCAAGACCAAAAGCAAAACCAGTAAAGTCACCATGACTGTCCCTAACTGAGCAGCAGAGCCCTCCATCGACATAAAAAGGTGATTCTGTTTATTGGGAAGCCATCTGCTTTTCTTTATCTTTAAGAAAACGGAAAAAAAAAAAAGGACTTGCTTTTTAGCTTTTGCTTTTGACAGCTCCAACCAAAAGCACTGTTGTAACCCATTTGATTTTTACTAGCTTTACAACCCATGTTGTTCATCATAATCTCACAGCAATTGAACTTTTCCCAGAAGTCAATTCCCACAAATCAAACCCCATTTCTGTTTGTTTCAATTTGTAATTCCATCAAATACGAATATAATTAAACAAAACACCAATATAATTAAAAACCAAATTTCACTGATAACATATTTGCAACTATAAGCAACTTAGGACACAGATATACCCTAATTTTACAGATACAGCTCCTGAAAAACTATACCTTCCAACCCTAATCTAATCTTATACTTGTACTGTGAGACACAAAGGAAATGCAACCAAACCCTAATTTAATTAAAAACAAAAACCAAATTTAAAGAAACAAGAAAAATTAAGCCTTGGTACTGCTGCGCATAATTAAAATCCCTAGCCCATAAATTAATCTAAGAAGAAGAAAAAGCGTTAGGTCGAATTGTGACCTCATCCATCTATCTTCCCACGAAAAGATAAGGGGAAGGGCGAGAATTAGACAATTCGACGAACATTAGCCAGACGGGGTCTCTATACTGCTGCACATGCTTGGTCCGCCATGGACCGGCGACCCATCTACGACAAATTGAGCCGCAGAAGCTTCAGCAGCACGCTTGCAGCTTCATCGGTGCTCGAAGGGGCGCTCTTCTTTGCGAAGAACGACGGCAGAGGTAGGGACTCTGGGGGAGGCGCAGCTATGCACGACGACGACCCGGCGTAGAACCCGGAAGCCCAGTTGGGTTCCGGTAGTTTGGCCGGCTTCGGAAGAACCGGAACCTTGTTCGGGTCAGGACCGATCCGGCTGGTGGATCCGAGATCCGGAACCTGGGGTTTGGGATTCTGCTTCGGTGGTGACCGAACCGGCGTCGCTTTGGGGATTTCCTCGCCGCGTTTTAGGATTTTGACCTGGCCCATGACGATATTCTTTGGGGCGGCGGGTTTCTGGACCGGAGCGGGTGGCCGGGTCGGCCTTCGCTTCTTCCGGTCGGCTTGGGGAGAGGTTCTGACCCGATTAGGGTTAGGGTTTCGATTGGAATTCATCAGCGCTTGATGAGGTGAGAGAGAGTCTTTGAGGCAATTGTGGGGACTGAGAACTTGAACACCCATCTAAAATCTCACAAAATCAGATCCAAAAATTCGAGCTGTTGCTACGAAAGAGAAGGAGGAAATTCAAAACCTTGGGAATTTACAGAGAGAAATGTGAATGTGTGAAGTTTGGGAAGGAAGGAGGGTTGAGTTTTATAGGGGAAGAGACCTGACGGCGATAGGAGTAGGAAAAGCGACAAAAGGCGGTAGTGTATAATAGAATCCACTTTCATCAACCGCCCTTGGGGGTTTCCTATTCCTTCCTAACACTGTTTTTGAGCCATCATTATTGTTTCCCTTCACGAATCGCAATTAGGTTTCCTTTCCTTTTCTTTTTAGGAAAACGATTACGTTTCCCAAAACACATTTTGGTATTATTATTATTTTCTTAGTGATTTAGAATTCAAACTTTTCTTGTTGAGGAAGAAAGTGCCCGAAATTAGATATTATGTTGTTTTTAGGCTTCCTAAAACACATTTCTCATTTTTTAAAGTGACTTTAAAATTTAAACTTTTCTTTTTGAAGAAGAAGGGAAGGGACCCAACTTTTAAATGCGTGTAACCTTATTATTGGAACCGCATAAAATGTGTTACCAAAATTCCTTATTATTGTGTTTATCACAACTCCTTTTCTTTTTTTCTTTTTTCTTTTTTGTCGAAAACAACTCCTTTTCTTAAGTAATTATTACAAATTCTGAAAACTTCTTTGGATGCTTCACATAGCTCAGCATCCAAAGACCAGCAACAGAACCAATAACAACCACCATAATTGTCCCTAGCAAAGCATGGGTTTCAATTTACCCTTCCATCGATATGGATTATGTTTTTGGGAAGTCATCTGCTTTTGTTTACCCTTATAATCCATTTGGTTCGCATATTTAACTTCTTGACAATGAACTTCCCATGTTTAATCTCATGAGTTGGGAATAGAGGATGCTCAATCCCATGTTTTGAAAAGTTGGGAAATGAAGATCATGAAAGGTCATTTTATCACATTCCCATCGGTTTGTAGAATATTAGGAATTAAAATTGTTCATCTTTCCAACAATATACTTATCTTTTTCTTTTTTAAATTAAAGAGAAATAAATATGAAAGAGTTTTTCTAAGAGTAAAATATGGTATTTTAAAAATAGAATATGGGTAAGTTAGCCATAAAAATTCAAATTAAATGCTTTCCCACATGGGGGAAAACAAATTCCCAAGCCCAGCCAAGGGTATACAATTCCCTTTACATGGGAAGTCAATACCCTCGAGTCCATAATTCCATTTCCAAGAGTGCACTTACCAAACATGTGAATGCAATTTCAAACTCATTCCCAATCCCTTAAATTTTGAACTAAACGAGACCTTATGGTGTGTTTGGTTCATGAAAAATGGGCCTTGGGATAAGGAAATCATAATTTATCATGTTTAATAAGTCGAGGCATGAAAAATGATTGCCTGACACATGAGAAATTAGGGAAAAATATACTCTCCAACCCCTAAGGTGAGCATTAAATGCACATTTGTATGACTATTTTGTCCAATTCACAATTTACCACTTTGACTATTCTTTTATTTTATTCCATTCATATTTTTAAAATGGGTATAATTTATATTAGATTTGTTTTATATTCATACACAAACCAAACATAAAAAAATAAAATAAAATAATTTTTTCCTTTCCTAATATTACCAGACAAATAAAAGGAATCATTCATATCTCATCTCTTGTTAAAAAAACATTGGAAATGATTTCCCATGAGAAAACAAAACTGCTTTTGTCCTTTTGCTTTTGATAGCTCCAACCCAACCCAAACCACAAAGTCTCTATAAATAACTAGACAAGTTCAACAAAACCAGACAAGAGTCCAGTGAAATTCTGAGGTAAACATTTGATTTACTACCTTCACCAAGACGTTACAAGTTAGAACCCGTGTTGATCATAATCTCTCAGCAACTCAACTTTCCCAGAAGTCAATTCCCACAAACACCTCATACATACACAACACGGCCATCTCCAAACCCCAATTTAATCTCAACAAGATAAAGGAAATTAAGAGTGCAAAAGAGTAGACAAAACACCAATGGAATTAAAAGCCAAATTAGACAAACAAATTGCTTGCAACTAGATCGTAAAAACTTGTGGATACATGTACACAAAATATACCCTTATTTAACAGAAACAGCTCCTAAAAACCTATACCTCTCAACCTTAAATACTACCACACAAAAATAAAAGCAACCCAACCCTAATTTAATTGAAAACAAAATGCTAAAAATTGGAGCCAACCCAAGTTACCAACTACTGCTGCACATAATTAAAATCCCTAACCCATAAATTAATCTAAAAAGAAGAAAAAGCGTTAGGTCGAATTGTGACCTCATCCATCTATCTTCCCACGAAAAAATAAGGGGAAGGGCGATGATAATCACACAACACGAACATTAGCCAAACGCGGTCTCTACACTGCTGCACATGCTTGGTCCGCCACGGACCGGCGACCCATCTACGACAAATTGAGCCGCAGAAGTTTAAGCAGCACGCTTGCAGCTTCATCGGTGCTTGAAGGGGCGCTCTTCTTTGCGAAGAACGACGGCAGAGGTAGGGAACTCGGGGGAGGCGCAGCTATGCACGACGACGACCCGGCGTAGAACCCTGAAGCCCAGTTCGGCTCCGGGAGCTTGCTCTGCTTCGGAGGAATCGGAACCATCTTCGGGTCGGGACCCATCCGGCTGGTGGTTCCGAGATCCGGAACTTGGGGATGGAGATACTGCTTCGATGGTCGCTGAATCGGGGCCGCTTTGGGGATTTCCTCGCCGCGTTTTAGTATTTTTACCTGGCCCATCACGACGTTCTTGAGGGCAGCGGGTTTCTGGACCGGCGGGGGTGGGTTGTTGTTGGGCCTGGTGGGCCTTCGCTTACTCCGGTCAGCTTGTGGGGAAGTTCTGACCCGATTAGGGTGAGGGCTTCGATTTGTATTCATCAGTACTTGAGGTGAGAGAGAGTCTTTGAGGCAATTCTGGGGACTGAGAACTTTAACACCCATATAAAATCTAACAAAATCAGATCCAAAAATTCGACCTCTTCGAGCTCTTGCAACGAAAGAAAGGAGAAAGTGACAAACTTTGGGGCTCTTGAGAGCCAAGGGGAATTTACAGAGAGAAGGGAAAACGAAGATGAGACAGTGTGAATATTGGGAAGGAGGGAGGGCTGTGTTTTATAGGGAAAGGAAGGGGAAGATACCTTAAGGCAATTGGAGTAGGGAAAGCGACAAAAGGCGGTAGAGTATAATAAAACCCACTCTCCTCATTGTTTCCGATTTACTTTTCCCTTCAACAATTAGGTTTCCTTTTTCTTTTTTGTTTTGAGGAAAACAATTTTGGTAGGTTTCCTAAAACTAAAACACTTTTTTTTTTTTTTTTAAATTCAAAGTTTTCTTTTTCAAGAAGTAAGGACCCAACTTTTATTATTTGGTTGGAACCACATGAAATGTACTATCAAAATTCGTAATATTTTATATACCAATATTATTAGTGAAAATAAAAATTAATTTCAAGAACCTCGGATGCACTTGATAATTGAAATTATAATCACGTGAATTATAAGTCGTTTAGATTATGACGTTTTGATAGTCTACAATTAAAGTACGAAGGTTTATTTGGTTTAGAAATTTATTTTGAGATTGTTTTTTTGGGGGGCAATATTCGATAGCAACTAAATATTAATTCCATCAACTTCTTTGTTTCCATCAAATCCAAACACGATTGACATGATATTGTTTATGCGCGTGATCTGAAGCGCGTAGGAGACATACATATAGCTCCCTCCTTTTTTCTTCTTTTTTTTTTGGTGATGGGAAGTATCATTGAAGGCCCGTTACCTAAAACGCTGCTTTAATTCGCGAAGACGGGCGTGCTGACGTGGGTTCGAAACCACCGCTGGCATGATTATCCACGGCCTTAGTTCTTGCGCCTTATTTTTGGAGGGAACTACCACAATGCCCCTATCAAATATGATTTTTCTTTTTCTTTTAATTCCCGTACTAGTAATATTGCAAAATAAAAACGTTTTTCCAGTCGAAATAAGAAGCCTCAATCCTTGTAAATTAGGAATTCGGAAATGTTAGTCAAAACCAAAGTCTTAAATATCGATAGTTTCGGAAATATCGGTGGTTCAAAAATATGGAAATATCATAAAAAATATCGATATCGATAAAAATTGGATAAAAACCACGAAAATTATGATAAATAAATTTATCATATTTAAAAAATAATAGTGAAGATTGAAAATTAACTAAGAACATAAATAAATTTATCGAATGAAGAATTAAGTAGTAAACAAAGAAAATAATTATAGAGATTTAAGTAATTAAGCAACAATTTGAAGGAGAATTTAGTAATGTAAGTGCTTATAATGAATAATAAAATAATCAATAACATTAAATGGATTAAATAGAAAATAAATAAATTATATTAAGTAATTAAGTAACTGATCAACAATATAAAACAATAAGTAATTATGTTAATTTCTATTTTGAGAAACAGCTCGCATGTATTATAAATACATATTCTATAGCTTATTATCACAAAGTGAATGCCAGCGTGGTGGTTAAGTGGCTGCAAAAATTCCAACTTGGGTGAGGTTCGAACCCCACAATGCGTTGAGTTTAAATTGTTTCATTTTTGACACAGTTCAAGTCGCGATATTATGACCATTTAAACTGCGAATTGGACGAAAATATCTTCCTTGAAATTATCAAGGAAAATATCGATAAAATGACGATATATACTTGGAAGTGTGCTAAAATTTCAGAGTCCCAAAAAAACGATACTTTCGCCGATATTTCGACGAAAGTATCGAAATCTTGTACTGTGGTCAAAACAGATGACACGTGGCTAGAGCCCAACGGTGACACTTGTACCAATAACAAGACCCCAATTCACATAACAAATGGCGATCCTATCAAGTACTACAGCTCATAATGCCTTTTTATTCAACCATTAACATGTTGACACATATATTTATAATTAAATAAAAAAGTAATATTAAAGATCGATTAGGCATGGGTTTCCATGGGTAATTGATATCCTCACCCGTTCCTTTACCCAATGTTTACATCCTTCTTTCAAAAGGATGTAAACATTTTGTGAGATGAATAAATTTCATATCCTCTCTTTTTTTTTGGGAAAAATATAAAAAAGATAAATGCTTTTTGAATCTTCCATGTATTTTCATATTCAAGTACTTTTACTTAGTTGTGTAGATTTGGCCCAAAATTAAGCACAATATATTGCAACTGAAAATTTGGCTTATTATGTACCACATCTCTAATAAAGATGGACCCCATTACCAAGTTAACAATGTGGTACATAATATTGTATAAAAATATAATAAACCTAACATTTTCTCACTATAAAACTATGCAATCAACTTGGTTTGACCTCTGACCTCTTTTTTTTTTAATTCAAAGACGCATATTCAGTTTCAAACTGCCCTGGTCAGCAGTCAACTTCGAAACAACGAAGGTTAACGAGTCTTTTGACAAGGCAGCGACCCAGATTCAGGAGACTTGGTCCAACTTGGTAATTAAACCCAAAACGAGAGGCAATCGTTTAGAAGCCAAAAGACAAAGGAAGGGAATAAGAAAGAATCCCGTGCGCTCCAGACAACAAACGCATCAGACCATGAAAAACTAGAGAGACAACAAACGCACACATCAGCCCACTTCCGACCCAAAAAAAATTAATAGGTCCACGTGTCGCGCGTATATTTAATTGGATGGCGTAGACGTGGAATGAGGACAGATGCCAGCTGGCCCAACCGACTTGCAAAGGATGGTTCAACTCCAACTGGACCGCCATTTCTCTATAACCTGTTGCCAAGCTGGAACTTAGGATGGCATCTGCTGGCCGTAAATTAAAAAGGATAGTGCTAGTCTCAATTCAAAATTTCTCCCCAAAGAAAGAAAAAAAAGTCGTAGAGGTAGGCACGGTCCGGTTTAACTGTATTTAACCCTCAAATAGGAAATCTAATCAAAGTAATATCATGATTTAGCGTAGGCAGTTTCCATATAGGATTACAGACATTTAGTGCAAAAGCCGAATCGAAGAGCTTGAATTGATTTGATTTGGTTAAGCCGGTTTGAACAAATCCGGGCAGTTTGGGCCACTCATCTAACCCTGCATTGAATGCTAATGGGCTGTGGAAAGCCAGTTATTATTGGCCGGATGTGGACCTCATGATCATCAATATGACATCCTAACATGTGCAAGCCTTTGCTTTTTTTTCTTTTCTTGTTTTTTTAATAACTAAATGGGCCAATTTGTTATGGAGTATGATTCTGATAAAGGATTTGGTCAAAGTTGGGCCCAATTTGTCTCTGAGAGCCATTTCCAGGTTTGGTGCCTACAATTAGTTTGGATTGACTTGGATAACTCTAGTAAGCTATAATTGTGTTACAACTTGGCCCGCATTGTTCCTTTCTCCAAATTAAATAAATATAGAAAATAGAAAATTACAAACTAAAGGTTTACGTTTATACACCAACCTTATTTTACTTATTCGGACCACCCACATTGGGCATGCGCCAGCCCTCGTACATGATCTTATAACTTTATGTTTTTAGTAACAATCACCCGCTTCTTGGGGTTTAAACAAGAGTGAGGAGTTCACCCGTACTACATGGAGTAGGTGGCGACAAATTCCCCGCCCCATGACGAGCAGATGAACATGACTGATAATGTATGTGGAGCAAAGGGCCACGTATGGCCTGTAAGTTGAGTGAAGGTTGGGGTTTTTTTTAATACAAATTTATAAATAAACCCAGTCATAGACATGTATTTATAAAAAAATTCAAGCACTATTTAAACATAAAAACACACTCAAAATCAACCCCAAAGTTAACTTTTTGGGTGTATTTATAAATGGGTTTTGAGTATGTGTAATGATGGATTTTGAGTGTATTTATATGTTTAAATTGTGCTTGAATTTTTTTATAATTTCAACCCCCATTTTGGGTGTTTTAGTGAAATTCCTTTTTTTTAATACAAATTTATAAATAAACCCAATCCTAGACATATATTTATAAAAAAACCAAAGCACTATTTAAACATAGAAACATACTCAAAATCAACCACAAAGTCAACTTTTTGGGTGTGGTTATAAATGAGTTTTGAGTGTATGTAATGATGAATTTTGGGTGTGTTTATATATTTAAATAGTGCTTGAGTTTTTTTATAATTTCAATCCCTATTTTGGGTGTTTTAGTGAAACTTCCTTTTTTTAATTGGTCAATCAATGAGAGAAGGTTGCGTTGGCAAAAGGGCCCAAAGTGATACTTGGTGGAGCAAAATTTCATTATATGTGTATTTAAGTGGAATATATTAATATAAAGGATGACAATAATTGTCCTGGATATTCATGTCACGCATTAGAAGTTTGGATTGGACAATTATTTATATGAATTATTATTACATGGGTCGAAAATGAAAATGTCGGTGGTAACGAAATCAATGATCACTACATAATTTTATTTCCTAATTTTTCTGAGTGCGTGTGTACTGGCTGCTGCCACACTGATCAATACTGAAGATTGTACACCTTTATAATTTCATATATTTATACAATTTCCAACATCACAAAGTGAGACAATACAGACTTTTCCCAACACTTGTGCGCACGTGCTCCACGTGCTTGGAGAGACAGACAGACAGATTAAGAAAGTTTTTTTAATAAAAAATTTAAAATTTAAATACAAACAATAATCTCAAAACTTATAATCAAACTCGCATGCAAAGCAATGATGGATGCATAGTACACAAAAAGGGGACCCACATTGGGAAAATGAGGGGACATAGGGAGGGAAATATGGGAAACTTGGGAGGGGATAAGGGAGGGGTCCACGACCATCTTGGGCTTTAAGTGGCTCCGTCCTTGGGCGAAGATGACAAATACAATGTCGTGGTCAATCTACTTAATTTACGTTTGTAAGAAGTTATTTTTTGGGGGAATTACGAAGCAATAAAAATTTATTAGATCAACGAACATAAGAGAACAAAGGAGAAAGACTGTAAAATGATTAGGTTTGTTAGAAGCTTTATTGTTAAGCAAATGTTGGAATAAAGGAACAAAGATATTGAAAATAAGATTGACACCGCTAGCTAGAGTGGTAATTAATCTAAGCTAAAGTAGAGCTTCTAATTTAAATATAATAATAATCACCTTCACATCAATATTCAGTAAATTAGTTGACAATTACAAAAGACATGATTATGAATTAGATTCTATCATTCTAATTAATAATTTATCTCCCATCACTCTCATTGCTAATGTCACATTAAAAAACCAATTAGAGGGTTGCTCATTCGGCAAGTTATCTGCGGGCATATATGGCCCATTTTGCAGAAAGAAAGAAACCCACGCAAATGCATTGATTCTTTTATCACCTTTTTCTTTGCTCCTCTAAGTAAATAATGAATATAATCCAAATTGATTAGAGCGAATCTGCTATCCACTCAACATATGAGTTCGAATTCTTCTCCGGTAATTTAGAACAGTTTCAAGTATATTATCGCTTGTATTTAGTACCATAATCACAAATATGCGATGGCTAGCTACCAAATTGAATATGTGAATTTGGTTGACTGATAGTTGCTTGTTTACAAATATAAAAAGACTTACTTTTCCTCCTCAACAACAAATTGGTATTTCTTAAATTAGTTGAGCGGCCTCATCATCATTCTGTTGTGAGCTTGAAGCTTTTGTCAAGTTAGTCCTGGATTTAATTAATTTACAAATTTAATTAATAAAGGAAAAAGCCATTGGTTACTAAAGTCATCTCCAAAGAAAGTTGGCTTTTAATTAGAAGACATCCATCTTTTCACACTTTTTTCGAATCAAAAAGGAAAAAAGTTATGGCCAAACAAGAGAATAAGAAACGCACACAAAATAAAAAACGACGAAGAAGAATAAGAAGAAGGTCCCGCCTGCACTCCTGCATGCACGTGAAACTTTATTTGGAAACTTCTTTTTTGCGTTTCGTTTTAATCCTGGGGCCATGGAAAAAATTGGACTGGCCCTAAAAGATATGCTCCTGTCGCCTAAAAAATATATATAATAAAATCTAATTATGGTTCTTTTTTAAATAATTTATAGTTTTCATTATTAAGAAGATTTTGAAAAATACAATTTTACATAGCTAACATGAACTTGCCGTGAATCTATATATATAAAGCAAAAGGCTGAGAATGGTGAAACATTCAAAATACCAAAAAATGCCCATGGTTAATGTAAACATTAAGAATTGAAATTATTAATTAAATAAGAATAATATGGTAAATTCACACTTTTTTATATTTAAAAAATTAAAATTAAAAGAAAAATAAGATAATAGATCTTATTTTTATGAAACACAACTATCCATTATCTTTTTTTATTCTAAAATAAATTTAATTTTTTTTAAAAAAGCCTCTCACAAGCGAGTGTGGAGAGGCTAGTAAAGATAAAATAAAAACAAAAATATATAAACAAGTGGGGAGCGTGAATCGAGAGGCTAGTTAACTTTATTGTACAGAACATTGGAAAAACAAAAATTTATGACTTGATATCTATAATATAGACATGCATATTCGTTGCTATTTCATGGAGGATGTATTTTTTTTCTTAATACATGGACAGATGATTATGTTCAATTTGAATAATTGATGGCATGATTACTTTTCTTAATATAATGGATAATCTACATTAACAATCTAACGGCGTAATATGTAAGATTATATGAAACCTCCTAGTTTGCTTGTCATCTACTTTTTTTTCTTTCACAAAATATATTTGAAGTACATTTCCTTTTGTTTGGTTTCACAAGTAACTCATGCAATCAATTGCCTTACCCCATACCAATAAAATATAGAAAAAAAAGAGAACAAAAATCACTCTTATATAATAATGGTGGTTATCATTCCAATTCATGCTAAAATATTATCCAAAAAAGTTCCTTAATTAATCATCATCAATTATCTTTTTAATTAAAAACGAAAGAACTCTCAATCTCAAATTGGTAAAGCGAAATAATGAGTGGGATGTATGTTTATGGTCTTGGTCTTGTATCATTCGTCTTACTTTAAATAATTTTACAGAAACAACATGCATGCAGCAGACAAGCTAAAAAGCACCAAAAAAAACAAAAAAAATAACCAAGAGCAACAAATTGCACCAAAGCTGGCCCTGCTTCATCATGATGATGAACATTGGAAGTCGAAGCAAGCAATTTGTAATGTTACAAATTGTCAGCTATTGCATGCAGAAAGAAAGAGGATCAGACCTAATGGTCTGACTGTGACACTCTACCCACCCTTAGATCTTTGACTATTTTGTTCATCGCATGTGGGTCTTCTTCCCTATAATCCTTACCAATTATTATTTTTATTTTTTATAAATAAGAAAAATAAAAAAATAAAGTCCCCATAGAATAAGCAAGGGACTAACATGGGTGCATACGAATACTAGATTTATGTTACCTGTTTTTCACCAAACACGTGACAAACAAGTCCTTGTTTATATGAAATATTGGATCATTGATCTTTCCAATTTGGCAACTAGAACTAGAAGGGCGTTGGGAAGAAAGAAAAAAGAAGAAGAACAAGATGGGTAATCTCATAGCCTTGATAAAGGAAAAATAAATATTGTCAACAGAGCCCCCTAGCGAAAAGGGCCTTGACTTGCACATCAAAATTCGAATCTCCATCGCACCCCTCTCATTCCTAATTTTGACAAAAGAAGAAGAAAAAAAAAAGAAAGGAAGCATTTATTTGTTTTCATACTTGTGTTGCAAACATATATGATAGTTTGGGGATGGGAATATTTTCACACCAAAAATATCTATCTGATGGGTTTGTTTAATGAATAAAGTATCTTTCACTATATTTATAATTTTATATAGAAAGAAAAAAGAAGTTGCCCAACCCCCTCTCACACTGGGGTGTGGATTGTAGAGATACAACCAGTTTTGCTATGAAAATGGCTCCACCATAATATATTTCATGTGAATCTTCATTGTTGTTAATTATATCAATTTTTGTCATTATACTTGTTTTGCACACATCTGATATTCTATAAATATATGGATATTTTTAAGAAGGAATGTATTTTTCTATTATTTATACAATTTGAAAAGTATACCAAAAAAAAAAAAAAAGACATTGAAGATAGTGATTATAGTGACAAGAAAATAAAAATTATGGGTCTCATTCACATCAAATAGTTGTATAATTTAATTTAATTTAATTTATGATTTGGAAAAGATATTATGACTGATGTTTAATGGTTTTTGACTCTCCACATGATTGGTGTGCACTGTCCCCACCCAGAACATAAAATACAGCTTTTCTCTGCAATTGCATCTTTGTTTTACCTTTTACCTTTTGCAGATGGAAAGATAGTTTAAAAGAAGTTAAAAAGAAGAAATGGCTACTTGCTAGAGAGAGAGAGAGAGAGAGAGAGTCATAATTCAAAATATTCAAGGAGAAGGCCTGAAAGATCCAAAACACACCTCCCCACCATTCCTAGGCTTCCCAAACCTCTCTCTCTCTCTCTCCTCCATTGGTTGGAACCCACAATCTATATTTTCATGTGTTCTTAAACTTAGTAAAGCAAAAGCAAACAACAATGAAGCTTCTTCTTGTTATTGCTCTCAATTTGTTTTTGCTGCTTGTACACCAAAACCAGCCATGTCCCATTTGTGTTGGTGCCACACCTGACCCACTTGTTTCCTCCCTATCAGCTCCGCTTTCCTCACCCATTTCTCCAATTGCTTCATCAATGGCTTCCTTCTCTCCAGGTACTTAATACTTATGCTTTGCTCTGCTCTCCATAGACTAATGACTCTTCCTTTTCATTTCTAGCAAGTGGGGGTTTTAATTGGGTCACGGGTGCACCACTTCCAAAATTCGAATTTCAAAAATGACCACCAAATTGCGTGCATTTACTACAATATATTGAATTCAATTTCTCTGATTTTATCAACTTCTGTGATGTTGGTGCAAAAATCTCTTGGTTTTAATGTATGAGATATTGCCCATTTGCTCAATTTTTGCTGAAACACGCCTCTATATATTTGATGTGTAATCAGAAATTCAAGAAGGAAGTGAAGGGCATCAAATGGAGCCACATAGGAAAATGCTAATTGCTCTCATTGTCACCTGCACTGCACTTGGTGTAGTTTTGTTGTCACTGTTGTGCTTGTGGGTTTATCACAAGAAGTGTCCACACAAGTCCCACAAGAAAAGTGCTCAGAGCTCAGGTACTTTCATTTGTACCAAGCACGTTTTGCCCCCTAAATCTTGCTTCAATTTGTGGGTTTTAGTATGCTTGTAAATGTTGTTCTCTGATTTTTTTTTCTGTTTGGTTCTGTTTCTTTGGTTTGTGTAAGAAGATGCTGAGAAGGGGCTTGCATTGGGTCCATTTATGGGTAAATTCAATTCCATAAGGATGGTTTCTAAGAAAGGATCTGTTTCAGTAATTGAATATAGAGTACTCGAAAAAGGCACCAACAATTTCCGGGACAGCAACATTATTGGTGAGGGTGGATTTGGATGTGTTTATAAGGCTCGGTTGGATGATAATTTGCTTGTTGCAGTCAAGAAACTAGACTGTGCAAGTCAGGATGCTGAGAGAGAATTTGAGGTAACTTTTGCTCAAAATTTTAGTTGGAGTTTTGTATAATGCTGTATTTATTGTAAATCTTATCTGATGTATTTATTGTGTCTAAATTGCAGAATGAGGTGGAGTTGTTACATAAAATTCAGCATCCAAATATAATTTCTTTTTGGGTTGTAGTACTGATGGTGACACAAGGTTCATTGTTTATGAGTTGATGCATAATGGATCTCTGGAAACTCAATTGCATGGTAATACATTTATTTTCTGTTATTTTTTTAAAAAATTAAAAAAGGAATATCATGAAATATATATTTTTGTCCTATTGTTGCAGGACCGTCTCATGGTTCAGCACTAACATGGCATATGCGAATGAAAATTGCTCTTGATGCAGCAAGGTGAGCTTGTTTTCCCAGTTGTGGAGTCCTTTGGTTGTTATGGGTTTTTTACATTTTAACATATTGGGTACTGTTGACCAGAGGATTAGAACATCTGCATGAGTACTGCAACCCTCCAGTGATCCATAGAGATCTGAAAACATCTAATATTCTTTTAGATGCCAACTTCAATGCCAAGGTATGATTATATAAATGATTGTAGTGTCTCATCTTTCCTTATAAAATTATTGAGCTTGTATTAAAATATTTCAATAATGCATTATCATCCTCTAGCGCTAAATTCACTGAAGCTTTTTTTTTCTCTCTCATGGTGGCTTGTTTCAGCTTTCTGATTTTGGTCTTGCTGTGGCTGATGGGGCCAAAAACAGTAATAACATCAAGCTCTCTGGCACCTTGGGTTATGTTGCTCCAGAGTATCTTTTAGATGGTATGCCAACTAAACTTGTAATAATTGCACGGTGTATTCTTTAATTCTCACTGGTTGCTGTGTTTACTAAACTGTAGTTTCTTTTCCCTAAGCTAAATCTAATCTAATTGTTCTTTGGACCCTTGACAACTACTACGGTACTGCGTTTGATTGACATAATAAAGTACGTGTCTTTTAGTTAAGCTATCTAGGGGCCGTAGCTGCACATGTTCCGCCACCGGGTTCATATACCATTTTAGATTTGGAAGAGGAAATCCCAGAACTACTTGTTATACTCGAGCTTAACTGAAATTAGGGATGTTATAAGTCATTTATGTGGAAATTTGAACTTGAGAGAAGGGAGAGGTGGACGGCTTGATAGTTATCAACTTTTGGATGACCCATTGATTTACTGAAAAATTTGGATTCACCTTGAAGACAAGGTTTTAGCTGAATAATATGTAAATTTTTGTTTATAGACATGGATGGCATATGCATGTTAGTATCACACATTTTAAATAATAATGGCCACCAAAATGCACTTAGTCAGCGAGAATACTAAATAGCACAATTTTCTAAAGAGCTGTGTGAGCTTCCCTGCACCATACTTCTCGGCTTTCACTTTTGTTATTATAGCATTTGAAACAAGTTTTGGTGGTAAGCAAGTCACTCTTATGATTTATCAGGTAAATTGACAGACAAGAGTGATGTCTATGCTTTTGGGATTGTGCTTCTGGAGCTAATACTAGGAAGAAGGCCTGTAGAAAAACTGGCACCAACTCAGTGCCAATCTATAGTCACATGGGTATGCCTTTCTCCTAACTGCTCTCAATTTTACTTTATTTGCATAATTCCTGTCCAAAACTTAAATATTTCAAAACTCAATGCTGTAATACAGGCCATGCCTCAGCTCACTGACAGATCAAAGCTTCCAAACATTGTGGATCCTGTGATCAAAGATACAATGGATCTGAAGCACTTATACCAGGTTTGTGAATTACAAACCCAGTATGTTCAGTTGCAATTAGTTCTATGACAGACTCGTGCTTGACTATGTGTATCGATTCTTCTGTTTGTACTGAATGGACACAAAATTTCATGCTGTAGTATAATTGATGAGTTGCAATGCATTACGCACAGGTTGCTGCAGTAGCTGTGTTATGTGTGCAACCAGAACCAAGTTACCGCCCACTGATAACCGATGTTTTGCATTCCCTTGTCCCGCTTGTTCCCGTCGAACTTGGTGGGACGCTAAGAGTTACACAACCTACAGCTCCAGGGAGCCCCCCAGCTGGTCATTGATGCACAAGGCATGTATGATGACACTTTTCCAACATTCTGGGTTCCTGCTGCTCAATTGACTGCTCCAAATCCCACATTGATTTTCTTACTTATATTTTGCTGGGAAGTCAATGCCTTCAGTTATTTCAGAGGAGGAAAGTTGGTCTGGTAGGAATGTAGAGCTATTGGCATCGTCTATCGCATTTGTAAATCGGATCAATATGTTTCAAGTTGCTTGTGCATATGAGGGCATTCGTAGAAACACTAGCTAATTTCATTTTTGACCTTTGTTTTTCAGTGTAAGAAATCAGCTAATTTTCAGTGGTAGTTGGTAATTACCTCTGGAGTCTGGACCTGTGTTTGTTCTGAGAGTTCTGTTGGGAAGGTAAAAGCTAACAATCATCTTTTGCTAATGAAGTCAAATTGTTAAGGAAAGCCTCAAATATTACCATCTTATGATTACAAACATCGATTTCTTTCTGAGTCCATCTAAAGTTCTCTTAAAGCCTGAAGAGTGGAGAGCCAGAAAGTATATATAAATGAGAAAATCCTGTTTTTATTCTTAAAAAAAAAGTCTTATTTCTAATTGATTCTCTTCAGGTTTGATCTTTTTTAACACTTTTTTTTTTTTTTTTTTTTTTTTGGGTGTGGGTTTTCCCCTCAAGTTCATTTAAAAAAGAAAAGAAAAAGAAACCTACAAGACAAGAATAAGGGCAAAGCAGTCTTAGCAACCCTAGCTACTCGAATGGAAAATGGCAATTTGATAGTCAACATCTCTATTAGGCCATCTCCAGCCATGTGCTAAAAATTTTTTTGACTAAATTTGGAAGGCCATATTTGGCTCTTTAGCCTCCAACTGCGCTTACTTAGGTCATCTCCATATATATTAAATGTAGTCCATGACTAAAAATTTAGCCCCAAAATATTAATTTTTTAAAGAATAGTGTTGCGCTAAATTTTTCCATCTTCAAACATGCATAGTCATATTTTAGGGTATTTCATATTTTATTATTTTGAGAAATGGAAGTGAGAGTACTTTAATGTTTGGTGGTTGAAAAGCCCACTATGAATTTAGCCTAAAGCTACATTTTTTGAAGGGCTAAATGGCCAATGTGACTAAAATTTTATTTAGCCATTTTGACATGAGTTTTGATTATTTTAAGGCTATATTTGGATATAGCATTGAGATGACCTTATAGCCTTTTGGCATATGCCAAATTTTTTGTGGGCCCAATTCATGTGCTTTTCAAAAGAGAAAGTATCATGCGTGGGCAAGAGTACGAATCATCTCGTGCAACTATCCAACATACAATATTAAAGGCATGCTGACGTCATCGATGATGTGAGCTAGTTGTTAGGTTTTAAAAAAAATAATATTTTAAATATTTTCAAATTCGTTTTGTTTTTGAAAAATATATGTATAATTGGTTTGTGACCGTTGGAGGTCAGAACCATTGATTGAAAAGTTACTTTTTTTATATATATTTAAAATCTTTTTAGATGTTTTAAATTCGTTTTGTTTATACGTACATGTGTCATATATAGAATATTGTCTCTAAATAGTAGTTGAATTAAATTAAACAATACATAGTTGTAAAATGTATGAGTGTTATACCATAGTTTTTTTCAAAATAATAAAATATGAAAGGCTAAAAAATATAGCTCTGGATAGCTGGAGATGGAAAAATTTAACTATACACTATCTTTAAAAAATTAATATTTTGAAGGGCTAAATTTATAGCCCAGGAGCGGAGGGCCCCTATTCAAGTTTTTATATATTTTAAAAGTAATATACTGTTATGTATTTCTATATGTATATTATTCCAAATATTTTACGTTTTGATATGTACTCACATGTGTTGTGGAGGATCTATTAAGACATAATGAAGTGCTTAAAATTGCCCATTTGCTCAGTTGATGGTGGTGTACTTTAGGTGTACAGATTACCTTATTTCTATTTTCAGCATTTAAGTAAATGTCTTTGTCCTTTTACTTTCATTTATTTTTATATTACTCAATTTACTTAAGTTTACAATGTAAATAAGAAAGTACCCCTTATTTGCATTCAAATAAAAATACTAGAAAATCAAATTCCCACCAAATCAAAATATGAAAAATCGGTTTTAGTGCAAAATACGATTTAGGCTAAAAATGATGGCTCATTAAGTCAATTTATACTTTATACTAAAATCTCATAAAATCAATTTTTCTTATTTGATGTGTAAGGAATAAAAGCCGCCAAAAATTATCTTGAGAAATTGATTATTTCGAAAAACCATTTTTCATACTTAGTCAATATTTTTACATAAATTTTTTTAGTTTGTGAAATTTTGATTTTTTCTTTCTATTGGGTTTAATGGGGGAAAAAGCTTTAAAGATATTTACTAAATCGCTACTCTTTGTCTATCTCTTACAATTTTTCTTGCTTAAAATGTATTTGTCTATCCCTTTGTCGAGGACAATTATGATTTCAACCAATAAGCAATATAATTCTTGACATATATATATATATATATTATTTGTCGTATGCATTGTGAGTTTGAACTTATGATTCTTTATAATTTGTAAGAGACCACACAAATGAAATTGACTTCGCCACTGATTTATAGCCATATATTACATTTAACCCTAGAATGAAGATAACCATTTCCATTTCCCTGAAAAATTACCGGTACATGAAGTTAATCACCCAGCAGATTTGGGTAACCAATGTAATTTCCACCCTTTGACTTGGAGTTAGCTTTATTGACTAGTCATCAATTCCAAAAATCTTGACCTCAGGTGCTGAAGTCTACACCATTTTATTGCAGCGTGATGAATTTAATCTGGAACAAAAGCCATCTGAATAATTGACTTTTTTTCTGAGATTGAAGAGAATGCGGGTTTGTTAATTAATTTAAAGAGTCCAATGAAATTCATATAATATACTCACGTCCACAAAAATCATTCATTTAACTGTTCGTCAAATTTTTTTTTAAAAAAAAACAAAAAAGTCATTGCTTTCATCTCTTACTATACGAGAACCACCCACCTTTTCAGCTTTTTATCAACGCAGACTCGTCAATGACAAGCACCATCATCATCAACAACACCGACCTTCACCTCTAGTATGTTCCACGATTTGGCTACCTTAACCTTTGATGAATTTCACGTTGGATGGTTTCTAACTATAATAATAATGAATATTAAGATTTCATTAACTAAAATTTTACATAATTGAAATTTGCAACCCCTTTTATATGTCTCAATATCAGCATGAACCTCTGGCAATTTAAAACAACTAAAAACTTTTATTTAATTTAAGACATTACAGAAATCAGTAAACATAACATCACACTTCTCATATATATATATATATATATATACTGCAACAATTTCAAAACGACATGATAGTTTTTTGGGACATGATCATCCATATGGAAATTGATCAAGCCCACAACATTTCCACTGGGACACACAAACCATGTTTATTTGACATAAGCTGAGACTGAGAACAGAGACATTAATATGCTTGCTAGGACTTGGAGTTGGGATGGGGAAATATGATATTGGAGTTCTTGGTTGTAGCCTCAATGGTGGACTTGGAGTTGGAGTTGGAGAGAGAGTGAAAAAGAGAGGCCATAGATTGGACCATGGAATCAAACATCATTCGCTTCACTGACCTCCTCTTTGCTGGAATCACACTTGCAGAATTTGAAGTCTTTGGTTGAACGCATGTTTTTTCATTGCCTGCTGCAACCACTTCCTTACCTGGATTCTTCTTCATTTCTTCTTCAGCTGTCCTGTGTTTCCTCCCCTTTGCTTAGCTTCTGGCTGTGCAAGAGTGTTACGTGTTTGATGAGTTTTGCAATGGTGTTAGGGCGGCTTGTATAAATACACAAAAAGTAAAAATAAAAAAAAGGTTCGGAAACTACCCAGCACGTCCGTCAAATGCTACATGGTAACGCAGTAGGATTTTATGCCACATGACGTGGCAATTTTTTTTTTCTTTTTCTTCTCAAATGATGATTTGGTTTAATGATTCGTCTATATATTTGCTACATAGAACAAAAGATTAAATAAATAATTTTTTAAAAAAGGAAAAAGAAAATATAAAAAAACAAAGTACCTCTCTCTCATCTTCTTTAATGAGTTGCATAATATTAGTTTTTTATATGAAAGGCCTTAAACTTATTTTTTATCTTTATTTTTTTCAACCGGGAAGGGGCCAGCCAGCTAGACACACTAGGTAGCTTAAGGGAAGGTATTTTGTTTTCAGTATTATTTAAATTTTCAAAACAAAAAAATATGTCGTCCACTAGGAAATTTCTCATCCTTCTCATTTCACTTATTCCTTGTTGAGTTTTATTTCGCAGATTGTAATCGAAAGGCCACCTCGTGGCCAAACGACAAAAATGGAGTTCTTAGAAGAGCAAACTATATTGATAGAACTTATAAGGTTTGAAGCTCAAAATAGAAATAACGTAATTTGCTACCATAAATCACAAGTTTGTTAGGCACAAAATTTTATGTAAATATGGAGACAATGGTCTTTACAAAACTCAAAAATTTACTGTCAATGGTTTTATTATCTCTTTCTTGTAGATAGAGAAAAATACCACAAAAAAGTTAACCCAAAAAATAAATTAATGTATCAAAATCTAAATTTACATCTCACTTATTGGAGGAAAAACCACATTTACATCCCCGAGGTATAAAAATGGTGTAAATATAGCTTTACACTCCCGAATTTACATTTTCCCATTAAAGATGGTTTTATTTTCTATTCAAACCCTTAAGTTCCAAACCATTTTCACACGGTCTCCCTCTCTAGAAGCTTCATTATTATGTTGTGCAATTATTTTGAACTCATAAAACTATGTAATTAAGATGACAGGGCATAAATTTTGTAAATTTACCAACCAAATTTGAGGTGTTTTTAGTTTGGCTAGAAGGATTTTCGGTGGCGAAATCGAAGTTCAATTGGTTGCTTGAATGGATTTTGATTTGAAACCAAGGAATGCGATAAAAAACCAAACTTCAGTTTCTTTCTGAATTATGAAATGAACTTCCACGAAAGGCGGCCTTATTTTTAGGCCCTCCCTGTAACAATTTAAAAAAAAGAAAAAGAGAAAAAAAAGAGAGGTGGCTTTACAGTAGAGAGCAAGACAGTGAAAAAAACTATATAAAATCCTGTCTCCGTTCATTTGAAAAAGAGAAAAAAAAATAAAAATTGTCTTCTTTTCTTTTATTGCCAACCAAAGAAGAAAATAAGCTTATTTGAACCTTTTTTTAGGGGCTCACTACACAGTATATTTTTCAGTGATATAGACTGTCTAGTTTATATATATATAGATTTCTAAAGAGGTTAATTATAGAAACATTTGTTGTGTTATTGTTCGATAACTAATTCGGATTCAGTGACTGTCTATAAAGATAATCTTTAAACAAGGTCCTAAAAATTGAACAATATCTCATTGATGGTTGGACCCACTTGCAGTATATATAGGTAAACGTGCTTGGGATTAGGGCTACATATAAAGGAATTTAAGGAAACATTGTGGGCCAGCTCAAGATTGTAAAACTCTGCTTATGCCCCTGCCTTAGCAGCCCTATCAACCTTAGTTACTTTCATGGTAAATGACACTTTTCTGTATGATTGGGGGAAATGCAGGTTTGTTGATTCTGAATGCATGTATTCAAAGTTTCAAACCAGAAAACCAGAGTCAAATGAAATTCATATAATATTCGTCCACATCATCATATTGCTTGTTATGTTTTATTAGAATGGACATTGGGAAATTAAGCCCCAGAGTGAGTGGTATAGCAGTCAAAGGACAAATTCACATACTTCATAAATACGCCTTTCTTCTTTTTCTAGCTCCATAATTAATATTTAATTGAAATTTTCCTCTCTTCACTACTAAAAAATCACATACTAGCCACTGAAATAGAGAGACAAATTCAAATATGTGCCTTTAAATTTTTTTTGTGGATACTAATAATACCACCATGCATATTAAAGTAATTAGGCATAGACATGAGTGTCTAATACAATTAAAGTGAATTTTAGACTTTTACTTAATATTTAGACCTCAGCATGTCCACCCCAAAACGCTAAGAGAAACTCCACCCATTTGTCATTTGCCATGGCAAGGGGGGAAATAGGGCAGCTACTATTCACATGAATAGTAGCTGCCCTTGTAAAAAGCAATGTGTGGTTCCACCCGTTGTCATGGCAAAGGGCAAATACTATTCATTTTTTTGTTTTTTTTTTCTTTCACAAATTTATTTATCTAAACAATTAATTTGGATAATATTTTCGAATAAGATTTTTGGGTTCGTATGTGTCAGTATTTATCATAAAATTTATATCTCAATCGGATAAAATTTTCGGATAAGATGATAAATAAAAATACAATTTAAAAGTGAATAAAATGTTGAGTAAAAAGTGAATAATAGTAGAAGTAGAAGAAAACGTATGAGGATTTAGTGTTAAAAGTGAAGAGTATTGATAGGTATTTATAGAAAAAAAATTCCAGAATTTTTTGGTATTTTTTTAAAAAAATTTTGAATTTTTTTTCATAATTTTATGGCAAAAAAAAGCCCAAATAATAGTAGAAGTAGAAGAAAATGTACGAGGATTTAGTGTTGAAAGTGAAGAGTATTGGTAGGTATTTATAGAAAAAAAATTCCATAATTTTTTTTTTAAAATTCGAATTTTTTCATAATTTTATAGCAAAAAAAGCCCAACCGTTAGATTGGATTAGAGCAGCGATCGGAGCGCCTTGACGACGACACATGTCTTCTAGCTATTGGTGGAGCGCAGGTGACGTTAGCGCACTGACGTCATCCCCCTCGGGCTCGAACTCGGGCTAGAGCCGCCTTGGGCGGCTTGTCTTAGTGGGTCCCACTCCCAACCCGGGCTTGGGCCTCGTTGGGCCGAGTTTTTTTCTCCCCGGATAAAGGTGGGTTCCTCATGGAGTTGCTCTAAGGTTAAGTCAAGGAAAGGTAAGAGTGCTACTATTCACGTGAATAGTGGCAGCCTTACCTTTTTAGTTCCACCCAAAGACTAGGGCAAGGACAAATACTATTCATTGTACTTTATTTCATTTAAAAAAAAATATACTTTAAACCATTAATTTTGATAAGCTTTTTAGATAATATTTTCTGTCACGTGTCACTATTTATTATAAAATTTTCACTTAAAATTTAAGATAACATTTTTTGGATAAAATTTTCAAATAAAATTTTCGGTTGCCGCGTATCCATATTTATTATAAAATTCACATCTCACTCATCATACAGTTGAAATACCTACTCACTCATTATAAAATTGAAATACCTACTCACTCATCATATGATTTTCATCTTTTTTGTTTTCCCTTGAATAATCTATTTAAAAAAAAGGAAATTGGAAATTGGAAATTTATATATATATATATATTTCTTGCATTTCCAATTTCCTTTTTAAAAAATAGATAATTCAAGGGAAAACAAAAAAGAGGAAAACCATTACACTTGGCTCCTCAAGTGAACAATGTCTGCAATTGGTTCAAGTGGTGCGTTCCATGTCCGAAATAATGGCACTATTACGTCATCCGAAGGAAAATACTCCCCCACGTCGTGATATAGTGGAACTGCCTCCGCCAATGATGGAGTTGTCCTTGTACTCCATTGTGTCGGACTATGATGACCGAGAATATTTCAATTGTATGATAAGTGAGTAGGTATTTCAATTGTATGATGAGTGAGTAGGTATTTCAATTATATGATGAGTGAGATGTGAATTTTATAATAAATATGGACACGTGGCAACCGAAAATTTTATTTAAAAATTTTATCCAAAAAATGTTATCTTAAATTGTAAGTGAAAATTTTATAATAAATGGTAACACGTGACAATCAAAAATATTATCTAAAAAGCTTATCAAAATTAATCGTTTAAAGTAAAAAAAAAATAAAATGAAATAAAGTACAATGAATAGTATTTGCCATTACCCTAGTCTTTTGGGGTGGAACCAAAAAACTATTCACTGAATAGTAGCGACCCTTTTAGCCTTAGCCTTTTGGGATGGACATGCTCTTAGGGTAGTCTCAATGGGCTTTGATGACAGAAGTACTTGGCAACATAGGTCCAAAAATATGGGCCATATTTTCCCACTGGCCTATTACCTTGACTATGAATTTTGAAAACAGGCAGGAGAATGTAAACACACACATATTTGAAAAGCAGAGCAGCCTACAAAAAATTTCAGATTTAAAAAAAAATAAATACTTAGTTGTAGTTTTCACTTCCCACACCAAAACTCTATACAAATTTCTCTCCTCATATCTCATGTGAATAGTTGTTGCCATGACAATTGGTGGAAACAACACACAACCTTTTGCAAGGGCAGCAACTATTCATGTGAATAGTGGCTGCCCTAGCCCCTCCTTGCCATGACAAAGGGCAAATAGGTGGAGTTGCTCTTAGAATTCTAACTAGGGTCGTTTACCTGAGTGACTGTATTTATCCACGTTGTACTCTTGCCTTGTGTATCCATCTCCTATTGCTGGAGGACTCATGTAAAGTAATGAGCATTATGTATCTGAGGTTTGCCAAATTTCTATCTCTCTGCATTTGGCCTTTTATGGAATTAATTTTGGAAACAATATAATTAAGGGGAAGAACAATTGGAATGTAACTACCTTGAGAAGGTACAATTTAACTAACAATGACAAGCTGATGCACCAACAAGACTCGTATTAGACTATTTAATTAAAAGTTGTTTGGATAATATGAAATATTGGGTTGCTGTGTTTTTTTTTTTGGTCGAAGGGTTGCTGTGTTCAGTTTTCTTTTTCTTTTTTTAGATTCAAGGCAATTACATAACATTGAGGAATTAAATATAGTCAACAGAATAATATGAAAATCAGTCCCCAAATCGTATTTGAAAGTAATACACTGATAGAATGGGTACACTGATTTGAACCAACGTGAACTGTTGTATTTTTGCGTTTCTAAGGGAGAAGACACTAAAACTCAGATCTGTCTTGTTTGAAGAGTACACAATTGCAAACTGATATGTCATGATTAGTGCCTAATATAATAGACACCATTTCAAATATCAGATCCCAAGCTTGAAGCCATTGAACATGGTTTGGCTTAACTCAAATGGCTTGTATATTAAAAGGTATTTTTTTGGGGAGACTTTGGAAAAAGCAAAAGGAGAGATAAATTTTTTTAAAAAAACCAAAATGGACCAAATTGCCCTTATTTATTTTTGGATTTCCTAAAGAATCCTTTACATTTACATGTCTTTAATTTGAAAGTTGATAGGTTTTTCTGTCTTTTTTGAAAAAGTTTTGGCTTTTTTCAAAAGTGAAAGTTTTTTTATGGCTAAAACCTAAATTTACTTTTTTGAATTAAAAATAGGGAAGGATTGACTCAATAAATGGTACTCAAAAAACAATAGCAACTCCAAATTAGGATACTGACTCTATTGGTTAATGGAGACAATTTATTGTCTCAAAACTTAACTTAGGGGACAAATCTGGATCAGTAAATAGTGTGTGTGTTTTTTTAATAATGCTTGCACTATTTCCTTCCAACTTTGAGTCACTTTAATTTAATTAATTTTTCAGATCATAATTGACCCATATTTCGTCATACATCAATATCTGTATGAACCTCTGACCAATTAAAACCATTAAAACTTTTAAATTTAAGACATTACAGAAATCAGTAAACATATATAGACATCACACTTCTCATATATATATATATATATATATATACTGCAACAATTTCAAAACGTGACATGATAGTTTTTTTGGGACATGATTATCCATATGGAAATTGATCAAGCCCACAACATTTCCACTGGGACACACAAACCATGTTTATTTGACATAAGCTGAGACTAAGAACAGAGACATTAATATACTTGCTAGGACTTGGAGTTGGGATGGGGAAATATGATATTGGAGTTCTTGGTTGTAGCCTCAATGGTGGAGTTGGAGTTGGAGAGAGAGTAAAAAAAAGAGGCCATGTATTGGACCATGGAATCAAACATCATTCGCTTCACTGACCTCTTCTTTGCTGGAATCACACTTGCAAAATTTGAAGTCTTTGGTTGAACGCATGTTTTTTTATTGCCTCCTACAACCACTTCCTTACCTGGGTTCTTCTTCATTTCTTCTTCAGCAGTCATGTGTTTCCACCCCTTTGCTTAGCTTCTGGCTGTGTAAGAGTGTTACGTGTTTGATGAGTTTTGCAATGGTGTCAGGGGGGCTTGTTTGGGATTGTTTATATAGAATGTTTCGTCTAAAAATTTATTGGCAAACCCTTGAAACTTCGACGAAATGGGGTGGCCAAGCAAGTTGGAGTTGTGTCGTATCTTCAATACCCCCTTAAGTTGCAACGTAGAAAAAGAAGCCGATTCAAATTGCAACGTAGAAAAAGAAACCAATCAAATCAGTCCTGTTTGGTTTCTTCAAAACCAAAGTTGACTTTTTAATTAACACGATTTTTTCATTTTTTTTTTGGGCCGGATTCAATTTGGTTTTCCATTCAGATGCGAACCTCTAGTTGGTGAGCCTTTCGGCCTCCTTGGAGATGAGTTTGGGCCCACTGTTTCCTTTTTCCTGGGCCCATCCTGTTTCCCCCTTATTATTCTGACACCTGTGATCTCTTAACATCAAACATAACGTTGTTAACTTTGGATAAAATGAAAAATAAAAATCCAAAAACCTAGCAGCAACCCAAACAAAACTCTCTCTCTCTCTCTTAGAAGATGAGCCATGGAGGTGTTCTGAATATGAAGACTTTGAGATGAAATAGATCTGGAACAAGAAGCACAAAACTCTCTTCACACTCTAAAAAACGAAAAACCCTCAAAATGTTGTGAGAACTGATAAACTATTGCAATTTATTTTTGCTTTCTATTTTGTAATTTTTTGAATAAAAAACTTGAAATTTCATTTTCTCCGTAGTGATCTCCAGGTGCGATTGGTCTTAGGCTTTGTCACGTTGATGATCGACTGATCAAAGAACCAATTTTTAAAGACATAAAATAATCCAATAGAAAATAATGGAAACAGAGAAAAAACGAGAGAGAGCTGGCAGTGATTGATGTTGATGATGCATTCGAAGTGGGAGAAGAGTCGGGCTGATTTCAGACTATCTTGATATGGTTCAGAAATTCATAGAGAGAGAAAGGAGGCTTGGGGCAGTAACGAGCAGAGGAGGCTGTCGCTGAGGTGTGCTGGTTGCAGAGAAGATGAACGATTTTTATTTTTTATTTTTTATTTTTTATTTTTATAAAAGGGTAAGATAAAGATGAAATAATTATTTTATACAATTTTAATAAAAATTGAGAGACTTAACAGAGTTAACATTCTGTTAGTTAAGAGGACATATGTCAAAAGAATTAGGGGAAAACATGTGGGCACAGGAAAACTGGACTCGGCTTTTTCTACCAGAAAGGTTTTCTTTTCTTGATCTTCAATGTCATTAGAGCACGTCCAGCACGCAATGCCAAAGTGGGTGAAAGGCTCCCCTGGCGAGCTCGAGATGGCTCCAGCGCAGCCCTTTAGCCCAGTTTCATGGTGGGTCCCACGAGCCTGGAAGCCTAAGGGCAAGTCTTGCTGGGCCAAGCTCCGTGATGTCGGCGGCATCACGCGTCATCTTGGCGTCGCGGCGACATCATCTTGGCGTCACGCGCCGCGTGACGCCCACGATAGCGTCACCACCGACCTCCAACGGGCGTTTGCCAAGTGGCGCGACAAGGACTCTCGGATGACTTTTTTCCAAATTGACGGTCCTTGTTTTTGGCTAAAAATTGCAAAAAAAGAAAAAATCTGAATTTTTTTTTAAAAAACCCAAAAATTATGTATTTTTTATCTATAAATACCTAACCATTTTATTTACTTTCAACACTAAATCTTCATACAATTTCTTCTCCATCCAATATTTTTTACTCTCCACTCACATTATTCACTTTCCACACCAATTCTCCATACAAACTTTTCTCATTCCAATATTTTTTTATCTCCACTCACATTTTTCACTTCCACACCAATTCTCCATACAAACTCTTCTCCTTCCAATATTTTTTACTCTACATTCACATTTTTTTACTACTTTCCATTTGTATAAAAAAACGAATGACATCTTCTGTCGAAGAGGAGGCTCGTGGTCAACGAATGAAGATATTGCGTTGTGTCAATCTTGAATAGTGGTAGCCCTTGCTTGCCCTTACCTTAAACTTAGCCCTTGTGGGTGGAGATGCTCTGGAGAAACAAATGGCATGTCTCAAATTAAAATATTGATCTCTCCTGTTTATCCCATACCTCCAGTAAATTGCTATTAAGCCAAGACAAAATAAATGCTTATAGTTGTTAGTAGAAGTTACAAAAAAATTTCAATCAGGCCCCTGCTTGGTGAAGGAATTAAAGAAATACAGATTAATTTTCACATATATTCAATCAGGCCACTGCTTGATTTTAAAAAAAAAAAAAAACTTATAAGCCCTCTGTCATGAAGAAGTAAATTAAGAATAAATTTATAGGTAGGCCAAGCAAGCAAGCTGTATTACTTTTCCCAATTGTCTTTTTCTGTGATTGGAGGGAATGGCTTTCTTCATTCTGGGATCTTAATTCCAACCAGACAAGAGGGGGACCCGAGTGAAATGAAATTCATATAATATTCTAATTCCACACTAATCAATAATTTAAGGGGTATAAGAACAGTAATTAGTGAATTGATCCCCAATATGGTAGTATGTTAACACGGTGAAAGCAAAGTGCTGAGGATGATTTTTATGACTTTAAGACATTGAAAACAAATTAAGCAAACATTTTCTCCGTTCTTGTTCTTGACATGGACTGGAGCTAACTAAACGATCTTTGTTGGGGGGACAAATTATAACTCATAATATCATCCAAAAAATTTACTGTGGGCTCATTTGGAGTTTATAATATTTTATTGGCTTAATTACAACAATACCCCTGAAACTGAGGGAGTATTGGTGTAATTAAGCCTATTTTATTTTCTCATGCTAGATTTTGTCTAGATCTCAGGGGACCATACTCAATGTTGTTTCTTGTTTCACCCTCTTCTGGATAGGTCAATATTTTCCATCAGAAACAAAACTGTGTCCCCAAGAAAAAACACACTTTCTGTCTTTTATTTCTCAACTTCTCCACACCTATACATTGACAAATTTTGTAAAGTTACGGATCAAAATTAAGGTACTTTCGGTTTGATTGATTCCAAGGAATTACGATGATGAAATAGAAGCGCACTTGATTTCCCAAATGGGTTCTGGTTCTGAAATCTTTAAAATTTGATAATGTCCTCTTTTAGAAGCTCAACTATATAAGATTAAGATTAACTAATGATTCTATAAAATTTATGAACTGATGTACTTTAAGAAAACAATATAACCTTTTGAAACTCTACTTTCTTTGCTTTACTAGCCCTTTGCACACGCAGGAAGCGTGCTTCATGCGACTCAAAATTTTCTTATTTTATCTTTCGAACCTAGTTTCATAACACATATATATAAACGATAATCTAAATTACTCTAAATTAATTTAATCTACGAGAGAGGAACCCAACTTGGTTGCAAAAGGAGCACATTCACTATCGTGGCTAACTAACCTAACCTACATCTACTGTCGGAGGATAATTTTAATTCTTGAATACACATTTATCAATATCTCCATTTTAGTTAATTCGATTACAATATGTTAGCTTCAAAGCCATCTATGAGCTGCCCTATGTTTGACTTATCACCATCTACATTTAGCTGACTTTAATAACCTCTGACAATGTGCATGAATCTTATTCTTTAGTCAATATATGCATGAATCTATCTCTGGCAATTTCGTTTTGCGAAATGAGTTCAACTTTAATTAATTAAGACTGTACAAACATGTAGAAACCAGAACATGTCTACGAAGGCATTATAGTTTCCAAGTAGATTGCAACTACTTCAGAATAACACATGATAATATTACTGTTGATACATAACAACAACAAACGTAAGCTGAGATTGAGAGAACAAGGACATCGAAGGTCATGGGCAACACATAGACATAGCCATTAATTTTTGGATGGTTGGGGAAATATGATATTAGTGTCTTGGTTGTAGCCTCATTGGACTTGGAGCTGGAGAGAGAGTGAAAAAGAGAGGCCATGGATTGGACCATGGAATCAAACATCATTCGCTTCACTGACCTCCTCTTTGCTGGAATTACACTTGCAAAGTTAGAAATCTTCGGTTTAAAGCACGTTGTGTTGTTGCCTGCAACCACCGCCTGACTTGGGTTCTTCTTCATTTCCAAGTGACCTGTCATTTCCTCAGAAATCATTTTATCAGTTTGCAAGAGTGTGGGGTTTTGAGCAGCTGATATACATACATACATATATATTATATAGTTGGGCCCACGTACAGTAAATGTTTGGGATTAGTGCTACACAAAGAGATGTAAGGAAACATTGTGGGCCAGCTGAAGACTATAAAACTCTGCTTATGCCCCCAGCTGCCACCTTCCTAATCTCTCTAAGACTGAATTACTCCCTCGTCCTCCTCGTCTTCCTCGTAGTCCATGCACAACAGTCACCGTACGCAAAGAGAGTTGTTGCGTATATATAGGGCATGCTCATGAGTTTAAGGGGTGTAAAGATGTGGGTGAATAGAGTCGAATTACTTCCCTTACCTTTATTTATTTATTTAAATTATTGTTATTATTATATTGAATATAAGTGATAGTCTAAACTATAATAGGGAGGAAAGTTTCACACACACACACTGACGTAACCTATGAAGATTCGAATCAAAACACTCATTTGCAAATCAATAGCATTTTTCAATGTGCTAGATCTTGTTGGGTTTTCTTTCATTTTCTTTTTAGTTAATTAGTTGGGGGTGAAAATAGATTGGCTCTATAGTAAGGGCAAAACAGTCTTTGCAGCTCTTTCACCCTTGGCTACTTGCATGACAAATGACAATTTTTTCAATTTACTTGTTCTTTTTCTGTGTATTGGAGGAAATGCAGGTTTGTCTGGTTCGGAATGCATATATTCAAACCAGACAAGAGTGGACCCGAGTCAAATGAAAATCGTATAATATTCAAATGCACATAAATTATTATTCAAAGGATATAAGCTTTTCAAATCATATTTTCCCATAATCATATATTGTTTGACCTGTTTTGTTACAAGCGACGTTGGAAATTGGCGCAAAGTCAATTAACAACAGTTAGTAATGAATTAGGCCACAGAGCCAGAGTCGTTTAGAAATCTTCAAAGATTTTTGGAGGATTTGTATGACTTAAAAAAACGAAAGCAAAGATTTGCAGTCTTGCAGAGGATTTCTCCATGAAGGGTTAAGATCTTCTAATGTATACTCTGGCAAAAAAAAAAAAAAAAAAAATCATCGAAATACACGATTGTGGTAGCTTCTAATGCGGACATGCCATAAATTTTGTAAATGTTGTACAATGGTACTTGAAAACAAGACGAGTTTTTCATTATTATTATTTTTTACCTGAGTCAAATTAAATTCATATACTACTCAAGCTTCATGATATTATTTGGGCTCTGCAAAGTCAAAGCATCCGCATTAACAACAGTTGGTACTGACCGTATTTCCAAAGGATTTGTGCGACCGTATAAAACAATGAAAGCAAAGATTTGCAGAAGATTTGTGTGATCTTAGAACAATCAAAGCAAAGATTTTCCGTGTAGTTCTTCTTCTTTGGACATGGACCTTGAGCTATCAAAAGATCTTGGGAGGGCCACACACATCATCCTCTAACAAATTGATTGGATGCGCATTTTGAACTGCAGAGCCTTGTCCTTGCACAGATGCAATTCCCTTTCGTGCCAGATTTTATGTAGACCTCAATAGCACATACTTAATCTTCTTCTTTTTTCCGTTGATTTTACCATGTTCACATAGTCGACTAATGAGTTATAATTAGAATAGGTCAAAGTTCAATCTCTTCCAATGTATAAGACTGAGGTGAGGTAGCTTCTAATGCGGACATGGCATAAATTTTTGTAACTTTTCCGACTAAATTGAGATTCTTTTGGTTTGGCTCAAAGAAATTTCGGTTGTGAAATCAAAGCTCATTCAAGGAATATGAACTATCAAAACAAAAACTTTTTCCAAGCCAAATAAATGGGTTCCGATCGGTTTAGCCCTTTGATTCTAATCGAACAAAATTCCATTGGTTTCTAAATTTAACAGTTTATGGATGTTCACTTCAGACGCTCTCTATGTATGATAACCATGCAATAAGAATTTGACATATACACCATCTCCTAGTAGCAGATATTCATAACCTCTCAAATATGTAAGCTTCTTAGTATATAATTCAAATAGTTGCAATTGGCAACCCCAGGATTAATCTACTAGTCTATACCCTTATTTGTCAATGTATATGCATGAAGGCTCTGGAAGATTTTGTTTTGTGAAATAATCAATCACTTAAATTAAGACAAGTACAGACGATTAGAAACCAGTAAACATCCTAATATACTGCAAGAATTTCAAAATGACACGATAATTATTTTGAGACATGACGATATCTATATGGATTAATTGAGTCTAGCTAGGTGACAACAACAACAAGAACAATAGCTGAGCCTGAGATTGAGAACAAAGACATTATTAATTTTGGGAAGGGTCGCGAAATATGATATTGGTGTTCTTGGTTGTAGCCTCAATGGACTTGGACTTGGAGAGAGAGTGAAAAAAAGAGGCCATCGATTGGACCATGGAATCAAACATCATTCGCTTCACTGACCTCCTCTTTGCTGGAATCACACTTGCAAAATTTGAAGTCTTCGGTTTGGAGCATGTTGTTTTCTTGCCTGCTGCAACCACTTCCTTACTTGGGTTCTTCTTCATTTCCTCAGATGGGTTCAGCTTTTCCACTACTTTGGTTATCTTCTAAAATTCTGCAATGGATTATGGTTATGTGTTTGTTGAGTTTGAAAGAATGTGATGGAGGCTTTGAGCAGCTGTCTACTTTATATACAGCATTTTTGGGAAACTACACAACAAAAGGAAGCAAGGAAACACTGTGGGCCGGCTGACCATTAGGGACACACCATTAACCCACCCACCCATGATCCTATTCCAATTTGTCATCGTGCATATTTTGTTTCTATAATAAAATAATAAAATAAAAGCTAAAAACGATAAACTGAGAGTGTAAACATAATAAGTACTAAACAGTGTAAATCGCAGTGACTGTACAAATTAAGGTCATTTTAAGGGTTGGATGGTTCATTTGCCTGGTGGCCTTCAATTACCTAGCAGTAAAAGTCTTATATTAAAGGCTTGGGCGGGCCATGGATTTGACATTGTCTGTGCCTTCTTCTTGGAAAATGCATTATGAGCTCTTGCGCGTTTGCGTTTGCGTTTGCTCCTCGTCATTCATGTGTAACACGGAAAGTTTGGAGTCAAAATAATTGAGACGTAATATAATATCAGTAAAATACATTTAATTTACTTTTTCCACACAAAGAAATAAATTAAATAAATAATCTTCACAAAAAAGAAAAAGAAAAATGAAACAAATAATAATAATAATAATAATCAAAGACAATAGAGGATCTTAATTACCACAAAGATTTGGTAACCGATCATAGTATTAGAGTGGGTTAGGCAGGGACACTGTGGCGCGACTCTCAAAGTCTGTGGAGAAGGGACAAAAAAAGCTTCCAAGAGACAATGAGGAGGCGGCAAATTGTGTGTGAGCTTGGATTGTAATTGAAAGGCCAACACCAATTGATCAAAACTTTGCACAGCAACAACAGCCAAAGGGGAAAGAAGGTGTGCCGCTGGTCTTTAGCTCTTTCGAATAAAGGGAAAGAGAGCTGCCAATGTTGAACCAAGATTAATATATATGTATTTGTAGTAATCTTTCCTAGTGTGAACAATTAGTATGTGCACAAATTTGGACAACGATGATATTATGTGTGGGAGTAAAACTTAGTCCTCGTCAAGAAAACAATTCCTTAGCACCCTAAACTAGGGGGAGTGAAGCAACATGATTTTTTGTTTTTTTGAGAGAAGATTGTATTTCATTAAACTGTAAAGACTAGCATGTTAACGATGGCCTCGTTAAAACCTTTCCAGAGAAAACCGGGTAGGAAAGAATTCCACCTATGCTATTGACTAAACTTAATAGTCAAACAATTGATACGAAACAGACAAACCTAAAATCCAAACACAAAACCCTTAAAACAACGTATCGGCTAAACCTATAGTGTCATATCGGCTAAACATGAACCCAACGCAACCCAACATATTCCCATCATTGCAACTCTAAAACTTATGTTGAAGAATGACAACTTGAGTCAAATTCTTGTATATGCGGGTTAAAAGACGATGACGACAGTGTTTTACGGCGACTACTTCCACACCATAAAACAAAATAATAAAGCAAGATAAAGGGGAAAAGGGAGGGAAGGGGCGAAGGAGGAAGGCGAGACAAGAATAACAAAAGAAAATTGGCAAAGCCTAGACAATGAACCAGGTTTATTTTTTTACGACTACCTTATTATTTTGGGTGGGTAAACCCTAATCATGACCTCAGGTGCTTTAAACCCAAAGCCTACTTTTAAGTCTACACCTTCTGGAAGTAGTAACAACATGATTAAATTTTGCAGCTCACCGTGTGGATGTTCTAGTGCTTTACCCAATTGACTTTTTGTGTGTGTGGGTAATTTGAGGAAATGCAGTGCAACTTTGTTCATTATGAATTCATGGAATGACAAGAGTGGACCTGAGTCAAATGAAATTAATATTATATATTCAAGTCCCCCCACTAATCATTAATTAAAGGAGGCATTTAATCCTAGTGATATTATTTTATATGTATATTAAAATGGAGGAAGGAAACTTTATACAAAATCAAAGCAACCCCATTAAAATATAAGCCCAAAGATTTCCAGAGGATTTATATGATATACAATGAAAGATTGATTGGATACTCATTTTAGACTTCAGAACCTTGTCCTTGTCCTTGTCCACCAGATGCTAGTACATTTCGCGCAAGATTTTCTGAAGATTTCAGTAGTGTTAACTTGATTCTAAAATGGCGAAATAATTTGATGGAATTCGGTGTTTATTCGTAAGGGCAATGCCCAATATTTGTACAAGACAACGAAGGAAATTAACCAAAGATGAAAATATAAGTCTAAAATACAATCAGGAAATGCAGGCCTTCCTTCTCTGAGAGAAATAAACTGTAAAAGCCACATGAAATATTACCTAATAATTATCTTGAAGACGTTATGAATACTTTAATTTGCACCGGAGAAAGGTTTGAGAGATTTGTTAATTGATCATGGCATAATAATAAAAAGGTTTTTTAGTTGGAGGATAATAAGAAGGTTAAAGTAGTAATTTGTCAAAGGCATAATTGCATCAACCCTGCGCGTTTCATTAAAAGGAAACAAAAGCAATGCGAAGATAACGTCGTTTGCACTGCAGAAAAATGAAAACAAAAAAACCTAAGTCATTTTCCTAGTTTGAAAGGCCTTGCAACACGCCTCAGAAAAGTGGGGCATACTCCGGCCTCTCCACAGGATTTTCCAAGCGAGAGGAGGTGCACCCTTGCGCCTATATGGTCTGTCACTGCATGCATTCAGACTATGAGAGCATTGACTGCACGACTGGACCTAGCTAGTCAACTGAAAGTCAAGCAATATTCCCAGGACCCAAGTATCCACATGAATTATTGAATTGTTTGACTGCTTTAGAACAGACACGGAAATCTTCAGAAGATCAGAGCCTTCTCATTGAGAAGAAGAAGACGACTAAATTGCTATCCCACAGTTGCGTGGACAATCTCATAATTGTTACCAACTGGAAGTCACTTTCCAAGAATATAGCAATCTAAGAAATTATGGGGAAATCTTGAAAACTGGCATTTTTCCTAAAAAGTAAAAATAAAATCATTGAAAGACTTTCCAGCCATGCCAGCCATTTCCAGTCATGTTGGATTTTCTGTAGGCCCCAGGGGAACATACCCCAATCTCATATAATCATGCTTGATTCCCATATCATAGAAAGACAAATTAGTATTTGGACAGTAACATATTCTGCTTTACAAATAAATGTACCATACTAAGTTTTCATCTTATGTTTGCCAACCATACAATTAAAACCTGTCATATATCTTTAACTTTGTTTGAGACCATACCAGGATTTCCCAAAGTGAGCACCTTGTTTTAAGCACATAGGTTTTCAAAAGGGTAGAGGGAAGTTGTTATTTTGATCTTAGTTGTAGTTTACTTTACGTCAAAATACCTAACTTAAGTAAGAAATTTTATATTTCAATTTATCAATCGCTTTCAGTTTCGCCAATAATCGTGTTTAATTATTTCACTTCTAATATGGATTGCAAGTCTTAATTTTACCTGAACTTACTTAATATCATATAATTTGTTAATAATTGCATGTATTTAAAACTTACGTGTTTGATTTTCTCCAAATTGTTTAAGTTTTTTTGTCTGGCTTAGGTTACTAAGGAATTTTTGCCCATATATTCCATACTGCTATTGGGATGGTTCCCCTCACAATCTTTTTCCTATGTGTTCTTTTTGTCCGTATGCTCTAATAAACTTCTATATCGTTTTTTATCCAAAAAAAACCAAAAAACAAACCCTTTTAATCTCGTACGGTACCCAACCAAAAGGAAAGGTTGTTGGAAATGCACCACTTAGTTTGGGAAAACGCGTCAAAGGTAGAAGCGTACTTTAGTTTTTGTTGATAGAAAGTGTACTTGCTTTATAATAAAAAAGAAGACGAATAATATTAGGATATGATTTCCTCAGTCCAATTTTCTCTATTTACACTCTCTTTTACTTTTTAATACTTTTTAATCAATTTTGTTATTTTTCTTTCCTATTCTACATTTACCTTATATTAATTTCATTTTACTTCACTTTTATATTAGTTCTTTTTTTTATACTTAATTTTCCAACAAGCACTCCATTTTCAGTATTTTTTTTTCCTTCAATTGAGTAAGAAATTAAGATTTTTTTCCCTTGAATACTGAAAATAGAGTGTAAGTTGAAAAATTAAGTACAAAGAAAAAGAAATAATATAAAATTGAAGTAAAAAAGAAATTAATGTAGGGTAAGGATATAATATGAAAGAGAGAGAACAAAATTGATTCAAAAATATTAAAAAGCAAAAGGGAGTGTAAGTGGAGAAAAAGGGAGTAAGGAAATCAACTCCCATAATATTTCTCAACATTTGACGGTCCCCAGATGCTAATAAATTAATAATCACCTTTCTAATTTCCAAAGAACCGAACCTAAACTTTTTCCCCGCTCTCTTTTGCTAATATTCGTTTTTAGCTAAATAAATAGCTTTAATAACCAAGTAGTTGAAATTGGCAACCACATGCATGAATTAACACCTCAAAAAAATTCGATTTGAATACATGAATTAGGAACATGGTAAGCCCCAATGCTACACATTATATATCAATTGGGCAATTGATTACAAATGAATAATTAAAACTTTAGTTCCACACAGCATAGACTAGAAAACATTACATGCCCTTTGTAATAATTTTAGGGCAAATTTTGATACATGCCCATCGCAAGGACTTATTTGGTAGATACAATTCTATTGATTTTTGATTTTAAAACACACAATTAGTCCTATGATATGGTATCAGTCTTGTTGGGATCTGATGAACAAGGGAGAGGAGGGAGAGAAGAGGACACAGATTGGACAATGGAATCAAACATCATCTTTTTCACCGACCTCCTCTTTGCTGGAAACACAGATGCAATCTTTGGCTTCTTCTTCATTGCCTTCTCTGGCTCTGGTTTGACTGATGCCATTTTCCTCACTTGGGTTGCTCAGTTTTACCACCAATTTGCTCTCTGCTTTGTATTTGTGCTGTAATGTTTATGTGTTTGATAAGTTGCAAGAACTTGAGGCTTTAAGCTCTTTATATAAGCCCAAAAAAGGGGTTGCAACTTGCACGTAAAATTTGTGGGGCAGCTCAGTTTTGAAGCATCAAATTTGATTGACCAATCTATATATACATCTATATCAACTTATGAATGAGCAGTATGAAACTCTGCTTGCCTTTATTCCCTATCAGTAAAAACTTTTTAAACCTATGCTTGCCTTTTATTCCCTATCAGTAAAAAGTTTTTAAGGGCCTGTTTTTAGAAAAAGACTGAGAAGGAAAAAAAGGGAAGGGTTTTGAGTGGGCCAAATGATGGTGAAGGTGATTATTGGTATCAGTCTTCACGGGATCTGCAACCACAATCATTGGGCTAGTCATAGAGACGTGACGAAGAAGTACTTGTGGAGACTCTGGCTTTGTTTAAAGTTAAAAGAGGATGCCATTTCCTCTAAATGGTGTAGGAACAAAGATTCTAGGGTCGGTGGCTCTGTTGTGTTGTGAGCAAAACCCAAGTTCTTCATCTGATCAAAACCCACCCAAGGTGAAGGTTGGGTATATGGAATGGAAAAGGAGAAATATTAGAGTAAAACAACTGTCTCTTGTGTGCAGAATAAGTTCTAATTTTTGGAGCCTACTTTTCTGGCTACAGTAACAGCATCCTCTAAAGGAAGCTGCAAAATAATTTTGTTGCGCCACCTAGCACTTCACTACTTTATTTAGGGAGTATCTAACGGGTTAAAGTTCAGTCTGGCCAGATAGTTGAAGGAAGTTGAAGTTTCACCCAAAAAATCAATTGGCAATGGGGAGAGTAGTCCAACTCCTTAATTATAAGTCTTTGCTAGGTTTTTCAACTTTTCAATGTGGGACTCTTACCTTCACATTCTCACACGCCCCCGCACGTGTGACGAATTTTCAAGTTTAACACGTGGACAACACATTTTGGGTGACGTGGAACACGTGTGGCCGTTGGGCTAACTAGGCTATGATACCATGAAGAAATATGAATATGGTTTGAATATTTTAGATTGTGTTTTATTCTTCTACATAAGGAGGTATATATAGAAGTTTACATAAGGGTCTTACAAGGAATTAGATACAGTAAAGAATTAGAAAAGTATCTCCTAATTGTACAATGATTTATCACTTATATAAAACATAGGAAAGTAAATCCCTTAATTAATCAAGGAAGTAAATATCTTTGATTAATTAGGAGACTCACGTCAACAATAATTAGGCTTGTTTAGGCTGGCATGTTCTAAGGTTGAATAGGGCTTGGGGTTAGATTTGAAACCTCCGGCCCGCCCATTTGCCTTGTTTTGTTTTTGGTTTTACCTTATATTGCCATATTTTCATTATAAACATTTAAGTAAGAGTGCTATTATTTTCACCCGTATCCTATTTTTTCACCCACATTATCTTTTCATCTACCATATCAATTTGGAAAAAAAACATAATCTTCTCTTTCCACCCACCATTATTCCTAAAATACCCTTTAATAATTAATTCAAGCAAATTCCCTTTAATAATCACTAATTGGAAAATCAATATGCATCTCCAAGGGAGATGTTAAATACTAAACATCAAATTTAAATTTGATGGTTGATGTGACAATTTGACATTTACACAGTTTTATACTTCACCCGCCCGATATGTCAAATAAATAATTATTGTAACAGTCAAATCACTTAAGATAAAAAAGAAAAATAATAAAAAAGAAAAATAATAAATGAAAGTTACAACCAGCTGTCTTTAAAAAATAATAAAATATTCATTTGACATCTTGCTTTTGGGATGTCAAAAATAACAGCTGAACTTCCATCCTTCATTCCACATCAACTTTGACAATTCGGTTGGAGTGATGTGAAATGTTATTTCTAACCGTTAAATGTCTATGTGGCACTTTTGACATATCGATTGGTGATGCTCTAATATAGGAGAAGCCACAACAATCCATACCAATATAATAAACTCACATTAATAAAATAATATTTATTATGGGGCTCAACTTTCCTTATTTTGTACTGAAAGACAAATGAAAAATGAATATTAATGTTATTAAATTAATATCATTACTAAGTTATAACAACATATTAATGTAAATTAATATTTAATGTGGGGCCTGGTCACTGTGCTCATTCCAAACGCCACTCCTATTAATCATCCAAGTATCATACAATTCAATGCTAACTCTTCTCCATCTAGTTTCACAAAAACCGCTAGAGGTTATATTATGCAAATTTAACCTCTAGTAATTCTTGAGTATCTTTGTAAATTCTAAAGCGTGTTTGGGATTTGCCTTTGGTTGCGCAAGATGTTGACAAACACATAGCTATAGGCTAGGCTTCGTTATATCCACATGGCTTATTTGCATATCCCATTTATACACACTAGCAGTGTGGGCAAATAAAGTATGAAAGATAACGTAAATCTTACATGCCTTGAAGCAACCTTTCATCCTCTCATTATCATTCCTCATAAACACTTCCATTGAGCCATAACCCACAGACCGTATCCAACTTTTATTAGAATAGAAAAGGAAATTTGTACAAAGTCAAAGCATCGATCCGCATAGTGAATTAGCAATCTAGTAAAAGATTTGCAGAGGATTTGTGTGACGGTACATAAAACAATGAAAGCAAACATTTGCAAAGGATTTATGAGATCTTAAAACAATGAAAGCAAAGATTTTCTGTGTTCTTCATCTTTGGGGTACGTTTGACATGGACTTTGAAGTATCCAAAAGATCTTGGGAGGGGTACACATCATCCTTGAACAAATTGATTGGATACTCGTTTTGAACTGCAGAGCCTTCTCTCGTATATGCCAGATTTTATGTAGACCTCAATAGAACATACTCAATCTTCTCTTTCCGTTGATTTTACCGTGTTCACAAAATCAACCAATGAGTTATGATTAAAAATGGGTTAAAGTTCAAACTCTTCCAAATGTATAAGACTGAGGTGAGGTAGTTTCTAATGCGGACATGGCATAAATTTTGTTAACTTTTCCAACCAAATTGAGATTCTTTTGATTTGGCTCAAAGAGAATTCGGTTGTGAAATTGAAGCTCGTTTAGTTTACTGGAAGAAGTTTGCTATCAAAAGAAAATCTTTTTCCAGCCAAATAAATGGGTTCCGATCGGTTTAGCCCTTCAATTCTAATGGAACAAAATTTCAGTTGGTTTCTAATTGTATGGATGTCCACTTGAGACGCTCACTATGTAATTCAACTAGTAAAATTTATACAATATTATGAATAAATGTATTGCTAAAATCAGTATATAGAGTGTCCAAATATACTTTTCACACAGCACATGCATACAAAAATTAACCGTGCAATAAGAGTTTGACATAACAAACATACTTTTCATAGTAGCAGATATTCATAACCTCTTAAATGTAAGCTTCTTATTAGATTATTCAAATAGTTAAAATTGACAACCTTATTTGTCAGTGCATATGCATGACGGCTCTGGCAATTAATTTTGATTTGTCAAATAATTAATCACTTAAATTAAGACAAGTGCAGACAATTAGAAACCAGTAAACATGTCCACTAAGACATGACCTAATATACTACAAGAATTTCAAAATGACACGATAATTATTTTGAGATATGACCATATCTATATGGATTAATTGAGTCTAGCTAGGTGACAACAAGAAGAAGAATAGCTGAGCCTGAGATTGAGAACAAAGACACTATTAATTTTGGGATGGGTCGGGAAATATGTACAATGAATCAATGATGAAAACTTACTGCTTATCTAACAGTTCAATAGCACCCTAAATTAGGGACCTATCCAATACCAAAAACTGAAAGCCATGCAATATTTTACCCCAAAAAAAAAGCCATGCAATATTCCCAGGACCCAAGTCCACTTGAATTATTAAGTTGTTTGACTGCTTTAGAACAGACATGGAAATCTTCAGAAGATCAGAGCGTTCGCATTGAGAAGAAGAAGACGACTAAATTGCTAGCCCACAGATGCTTGGACAATCTCATAGTTGTTACCAACTGGAAGTCACTTTCCAAGAATATAGCAATCTAAGAAATTAAAGGGAAATCTTGAAAACTGGCATTTTTCTTAATAAATAAAAATAAAATAATTAAAAGACTTTTAGTCATTCTTCTTCCTGTACAGCAGATGCCAGCCATTTCCAGTCATGTTGGATTTTCTGTAGGCCCCAGGGGAACATACCCCAATCTCATAGAATCATGCTTGATTCCCATATCATAGAAAGACAAAATAGTACTTGGACAGTGACATATTCTGCTTTACAAATAAATATACCATACTAAGTTTTCATCTTATGTTTGCCAACCATACAATTACAGAGAGTGTTTGTAAAACAGAGAATTATTCAAACTGATTTTTGTTAACTTCTTTTGATATATGTTACAGCAGCCTATAACATGCTATTTATAATAACAGTCAGACCTTTTGATAAACAGACATAACTCTTGGATTAGTTCCAAGAGTTGCAGACACAACTCTTGACTTCTAAAGAGATACAACTCTTCCTAAACATAACTTTTCATCAAGAGACACAACTCTCTACTTTAACAACTGATACAAATGCATTACGTTTAACACTCCCTCTTAATGCATTTGTCCTGCGACATTTAGCCTTTCTCTGAAATAGCAGAACTTCTCTCTTAGAAGTGCTTTTGTAAAAACATCTGCAATCTGCTCATCAGTACCACAAAATTTCAGTTCAATCTCTCCGTCTTGAACCAATTTTCTGATAAAATGATGACGAAGTTCTATGTGCTTTGACATGCTATGAAAGACTGGGTTCTTTGTCATGGCAATTGTGGACATCTTATCACATTACAATTTTGTTGGAGTGTTTTGTTCTTGACGAAGATATGCTAATATTCTTCTAATCCAAACTGCTTCACATGCTGCACTTGTGGCTGAAATATACTCTGCTTCGGTTGTTGATAATGCCACTGTACTTTGCTTCTTCGACGACCATGATATAACTTTACTTCCCAAGAAAAACACATGTCTAGAGGTGCTCTTTTTATCATCAATTGAATCTGCCTAGTCACTGTCTGTGTAGCCAACTAATTGTGCTTCCTTCTCTTGTGTATATCTAATACCATATCCCTTGGTTTCTTGTATGTATATGAGTATTCTTTTTACTGCAGCAAAATGGTGATTACTTGGATCACTCATGAATCTAGATACCACACTTATAGCATGAACAATATCTGGCCTTGTATTTGTAAGATAAATTAATGAACCAACCACACTTCTATATATGGATGCATCAAACTTAGGTGCTCCATCGTTAGTTGTAAGCTTGAAATTAATTGCCATTGGAGTATCCATTGGTTTGCTCTTCAACATATTGAATTTTTTCAACAGATTTTCAGCATACTTCTCTTGAGAAATAAATATTCCCTCATCTGATTGTTGAACCCGTATACCAAGAAAATATCTCATAGTGCCTAAATCTGTCATCTCATATTCCTTCATCATGTTCTTCTTGAAAACTTCTGCCATCCTTGGATTTGTGCTTGTATAAATCAAATCATCAACATAAAGGCACAAAATCAGAAAATCATGTGTACCTTCTTTCTTGAGATAAAGTGATGGCTCACTTAAGCTTCTTGTAAATCCATTTTGCTGAAAATAGTAATCAATTTTGTTGTTCCAGGCTCTTGGTGCTTGCTTTAAGCCATATAAGGCTTTACAGAGGTGATAAACTTTATATTCCCTCCATTTCTCAACATAAATAAACCTTTGTCTTCAGTTGTGCAGCCAAAGCCAAAACAGTTCTTATAGTCTCCATTCGAACTACCGGAGCAAACGTCTCATTAAAATCAATTCATGGTTGTTGAGAATATCCTTTTGCAACCAAACGAGCCTTATGGTTTTGGATTGAGCCATCTTCATTAAACTTTGTCTTGTAGACCCATTTAAGTCCAATGATATCTTTTCATTTAGGTTGATCAACAAGTTCCCATGTTCTATTTTTCTTGATAATTCTTATTTCCTCATCCATTGCATCTTGCCAAATATTTTCTTTCACTGCTTCCTCAAATTTTTAAGGCTCCAAAGCACTCAAGGCAAGATCACATGACTCATATATATCTGCCAATGAACGCGTTCTTGCGTTTAGTCTAGGACTTGAATATGGTGAACTAGGATGAGATGTTCTTGCACTTGGAATTGGACTTTGAAGGAATTGAGTTTCTTTTGATTGTGATGAATCTGGTTTCTCAAAAAATCTTGGCACTTCAATATCATAATTCTCCTATTTCCAAGCTTTGAGTTCATAAAAAATAACATCTCTAGAAATTACCAAACTATTGGTTCTTGGATCAATTAATCTGTATGCTTTGGACTGATCACTATATCCCACAAAAATATATTTCTCACCTTTCTCATCAAATTTTTCTCTCTTTTAAGAAGGAATATGTGCATATGCAGTGCACCCAAAAATCTTGAAGAAATCCACCTCTGGTTTAAAACGATGCCATGCTTCAAAAGGAGTCTTATCTTTGACTGCCTTGGTTGGAGACCGATTAAGAATAAATACTGCTGTATGAATTGCTTCAGCCCAAAATGTATTTGGCAGACTCTTTGCCTTCAACATGTTTCTTGCCATCTCGACAATGGTACGATTTCTTCGTTCGGCAACTCTCTTTTAATACCATTGCTGTCAACTCTCTTTTAATACCATTGCTTTTGCAATATTCAGAAAATTCATTGATGTAAACTCTCCACCACGATCTGTTCTTAACACCTTCAAATTGTGACCACTTTGATTTTCTCCAAAAGCTTTGAATTGCTTGAAAACAGAAAATGCTTCTAACTTTTGTTCTAAGAAATATACCCACATCATCCTTGAGAAATCATCTACGAATAGAATGAAGTACCTTTTGTTATTGAAGGATGGTGTACGAGTTGGTCCGCAAATATCTGCATGTACCAATTCAAGAGGGGCTTTTGCTCTCCAAGATGATTGTGAGAATGGTAACCGATGGAATTTTCCAAAGATACATTCTTCACATATTTCCTTTTCATAGTGAATAGAGGGAAGTCCAACCACCATATTTTTTTGGTGTAACAGCTGCAAGCTTCTTTGATTCAAATGCCCATATCTTAAATGCCATAACAACGATCCATAAACTTTTTTTGCTTCTAAAGCAAAGTTTTCCTTTGATGTCATCAACAGCGGAAAAACTTTGTTTGCTGTTATTTTTATCTTTACCACCAGAGTGTTATTCTTTTTATCAGAAATAACACAATAATCATCTTCAAATTTCACCAAGAATCCTCTTTGCAAAAGTTGTCCCACACTTAGTAAATTTTAAGCCAATAAATTAGGAACATACAGCACATCATAGACAAGTTTTGGAGTACCTCCTTTTGTTTGCACAGAAATGATACCCTTGCCTTCCACGTTATGTAGTTTTCCATCACCAAGCTTGACTTGTGAGTTCACTTTTTCTTCTAACTTGACAAAGCATTGCTTATTTCCTATCATATGATTACTGCATCCGCTGTCCACGTACCAAACATCTTGTGAATCTTAATGAGAACTGAAACATGTATAAAATAATTGCTCTTGAGAGTCATTGTTCTCCATAAAATTTGCTTCATTGTTTTTCTGATATCCGCAGTCTCTTTGTGAATGATTGGGTATCCTGCATCGGGTACATTTGTATCGGCAATTTGCACTTTTATGCCCATATTTGTTGCAAACATAGCATTGAAGGGATGATCTTCCATTTTGATTATTTGAATTGCTGCTTCCTTGTTGATTATTGGAACTGCTGCCTTGTTGTTGATTATTGAAACTGTTGCCTCATTTGTTGGAGTTTCTACGCCCAAAATTTTTGTTTCTAACATTTTGAGATTTCTGGAATTGTCCTCCTTTTTGTTTGTCTTCTTTCTCTTTCGAGTTCACCTTGGACTGGAAAGCTTGCTCCACAGATTGTTCTGTGGATCTATTGATTCTTTTTTCATGTGCTTCCAATGAACCAATTAATTCATGTAAAGAAAGTGTAGGTAAATCTTTTGATTCTTCTATTGCAGCAGCGACATGATCATATTTTGGCGGTAGACTTTGTAAAGTTTTCTCTATGATTTTCTTGTCTAGAATAGTGTCCCCATAACATCTGATTTGGTTCACAATCCCATAAATCTTTGTGAAGAATACTTGAATGGATTCACTGTCTTTCATAAGTAAGATATCAAATTCCCGCCATAAGGATTGCAGTTTGATGGAGATCACTTTTTCTGAACCTTTGAACTCAATTTTGAGAATTTCCCAAGCCTGCAGTGATGTTGTTGCTGGAAGTAATCTTGGAAAAAGATTTTTGCTTACTCCTTGTTGAATTAGAAACAACGCATTGGCATCTTTTTTCTTATTTTCCTTGTAAGTCTGCTGCTTTTCTTGTGTTTCTTTCCTGCTTTTGAAGTTTCTTGTTCCTCATACCCATCTTCAACAATATCCCAAAGATCCTGAGAGATGAACAGAGTCTTCATTTGAACACTCCAATACTCATAATTCTCACCATCAAAAATAGGCATTAGATTCTGGATATTCCCAATGGTAGAGGAATTTGAACTTGATGCCATTGCTAATCATAGAGGTAGCGATAAGATCAAATAATGCTCTGGTACCAAATTTGTTGGAGGAATGATTGCAAAACTGAAGTATATGATGGAAATATAAAGTGAGGCAGAGAGTGTTTGTAAAACAGAGAATTATTCAAACTGATTTTTGTTAACTTCTTTTGATATATGTTACAGCAGCCTATAACATGCTATTTATAATAACAGTAAGACCTTTTGATAAACAGACATAACTCTTGGATTAGTTCCAAGAGTTGCAAACACAACTCTTGTCTTCTAAAGAGATACAACTCTTTCTAAACATAACTTTTCATCAAGAGACACAACTCTCTACTTTAACAACTGATACAAATACATTACATTTAACATAGCCCTCGTCCTTTAACTTTGCTTGAGACCATACCAAGAGTTCCCAAAGTGAGCACCTTGTTTTAAGCGCATAGGTTTTCAAAAGGTAAGCTGTTATTTTAATCTTAATTGTGAAATAGATGTTCTCAACCATTGCATTTATGAGTTCCTGTTTATTTCATGTCAAAATACCTCACTTAAATAAGAAATTTGTCTAGAGGCGTTTTTTGGCTTTTTGTAAAAAAGTCGCTAGAGTAAAGTGAGGTGACATTAGTTTGCTGCTAGCTAGATTTGAGTCCTTAGGGCTGTGATGAAGGAGTATCATAATCGTGATTATCTTTTATTCCCCATTGACGAATGGATGTATTGTAGCCCACATAAAAGAGAAAAAGAAAAAAAAACAGAGGAAGAAACAAATTGTAAATGAATAATTAAAACTTTAGTTACACACAACATAGATAGAGAGAAAAAAAACATACATATCAAATATAGTGCCCCTTTAATAATATTAGGGCAAATTCTGATATATGACCATCAGATTGACTAATTTGGTCATTTATACAATTCTATTGATTATTGATTGTAAAACACACTTAGTCTATGGCCAACATGGCCGTTAATCTAACCCTGTGATGAACAAGGAAATATGGTATAGTCTTCTTGGCATTTGATGATGAACAAGGGAGAGAAAAGGCCACAGATTGAACAATGGAATCAAATATCATCTTTTTCACTGACCTCATCTTTGCTCGAAACACAGATGCAATCTTTGGCTTCTTCTTCATTGTCTTCTCTAGCTCTGGGTTGACTGATGTCATTTCCTCACTTGGGTTACTCAGTTTTACCACTAATTTTCTCTCTGTTTTGTATTTGTGCTGTAGTGTTTATGTATTTTGAAGGAAGTTGAGGTTCCACCCCAAAATCAATTGGCAATAGCCCAACTCCTGATGCCATTTCCTCACTTGGGTTGCTCAGCTTTACCACTAATTTTTTCTATGCTTTGTATTTGTGTTGTAGTGTTTATGTGTATTTTGAAGGAAGTTGAGGTTCCACCCCAAAACCAATTGGCAATGGGGGGAGTAGCCCAACTCTTGATGCCATTTCCTCACTTGGGTTGCTCAGTTTTACCACTAATTTTCTCTCTGCTTTGTATTTGTGTTGTAGTGTTTATGTGTATTTTGAAGGAAGTTGAGGTTCCACCCTAAAATCAATTGGCAATTGGGGGAGTAGCCTAACTTCTTATAAACCCTTGTAAAGTTTTCTAACTTTCCAATATGTCACTTTTTACTTTCACATTCTCATATGGCCTTGCACGTGTGGCTAATTTCAAGCCTAACACGTTGACAACACATTATGGGTGACGTGAAGCACGTATGATCGTTGGGCTTTCACACGTGAGCAACTCGCTCTGATACCATGAAGGAAGTTGAGGTTCAACCGAAAACCAATTGGCAACGGAGGGAGTAGCCCAATTTATAAACCCTTGCAAGATTTTCTAACTTTCCAATGTGAGAATTTTTACCTTCACATTCTCACAAAGTTGAGGCTTTAAGCTGTCTATTTAAGCACAAAAAGGGGTTGCAACTTGCAAGGAAAATTTGTGGGGCAGCTCACTTTTAAAGCATCATTTGGGGTCACTCAGTTGTGAAATCAAATTTGCTCGACAAGTCCATTCATATATTATCTATATGAACTTATGAAACTATGCTTGCCTTTATTCCCTATCAGTAAAAAGTTTTAAGGGTCTGTTTTTAGAAAAAGATAGAGAAGAAAAAAAAAAATGAGGGTCTTAAAGGGTTTTGAGTCTCTTCCATGGGATCTGCAACCACAATCATTGGAGGCTAGCCATAGAGATTCTGGCTTGGTTTAAAGTTAAAAATTCCATTTCCCATTTCCTCTAAACGGTGTAGGAACAAAGATTCTAGGGTCGGTGGCTCTGTTGTGTTGGGCCATTATTGGCAGTTTGGCTTTGGTTCCTTCAAACTGGGTGCCGAGAGAAATATTACTTGTGTTGTGAGAAAAACCGAAGTTCTTGGTCTGATCAAAACCCACCCAAAGTTGGGTTTATGGAATGGAAAAGGAGAAGTACTAGAGTAAAACAACTCTCTTCTCTCGTGTGCAGAATAATTTTTGGAGCTTACTTTTCTGGCCACAGTAACAGCATTCTCTAAGAGCATTCACAGTAGGGGGTGTATATGGGGGTATATGTTAAATATACACTCCTTGTCACCGGAATCGTCTCAAATGGGAAATGTAAAGGGATGCAAATATACATCACCACCATGAGAATGTAAAATAAAATGTATATTTACATATATTTTTACATCCCTTGCAGGAGGAACCCACCCGAGAAAGAGAAGGAAAATGAAGAAAAGTCAGCATAAAAGGCTGGGACCCATGGTTACAGTAATTGCTGGAAAAAAAATTCACATGTTGTTTGCTCATTTGTGGTTTTCATGCTCCCCCAAATGTTTTTGGATGAAATCATATCTTCTCTAAATTCAAATATTTTTAGGTCTATTTGTTTGAAAAATTAAAATTAACCTAATACAAAAAAAATTAATTTTGTAAAGTAAACATAAAATACAAATTTAACACAAAAACGAATTAAGACAAACAAAACAATTATACATCTTAGATTTACATCTTTTCCCATTGGAGCAAAAAACATATTTACACCCCCCGGAGGTGTAAGGGGATGTAAAAGTGGCTTTACGCCCCCGACTTTACATCCCCAATTGTGGATGCTCTAAAGAAAAGAAAAAAAGAAAGAAAGCACTTCACTGCTTCAAGTTTCAGCATGTACTGTAAAGCATGCATCAGATTTTGCTCCACTGGTTTTAGGCTTGAATCTTATTAGGTACGTGATTCAATCATAGAAGAGAAATATAGAATCTCTTATTAGGTACATGCAAAGAGTGCAAAGCACTTTATAAGAATGGCCTAAGCTTGGAACAATTTCCTCTCTCTTTTTGTTGTCTCGGTTTTTCTATTGGGTAAAATAATACTAAAATAAAGACATTAACTTGTAGACGAGTAGTCCTAGGTTCGAACTTCCATGATACATTGGTAATGTGTGTGAGAAATTCTCTTTCTCTTTGTAGTTTAGACTATCACTTATATTTTATTTCTTAAATCACTTATATTTTATTTTTTAAAGACTAGTTGGGTAAACAAATGGTTGAAGTTTGGGTCATTCATGCTAATTTTGGGCTCTGGTAAGAAGCAAGTTATATACTTTGTTGGGCATGAGACTTGACACTTTCTAGGCCTTGTGTGATAATAAGGGCAAAACAATCTTAGCAACCCTAGCTACTTGAATGAAAAATGACAATTTTCATGTGCTTGCCTTCCTTTGTTATCTATCAACATATCTATGTCATTGCCATTTCCCTGAAATTACTGGTACATGAATTAGATTAGCCAGCACATTTTTGGGGTAACCAAGTTAATTGTCCCACCCTTTAACATGGACTAACCTTCATTGGATAAATCCCAAAAAGCTTGACCTCAGGTGCTTTTTATACTAAAGGTCTACACCTTCTAGTAACAACATGTTTAATTTGCATCTGAATCATGATGAATTTAATCTGAAAGAAAACAAAAACAAAAACAAAAACAAAACAATCTGAATCTTAAAAGGTAGACCATGCAAGATTTGCAGAGGATTTTTGTACCGTAAAACGATGAAAGCAAAGATTTGCAGAGGATTTATGTGATCTAAAAACAATGAAAGCAAAGATTTTCCATGTTCTTCTTCTTCTTTGGGGTTGACCTTGACTTCGAGCTATCCAAAAGATCTTGGTAGGGGCACACATCATCCTCTAACAAATTCATTGGATACTCATTTTGAATTCAATCTTCTTATCATTTTTATTTTTTATGTTAATTTTACCATTTCACACGTTTTACTAATGAGTTAGGATTAATTTAAGTCAAAATTCAATTAGGATTAATTTAGGTCAAAGTTTGGATTTGCTCGAATATATAAGAATTGAGGAAGCTTCTAATGGGGACATGGTATAAATTTTGTAACTTTTTTGACCAGATTGAAGTTCTTTTGGTTTGTCTCAAAGAGATTTCAGTTGTGAAATCGAAGCTCATTCAGTTTGCTCAAAAGAGCTTTGGTTTTGAAATCAAGAAATATTGCTATCATAACCAAAGCTTGTTCCAGCCAATTAAATGGGTTCTGATCGGTTTATCCATTTGATTCTAACCAAAATTCAGTTGGTTTTCTAAATTTTAAAAATTTATGGATGTCCACTTTATAAGGTCAGTATATGAGACCAACTATTAAAATTTCTAACTATTATGAATAAAGGTACTAATAAAAGCAATTAATATATAGAGAATGTCCAAATATATAAAACCTTAAGCTCTGCTTTATCTTCTTCATAACATCGGTAGTTATACTTTCGCTATCTGTTTCACACATGCATACAAAAATGAACCAGGCAGTAGAATAAACCATAAAAAATTATACTTTCACTGTCTGTTTCAGACATTCGTAACTTTTAACATATACAGGATTAATCTACCCTTAATTGTCAATACATGCATGAAGGATCTGGCAATTTTGTTTTATCAAATAATTGAAAACTTTAATTAAGACAAATACAGACAATTAGAAACCAGTAAACATATCCACTAAGACATGACCTTCTGCAACAATTGAGTCTTGGTGACAACAGAAACAACATTAGCTGAGATTGAGAACAAAGGCATTAATTCTAGGATGATGATGGGTCGGGAAATATGATATTGGTCTTCTTGGTTGCGGCCTCATTGGACTTGGAGTTGGACAGAGGATGGAAAAAAGAGGCAGTAGATTGGACCATGGAATCAAACATCATTCGCTTCACTGACCTTCTTTTTGCTGGAATTACACTTGCAAAATTTGAAATCTTGGGTTTAAAGCTTGTTTCTTTGTTGCCTGCCACCACTTCTTTACTCGGGTTCTTCTTCATTTCCTCAGTGTTGGCTTCAGATTTTTCCACCACTTTGGTTATCTTCCTTCTAGTTGTGCAAGAGTTATGTGGTTGGTGGGTTTGCAAGATTGTGATGCAGGCTTTGAGCAGCTGTTCTATATATACAGCATTTTGGGAATCTAGACAGCAAAGGGAGGCAAAGGAAACACTGTGGGCCAGCTGACCATTAAGTGACACCATCAGCTATTTGGGTCCTCTATTCATGTTTTAGAATAAAGTCTGTGGAGAAGGGACATGCCGAAAAGCTTAAAAGAGCTTCCAAGAGATAATGGAAGCAACGATTTTCCACGTTCGTCTTTGGGGTCAACATGGACTTGAGCTATCCAAAAAGGACCAAAATGTCTTTGTAGGGTTGTATTAAATAAAGGGGAATGCTAGCAATCTTCTCTTTTGGACCTTCTCCTTTCTTTCTTGACATGTGTCATTCTCCTTACACTTAAAAATGTTATTAATATATTATTCAAGTTAACTTTTGTTTTCCAAGTTTACCCTTATTAAATGTATTCAATTTATCCAAAAACATTTCACAACTTTCTTACCATCTTATTAATTTTTTTTTAAACAACATATTTGCTTTTAAGAGGAAATGTCCTTTTTAAAAAATAAATTTAAAAAAAACAAACAAAGGGTTTAGATAGAAAAAAAAGTCCTTTGTGTTTTAAAAAAAACGGACATTTCCTCTTTTTTGAAAAAAAAAAGCATATATGTTCTTTAAAAAAAATAATTGACGTTAGAAAAAAATTAATAAGATGGTAAGAAAGTTGTGAAATGTTTTTGGATAAATTGAATACATTTAATAAGGGTAAACTTGGAAAACAAAAGTTAGCTTGAATAATATATTAATGACATTGTTTTAAGTGTAAGAAGAATGACACATGTCAAGCAAAGAAAGAGAATGTCTAAAAGAGAAGGTTAGAGAGAAGGTTGATAGCATTTCTCTTAAATAAATTAGTTGGATGCTCTTTTGGCAATTGAAAGCTTTGTCATTGTAGATGGCAGTACCTTTCATGCCAGAGTTATAGTGGTGTTAATTCTAAGAGGGCCCCAAGGAGATTAGCCATTGAAGGTGTTGAAACATTCATACCAGGAGAGATCATGACTGCACCAGTAGACCTTTAGTCCTTGTTCCTGTACAGCAGATCCCAGCTGTTCCAGTCTTGTTAGATATTCTGTAGGCCCCAGGGGAAGATACCCCGATCTTGTTTTTGTTAATTTTCCCCATATTTCACACGGTCTGCCTTTCCTAGAAATGTTCTCATATACTTATGGGTTTCATACGTAATTTAAATAAGAACTTTGTAACTTATTCATACGTAATTTAAATAAGAACTTTGCAACTCAAGTTGTTAACAGCAATCACTTTCCTCAATGTAGTTCCAGTTCTCTTATTTCTAATTTCATTTGCATCGCATTGCTGAATTTTACTTGAATTTACTACTGAACACCTGTATAGTTTGTTAATAATTTGCATGTATTTGATTTTGAAATTTATTTTATAATCTTGTACCCTACCATACAAGTAATGACAAAAACTGCTTGTTTGTGGAAATGCGTCACTTTTGGGGCACGCGTCAAAGTACATGAAAGACAGGAAAACAAAAAAGAAAAGAAAGAATAATATTTCTTTACAAGAACACCATTTGACGGTCATAGCCTTCTCACTGGCTAAAAGATAATTCAGGTTGTTGAAATTGGCAACCCATAATAATCTAACCTTTTTTTTGTAAACAAATTTGGAATTGAACTAGGAACGTTGACCATCGGTGGACTCATTTGGTTATTTGTTCTTCCAAGAGGGCCAACAATAGCCATTAATTAATTAATTAATTAATTCTATAATGGCTAACTGACTGGGCTAGGTTATGTGGGCTTCTGCTTTGTGGGCCATTCTTTCCATGTGTTCAGTTGAGAGAGTCCGGTCAAACATGTGCTTGATAAGTTGCAAGACTTTGAGGCTTGGAGCTCTTTATATAAACAATGGTAGGACACAAGAAAAAGAGAGTAAAGGTTGCAACTTGCAGGGGAAGACTATTGTGTTGTGGGGGTAGCTGACTCTTAAAGCACCATTTGGATTTGGACTCAGTTGTGAAATCAAATCTTCTTGACCAACCCACACATTTATGTATGAACTTGAAGACAGATATTGGGGGGTATGTTTCTAGAAAAAGAGAAGAAAAAGGGTTCTTTTTTTTTGTTGTGGTGGGGGTGGTGTGGTTTCTTAAAGGGTTGGTGGTGGTCCAGATGATGGTGATTCGCTAACAAAACTGTCTGCCTAATCCATGGGATCTGCAACAGTACAATCACTGGGCTAGCCACATAGACAGACAACTTGTAGAGATTGTGTAGGAACAAACGAGTCTAGGGTCGGTGGCTCTGTTGTGTTGGGCCATTTTGGCAGTTTGGCTTTGGCACCTTTAATCTGGGAGGGGAGAGAAACATTACTTGTGTTGTAAGCAAACCCAAGTTCTTGATCTGATCAAAACCCACCCAAGGCTGGGTTTATGGAATGGAAAGGAAGACAGTTGATACTCTTGTGTGCAGAATAAGTTAAAATTTTTGGAGCTTACTTTTCAGGCTATATTAACAGCATCCTCAAAAGGAAGCTGCAAACGAGCCCTAAGAGCGCGGAATCATTTTTTCCCTATTTTTTGGTGGGCTTTAATGAAGCATCACTTTTGACCAAAACAAAAAGGGCGGAATCATTTCGTCTTAGCTTTCGAACAAATGTTCTCTACCATTGCATTTACGAGTTTCAGTTAATTTCAAGTCAAATTACACAACTTTAAGTAAGCAATTTGTAATTGAAGTTATTAGAGCGTGTTTACTCTCACCCAAATAATATATGTGTTACATTATCTCATTTCTAATATCAATTGCATGTCATAATTTTACTTTTACTTTTATTTTTATTTTTATACAAACCATATTATACTTTAATCTAATATAAAATATAGGGAGAAGAATTCAAAATTGAATACAGAGTGGAGAACACATTCACTCTAATTAACTTGGCTAATCCTATGTATCCCGGTCTTAACTCTACTTGAATTTACTTGATAGTTTTGTTAACAAAGTTTTGTGAATCAAATGCTAGGAAAGCTTGTTGGAAAATGGAAATGCATCGCTTTGGGGACACGCGTCAAAGTTAGAAGTGTGCTTGCTTTAGAAAAAAAAAAAAAAAAAAAGAAAAGAAGAATAATCTTTCTATAGAAAGACACCATTTGATGGTGACAGTCTCACGACCTTTTTCTTCTTCTCTCTTTTGCTGATATTCATTTAGCTAAATAACCCCCGTTCGGTAACGTTTTAAGGGGTTGTTTTCATTTTCAAAAACAAAAATGAGGCAAAACACGTTCGGTAGCCCAAAATGAAAACACTGAAAATGTTTTCATAAAATGAAAACAAGTTCATGTGTACTTGTAGAAAACATAAGGGCTCGTCTGGTAACGTTTTTGGAGAATGTTTTCTTAGAATATTTTCAGAGAATGAAAACAAGAAAACGAATTTGCATTATCATGAAATGAAAATGCATCTGGTAGATTAGAAAACATTTTCAGAAGACAAAAAACAATGAAAACTTGTCTGGTAGTACAATTTGAAATAATAATATGTGAGTTATTTTTATGAAAACGTTTCCCATGAGAATGAAAACAACTTTTTTCTGTTTTCTACAAGTACACATGAACTTGTTTTCATTTTATGAAAACATTCCACGTGTTTTCTATTTTTGGGCCACCGAACGTGTTTTTGCCTCATGTTTGTTCTCTGAAAATGAAAACAACCCCTTAAAACGTTACCGAACGGGACCTAAAAAAGTTGTTTTCATTCTCATGGGAAACATTTTCATAAAAAGAACTCACATATTATTATTTCAAATTGTACTACCAGACACGTTTTCATTGTTTTTGTTTTCTGAATATGTTTTCTAATTAATCTACCAGACGCATTTTCATTTCTTAAAAATGCAAATTCGTTTTCTTGTTTTCATTCTCTGAAAATATTCTAAGAAAACATTCTCCGAAAACATTACCGGACGGGCCCTTAATACCCAAGTAGTTGAAATTTGCAACCCCATGCTGAACGGTCTACATTATTTCGTAAACATATGCTTAAATGAGGAACAAATTTGGCTCCTTAAAACTAAAGAGGAGCTCCTTTTTATAATTTATGTGGTTTTGATACTTGTCAATTTTTCTTTTAATATTCTTTGTTGAAAGAAACTTTATCAATGTTGCTTGAATTTGACAAGTGTCAAAACTCTATTGGTTTTAAGGAAAAGTTCCTCCTCAATTTTAAGGAACCAAACCATGCTCCCGAATTAGTCTATGGAAAATTTTCATTTTTTTTGGGCCAAAATTAGGAGGGGCTTCTCACGCACGCACATCACCAAAGTGTCGTGGAGTTTCGAATTTGAGAGTATATGTCATTTTACATGATGCTAGACCCTGTTGGCGGAATTTTTTTAAAATTTCAATACATGAATTAGGAACATGGTTAGCCTGAATCCTACGCATTATATCAATTGTGCAATTGATTTCGATCACCCACCAACAAGAGAAGTGGAAGAAACAAATTAGAAACGAACAATTAAAACTTAACTTTATTTATACAAGTAGATACAAGAAAACATATCTATCAATACAACAAGGAGATGTAGTATTAGTCATTCTTGGCAGAGGCCACAGATTGGACAGTGGACTCAAACATCATCTATTTACAATGGACTCAAACATCATCTTTTTCACTGACCTCCTCTTTGCTGGAATCACAGATGCATGCTTTGTTTTATTGCAACATGTTGTTGTGTTGCCCTTGCCCAAGACCACTCCATCAATTGCAGTTGGGTTCTTCTTATCCATTGCCATCTCTGGCTCTGGCTTTGTGTTGATTGATGCCATTTCCTCCATTTGGGCTCTGGTTTTTGTACGCGTGCCCTAGCTAGTGTTTATGTGTTTTGATAAGTTGCAATTACTTGAGGCTTTGAGCTGTTTATATAAGCAACTTGCAACTTGCAATGCAAGAAAAAGTTGTGGGACAGCTCTCTTAAAACACTATTTGGGGTCAATCAGTTGTGAAATTAATCAAATTTGCTTTACCAAAAGCTCATTTTATTCCCTTTTAGATTAAAGCAGGTTCTCTTCTGAGAAATATTCAAATCCTACAGCTTAGAAAAGCTCTGGGATATGTGAAATAACACAAAACTTAATCATGTGCCAACACTTGGCACATCATGGTTGCACGGTGCACCACCAAGAAAGGACTCTGTGAGCAAACTCAAGTTCTTCATCTGATCAAAACCCACCCACCTTCCTTCATCTGATCAAAACAACTCCCTTGTTTTTTTCGGGTCCCAAGTAAAGAACTCTCTTGTGTGCGACGTAAGTTATAATTTTTGGAGCTTACTTTCTGGCTTACAGTAACAGGAGTCCGGATCTGCTGTCCTCATTTTGTGTGTTCTTTGGTGTCCTTTTTATTTCGTGTTGACACCTGTCCTATTATTTAACTCGCCATTTATTCCCATTTGATCATCCCCATTTTACCCTTTTCATTGCTTTTTTTAATTATTTATTTTTTTAATTATTTATTTAACGTTCCAAAATTGAATAAAGTAAAACAATTACTAGTCCACCATCTCAGAAAAAACACCTACTGGTACGTGCAACTTTATAAGTATGGCCTAAGGTCGGAACAAATTCCTTATTAGTATATGCAAAGCATCATGTTGATAGTTTCTTTTAATTTTGCTTGACTTCAAGACAACATCCGGGTAGGGTGCTGCCCTATTTACAGTCCAATATTCTGAATCACAATTTCGGTATATTAGGATAATTTAGAATATTACTTGTATTTTTATTATTATTAAAAAAAACATTTGCTGTCATGTCTAAAAAAATAGAAAATTTTGGGTGAGAACTTTCCTTGTCATGTAAGAGGACGAGTGGAAGTCACTTCCCATTAAAATAGAGGGTTTTTAGGTCTAATGGTCTCTGAATTTTGACCCGATTTATATTTTGGTCTCTTAATTTCCAAAATCGTTCCCGTGATCCTTCAACTTCAGTTTCGTTAGGACAATTGATCTTGTCATCAATTTTGTTATATTTTCTGTCATATGTGTTATATATGAATTTGGCCATGCATCCCTAGTTTGCACTGTGTGTTATCTTAGCATGTGTGTTGCCTTATCAAATTGAGTTAATGAGTTTGGGTAATAACAATACAAAGCATGAGAGACCAATTACCTCATACTCATCGTCTAGTGGTACTTCCTTGACCAAATGAAATCAAACCTTGTTCGGACCAGGAAATTTTATGGAAATGACCAAATTGTCTTCAAAGATTGGCAGCATCTTTACCTTTTCCCCTTATCGACTTCCAAGTTTCATTGACTTGACCTTTTGTTACAATGGAAGCCAAATGTTTGTGGGGCTTATTTATTTATTTATTTATTTATTTTTTTGTATATAATAAAAAGTTAAATAATTCCTGTAATACTAATCTAATATATCTACTATTCATATTAGCAAATCGTGTCATATTCGTGCCAGATCAAGTTGGGTTGGCAATGGCATGTCATAATAATTTTTCATCTGTATAGATAGTTTCTCCTTTTAATGTGTGCTAGTTTAAAAACAAATTTATTGTGTTAAACCTAAAAACATGTTGAACTTGAAAAAGTCTTTTTCGACCACATGTTATAATTAAGACAATTGGTTGTAAGGCTTAACGGTAAATTACCTTGCATGCATGAAACGCTGATAGCTACTTGTTTTGACTCTGTTTTACTAATATATACAATTAGTGCCGCTAAAATCATTTTCCTTTAATAATTAAGATGATAAATTATTGAACCAGAATTGTTGTCATGTTTGTGTTATTTGTTTTGTACAACCTTACGGTTCTTCTGCATATGCTTTAAAAATATAGTTGGTTGGCACCAGAAACTGGGAAATTCAAAATGCTTGCTTATTCATTGAATTTGAAACTAAAAGCTCCAGCCGACAAATCGATGGATCATCAATCCTGATGAAGCTAATTCCAAATCAACCAAAAACAAGGAAAGAAAACAGAAACAGAAACAGAAACTGTGATGGATGAAATAGGAAATTAACTAATATATATATATATATATATATATATATATATATTTTAGAGGCATGGATTTGATTGGACATTTGTCACCCTTTCCAATTCACTCTGGTGCTATTTGCTTGCATTTCTTGGAATTTGCTACTTTGCCCATGGGGTTCATGTTGGGTTGGTTGGCTGAGGCTCCAGAGGGAGGTGGAGGAGGAGGAAGCGCAGAGCAGAAAACAGAGGCAACCCATTTCACCATGGATTCAAATACCATTGCCTTCACCAACTTCCTCTTTGCTGGGAAAACACTACCCTTCTTGGGTTTGAACCAATAATTGGTTGTGATCACTCCCTCACTTGAATTCTGCTGCATGGCCACCATTTTTCTGCTCTCTCTGCTCTCTCTCTCTCTGCTCTCTGACAAAAGGCCCAAAGTCTCTTTATAGGGGTGTGATTTTGCTACAATTGCCCTTCCTTGGCACGTGAGATGAGCTAGGTAACTCCAAATAACCCATATTTATCTAATTCTTTTGGTACAAAAAGGTTTTACATTTGGCTGTTTGTGTGACACGTTAGAACTTTCGATCACCTATGGAAAGTTGGAAACTGCTTGGATGCTTCTCCAGTCCATGGTTTTCTAAGGCCATAGGCAAGTGTGCCCCAAGAGCACTTCCACCACTCACGTTCTACTCGGGCAGCAGGGGGCTTAAGGACCAAAATCCAACTCCAACACGCCAGGTCTAGCCCGGGCAAGAGGTGGATCCCACCCGGGCAAGAGGTGGATCCCACGAACCCAAGCAAGCCCGCAGACAATAGAAATACGCCATTAATTTTCGGGTAGAATGTGAGACCCACATACACTCGTACATAAAATCTTGATGGACAAAGATATATCTATTTCACTAGCAAATCGTCTTCAAAGAGGTGGATCAGGGGGCTTAAGGACCCCAAGAGCACTTCCACCACTCACGTTCTACTCGGGCAGCAGGGGGCTTAAGGACCAAAATCCAACTCCAACACGCCAGGTCTAGCCTGGGCAAGAGGTGGATCCCACCCGGGCAAGAGGTGGATCCCACGAACCCAAGCAAGCCCGCAGACAATAGAAATACGCCATTAATTTTCGGGTAGAATGTGAGACCCACATACACTCGTACATAAAATCTTGATGGACAAAGATATATCTATTTCACTAGCAAATCGTCTTCAAAGATTGGTAGCATCTTTTACCTTTTCCCCTTCTGTCTTCAGGAATTCTCTAACCAGAAGGCTAAATCATCCACTAGGAAGCTCTAATAACGTTTTCTCAATTTTAACATGTCGTGGTATTTTTCATTTTGGGGTCTTTGGCTCTGGCTCTTCTGCTCTGCTATTATTGACTATGAAAAGTTTTGAGATATTTAGTTATATACCTATTCTTAGCATTAATAATATAGATAAACCTTACACCATTTAATTTCTATAAACAAACAAAAAAAAAAAACTCAGAAAATGACAGCTGACCTTATTAAATATAATTTTAATTATTAAATTATCTTGATGCCCTATTGAGTGTTTTGAGTATTTTTATGAGGTTTTAGGATTGAGTTTGTTTTAAGATATTGATAACAATTTTGTAATTTATAAAAAGTTAAAAGTCTTTTGTTATGTTGTAAATGAGTTTTGGGTGTGTTTCTAAAATCCATTTTATATATGGATTTTTTTTTATAATTTTGGCCCTTATATTTGGTATAATAGTGAATCTTCCAAAAGTTTTATCGACTTGGCCTTTCGTTACAATCCAAGCTAAGGGATAATTAAAACTTTATTTATACAAGTAGATACAAGAAAACATATCTATCAACAAAGACATAAGGTATTAGTCATTCTTAGCAGAGGCCACAGATTGGTCAGTGGACTCAAACATCATCTTTTTCACTAATCTCCTCTTTGCTGGAATCACAGATGCCTGCCTTGTTTTATTGCAACATGTTGTTGTATTGCCCTTGCCCAAGACCACCCCATCAATTGCAGTTGGGTTCTTCTTCAACATTGCCATCTCTGGCTCTGGCTTTGTGTTGATTGATACCATTTCCTCCATTTGGGCTCTGGTTTTTGTAAGTGTGCACTAGCTAGTGTGTTATGTGTTTGATAAGTTCCAATTACTTGAGGCTTTTAGCTGTTTATATAAGCAACTTGCATTGCAAGGAAAAGTTGTGGGACAGCTCTCTTAAAACACTATTTGGGGTCAATCAGTTGTGAAATTAATCAAATTTGCTTTACCAAAAGCTCATTTTATTCCCTTTTAGATTAAAGCAGGTTCTCTTTTGAGAAATATTCAAATCCTACAGCTTAGAAAAGCTCTGGGATATGTGAAGTAATGCAAAACTTAACCATGTGCCAACACTTGGCACATCATGGTTGCACCACCAAGAAAGGACTCTGTGAGCAAACTCAAGTTCTTCATCTGATCAAAACCCACCCAACTTCCTTCATCTGATCAAAACAACTCCCTTTTTTTTTTTTTTTTTTTTGGGTCCCAAGTAAAGAACTCTCTTGCGTGCAAGATGAGTTATAATTTTTGGAGCTTACTCTCTGGCCTACAGTAACAGGAGTCCGGATCTCCTGTCCTCATTTTGTGTGTTCCCTTGATGTCCCTTCTATGTCATGCTGACACAAGTCTTATCATTTAACTCAGCATTTATTCACATTTGATCATCCCCATTTACCTTTTTCAATGCCTTTTTTTATTTAACGTTCCAAAATTGAATAAAGTAAAACAATTACTGTCCACCATCTCAAAAAAACACCTACTGGTACATGCAACTTTACAAGTATGGCCTAAGGTCGGAACAAATTCCTTATTAGTATATGGAAAGCATCATGTTGATAGTTTCTTTTAATTTTGCTCGACTTCATGACAACATCTGGGTAGGGTGCTCGCCTATTTACACTCCAATATTCCGAATCACAATTTCGGTATATTAAGATAATTTAGAATATTACTTGTATTTTTTTAATCTTAAATCTTTTTTGCTCTTCTGTCTTAAAAACAAGAGAAAAACTTGAGTGAGAACTTTCCGTGCCATGTAAAAGGACGAGTGGAAGTCACTTCCCGATTAAAATAGAATATGTGTTATATATGAATTTGGCCATGCATCCCTAGTTTGCAGTGTGTATTATCTTAGCAGGTGGGATATAGACATTTTTCTTTTTTTGGAATTTACCGTAAGATATGCCTAAATCTCTCTAATAGAATCTTATTGAGCTTACTTTATGTAACTGACTATTCATTTATCAATTGTTTAATGAAACATGCTTCTAGACCAAAATAAATAAGGGACATTTTGAAAAAAGCAAAAGGAGAGAGAAAAATTTTAAAAGAAGCAAAAATGAACGAAAATGCCCTTATTTATTTTTAGATTTCCTAAGGAATCCAATACATTTGCATGTCTTTGATTTGAAAGTTGAGTGGTTTTTTTGTCTTTTTTTGAAAAAGCTTTGGCTTTTTCCAAAAGTGAAATTTTTTTTTATGTCTAAAACCTAAAAAACCTAATAAAAATAAATCTTAGTATGCGTGTTGCCATATTAAATTGCGTCAATGAGTTTGGGTAATAATTAATGCAAAGTACGAGAGACTAATTAGCTCATAGTTTAGTGATATTTTTATTTCTAATGTTGAAATAGAGTTCTCAAATTTAAATCTCACTCTCAAGTTCACGTAAAAATTATAACTAAAAATAAATAAAGCAGGGGAGCCCAACAGACCTAATTTAGTACTACAATCCTTTTGACATCACCCTTGTCCAAATTTGAACACAGATGGACCCTTGAAATTGAAATCAAACCCTCTGTTCAGACCAGTAAATTTTATGGAAATGACCAAATCGTCTTCAAAGATTGGCAGCATCTTTTACTTTTTCCCTTCTGTCTTCAGAAATTCTCCAATCAAAATGCCAAATCATTCACCATAGGAAGCTCCAATAACATTATCTCAACTTTAACATGTCATGTGGTATTTTTAATTTTGTCTCTTTGGCTCTGGCTCTTCTGCTCTGTTGACTGTGAAAAGTTTTATCGACTTGGCCTTTCGTTTACAATCCAAGCCAAGGATTTGTGGGCCATTTTCAGACATTATTTACACTTTAAAAACTTGATTAATCATAAATACCCACAAAGTCATACATAAATAGGCCTCGTAATTGTGCAATTGTTCATACAATGCATAAATAAATAAAAAAGTTAAACAATTCATGAAATAGTAATATAATATGTTCACTATTCATGTTAGCAAATCGTGTCATATTCATGCCAGATCGAGTTGAGTTGGCATCTCATATCAACAAATGTGAGCCCTAATTATTGTAACACATAATAATTTTTCATCTGTATAGATAGTTTCTCCTTTTAACGTGTGCTAGTGTCAGAACAAATTCATTGTGTTAAACCTAAAAACAGTGGACCCCCTCCGATGCATGCTTTAAGATATATGTTGAACTTGAAATAGTCTTTTCCGACGACATGTTATATTTGGAAATGTCCTTGCAATTCTTATGTAATAAGTAAGACAATTGGAAGGTGTAACGGTAAATTACCTTGCATGCATGAAAAGCTGATAGCTACTTGCTTTGACTGTCTTACTAACATATGCAATTAGTCATGTTTGCGTTGTTTGCTTCGTACAACCTTATGGTTCTTCCGCTAGAAAAGAAAAAAAACAATGAACATCTATCATTCTCTCTTGTCTAAGTTGTCTTTGAATACTGGGTTTGTAAATTGTGGGGTCTTTAAGTTTTTGGGATTCATCATTCCTCTTCCAATTCCAAACAAACATGTATGATCATTTCGGGAAATCTAAGTAACTGTTAAAAGCTCCAAACTTGTGAAAATATAGTTGGTTGGCACCAGAAACTGGGAAATTCGATGATTATTTATTGAATTTGAAACTAAAAGCTACAGCAGACAAATTGATGGATCATCAATCCTGATGAAGCAAAGTCCAAATCAACCAAAAACAAGGAAAGAAAAGAAAACAGAAACTGTGAATGTTGGTGTGGGGTGATAAATTGACAGAATAGGATAGGGGGACTTCGATCAATTTATCAACCCACACCCACATATATGGAATAGGAAATTAACTAAAATCTTCAGAGGTGGCATGGATTTGATAGGACTTTTGTCACCCTTTCCAATTCACTGTGGTGCTATCTGCTTGCATTTCTTGGAATTTGCTACTTTGCCCACGGGGGTCATGTTGGGTTGGTTGGCTGAGGCTCCAGACGAAGGTGGAGGAGGAGGAGGAAGCGCAGAGCAGAAAACAGAGGCAACCCATTTCACTATGGATTCAAAAACCATTGTCTTCACCAACTTCCTCTTTGCTGGGAAAACACTACCCTTCTTGGGTTTGAACCAATAATTGGTTGTGATCACTCCCTCACCTGAATTCTGCTGCCCGGCCACCATTTTTCTGCTCTCTCTGCTCTCTGACAAAAGGCCCAAAGTCTCTCTTTTAGAAGTTGGGGTTCTAAGTTGTAGGGGTGTGATTTTGCTACAATTGTCCTATCACTTTCCTCCCTTTGGCAGTGGCACATGAGATGAGCTGGGTAACTCCAAATAACCCATATTTATCTAGTTCTTTTGGAAACTGCTTGGACGTTTCGATCCTTTCCAAAAGTAGAAGAATTGTGGAATGGATGTTGAATTCCTCTTTCCTACCAGTTTTCTCCAGTGCAATTTGCAAGGGTTCAATATGTGGGACTGATGCGGGAGGCTAGTATCAGCCGTTGGATTCAAGGAACAAGTGTTAAATGTGTCCTTTACTCGATTTAATGGCTGATAACAATGTCCCACCCAGTCCCGCGTCGGGCCTCCAACACTAGAGAAAAACTCTTCCTTGTACATTCCAAACGAATTTGGGGAACATTTTTTTTTCAATTTACTGCAATTTGAAAAGTTTGACTAGTCACTCGTGGTTTACATTAAAGGGAGTCCCGTCGTGGGAAACTACAGAAAAACTTCCTCCAACTCAATCAAATCCCATAATATCCCCTTTAAGAGCAACTCCACCCATTTGCTCTTAGAGTGATTCCAGAATGAGCTGAGCCCAAGGATTGGGAAACAAAAGCTGTTTCAGCGGTGAGCCCAGCCGGGAGGTGGGTCCCACGAACTCGGTGGCGGCGACCCAAGGTCCAAAACGAGGGTCTGACGTCATCGTTCGATAAAGATGCCGCTCAGACCCTCACCGATTTGATTTTTTTTTGCCACGTGGCGTCGTCTGGGCTCTCCGATCTTATTTTTCCTCCAATCCAACGGCAGCCAATTTTTTTGCAATAAAATACTGGAAAAAATTTGGAAATTTTTTTAAAAAATTACCCAAAATTAATGAATTTTTTTTCTATAAATACCAGCCTTTTTTTTAAAAAAATTTATCTGAAATTTAAAATTGAAAATTTTATCCGATTATGAGATATGAATAGTATTGACACGTAGGAACCCGAAAATTTTATCCGAAAATATTATCCAAATTAATTATTGTGGTAAAAAAAGTTGTGAAAAAATAAAAAAATGAATAGTAATTGCCTTTGCCATTCACGTGAATAGTGGCTTAACTCCCTTGCCATGGCTAAGGGCAAATGGGTGGAGTTGCTCTTAGCCATGGCAATGGGGAGCTAGGCGATTACTATTCACGTGAATAGTGGCTGCCCTTGCAAATAGTATTTTGTGTTTCCACCGTTGCAATGGCTAAGGGCATTACTATTTATTTTTTTGTTTTATTCACAAATTTTTTTACCTCAATAATTAATTTGATAATATTTTCGTATAAGATTTCCGGTTCCTACGTGTCAAGACTATTCATAATCGGATAAAATTTCGGGAGAAGATTTTTGGATTCAAATTTCGGATGAATTTCAAAATTCAAAATTCAGATAAATTTGGGTTCAAATTTCGGATGAATTTTAAAATTCAAATTTCAGATAAATTTGGGTTCAAATTTCAGATAAATTTGGGTTCAAATTTCGGATGAATTTTAAAATTCAAATTTCAGATAAATTTGGGTTCAAATTTCAGATAAGATTTTCATCCAATGAAATCAAGCCACGTGACATCTCTATCTTGCCAAAATTTTCTATAAAACTAGAGGCTCCTCCACCCATACCTCTCACACCACATCTTTCTATATTTTCATTTCTTAGAGTTTAGAATTCATACTCCATTCATTCTCAATGGAAGAATATAGGAGAGCGAGAAAGAAAGGAGAGAAACCGTAGAACCGATGAAATCAATGAGTTGCAGAGACAAGTCGATGAACAAGTTCTCATAGCAGTGGCAATGGAAGAGGAAGAAAACCAAGGTCGCCGCCGTGGTTCACAAGTCGACCGTCGCCGGAATGTGGACAGACATAGGCATTCTCGGGGTAAGAATCTTTTGGAAGATTATTTTATCCCAACTGCTTTGTACTATGATGTTGATTTTCAAAGGCGATTTAGAATGCAACCCCATTTGTTCAATAAAGTTATGCATGATATTTGCAATTATGATGCATACTTTGTTCAAAATTGTGATGCTACTGGGGTTTTGGTTCCGGAGCAAAAGCTTGCAGCTGTTATACGAATCGGTATGTGCCAAGGGTCAACAATAATCTTTCTCAACTTACAAAGCAAATGCAAGGAAGGGTTGTTGGAGATATGCATCAGTTGATTTGGGAAAGAAATTTAGAAAAAGAAAAAGAAAAAGAAAAGGGGTCTTAAAGTGGTTTTGGTTACAACATTCTCTGCCTCCTTCATGGGATCTGCAACCACAATCATTGGGACAGCCTTTGAGTTTGACACAAAGAAGTTGTACAAATTTTAGGGTTTAGGGTTAAAGTTGAAAAATTACATGGGTTGTGACCACTGTTGTAGGAGGCAGCCACTATTGGCTTGGCAGCCGTATTAGACTAGGCGGGGAGAGAAAGATTACTTGTGTTGTGAGAAAACAACCCGAGACTAAGATTCTATTTAAATGATCAATCCAAGCTCGGGTTTTATGCATGGAGTGTAAAAGCAAAAAGATTAGAGCCAGATTCCTGAGACTAAACAAAACAAGCGTCTTTATGGAGAGCATCTCATAATATTCTTTTCCCTCAGGAAAAGAATCTTCTCTCCAGGACCATTATTTGCTCTTTTCCTCGTTTGGCTTTGGATATATATGCACATCGTGTCTCACGTTTCCGACCGCAGCGACCAACTTGGTTTGAAAATACAAGAGACAAGAGCAATTCCTCACGTGCCACCAACTTCATCGCATGATTGAGTAGCAACATCTATTCTGTCTATAAATAGTTCTATTAATTGCGATAATAAATTTTTTTTTTTTTTCTAATGCAATATAACCTTGACTTTGTGATACATTTTGGGTAATGTGCCCCGGTACACTCAAGTTCGAATCTTCTTTTACGTAAATTATAATATAATTTACATAATAACTTGTATTAAAAAAAAAAAAAAGCCCTGAAGACTTAACAAAGTGAGAAAGACTTAGGTGAGAACTTCCTTATCACGTGGCAGGACGAGTGGAATACACTATCCAAGCAGGGGCGGAGGCACGTAGGGACCAGTGCAGTCCCTGGCCCTACTCAACTTTTTTTTTTCTTTCTTTTAAATTGTAATATGTTTTGCTGTTATTGAATAATCTATATTAATTAATATGTGTATTTTATCACGTGGGCCAGCAGCCAAATCCTTTCCACCAAGCTTAAGCCACTCCCCTTTCCTTTTCCCAAAGGTTTATAGCTCTTATTATTATATATTTACCCTTTTACAAAAATTGATAAAAACCTAACCCATTTTTCTCCTTTCTTGGAGATACACAAGCAGCAAAGCAGACTTTCTCAATGCACTGCCTGTGAGTTGTTCTCTCAAACTCCTTATTAAATTATCAAGTTTTAATTAGGTTAATTTATTCAATTGAAGTTTTTTTAGTAGTTCTCTTTTTTATTTTTTATTTTTTTTATTTTTTTATTTTTTAGTTCGTGAAATTTTGATTTTTTTTTCTTCTTCTTTTTATTGATTTTAATAGGTTTTTCAATTTATAGATGAATGATTGCTTCGTTGCATATATTGATAGAGACATTTTTAATAGTATAGATGACGATCTTGTTATGCAACGATTTCAAAATATGAAAACTCATCGAGAACAATGATAATTGTTATAAATACACAATATGATTTTTGATGTTTTGATATGTCTTGTGAGTTCAAATTTTTTATTGTTTATATTTTGTAAGAGACCCCAACACACATGAAATTCTAGCTTCGCCACTGTATCCAACTAAAACAAATTATGCATCATAGTCTTTGAGAAACTCATCAATGAGCCCTAGTAAGGCCCTAAGCACAAGCAAGCAAGATAGTTGCCTAATTCCCAATTAATTTTTGAACTTATAGCTTAAGTCATCAATTAAAGTAATTGCCCTTGGAAAAGGCTTTTCGACTGCAAAATGGCTTTTCCGATAGCGTGTTATCCTCCGAATTTTTTTTGGGGGGTGGGGGGTGTTGGTTTTGTAGTGTTATATAATGCCACCCACCTAAACATCTTTTCAATTGGAAGGGTTAACAGTAAATTACCTTACATGCATGACAAGCTGATAGATAGCTACTTGTTTGACTGTACGTAGTGTTTTATTAATAATATCATACAATTAGTGCTGCTAAAATAGTTTTCATTTGTAATTATTAAGATGATAAATTAAATACAAATTTATAAATAAACCCAATCCTAAACATGTATTTATAAAAAAACTCAAGTACTATTTAAACATAGAAACACACCCAAAATCAACTCCAAAGTCAACTTTTTGGGTGTGTTTATAAATGGGTTTTGAGTGTGTGTAATGATGGGTTTTGGGTGTGTTTATATGTTTAAATAATGCTTGAGTTTTTTTATAATTTCAACCCCTATTTTGGATGTTTTAGTGAAACTCCCTAAATTAAATCGAATCGAAGTTGTCATGTTGTGTCGTTTGCTTTGAACATCTAGGTCCAGCACAAGCTTTAATTTTTCTTTTTGATTCATGCTCATTAATTGTCAGCTAGAAGGGGGGAAAAAAGGAATGAAGAATCTGACACTGATTCATCATTCTCCAGTGTTTCTAATCTTTGAATATTGGGTTTGTGGGGTCTTAGCCTTTTCGGCTATGAGCCTATGATCAGCTATGGGCTGGGCATGCATATCATGGGTCTCATTCCTCTTCCAAAACAAACATTAAAAATCTAAGTGGGGGCCTCATGACATGATCATTTGGGAAATCTAAAGTAACTGTTAAAAGCTCCAAACTCGGAAAATTAGTTACCACCAGAAACTGGGAAACTCAAAAAAGCAAGAGAAATTCATTAAAACTAAAAGCTGGTGTACATAAATTGATGGATTCTCAGTCCTGTTCAAGCCAATTCCAAATGAAAAGGAAAAAAAAAAAAACCAGAAGAGAAAACAAACAGCCTGTACATGTTCTTCCATCAATTTGTCACCATTAATGATGTAAAATTCCGATGCGGAACTATATTCTTCAACATTTCCAAGTTACCAGGGTACTATCTGCTTGCATTTCTTGGAATTTGGTACTTTGTTGATGTTGGGTTGGTTGGCTGGGGCTCCAGAGGGAGGAGGTGGAGGAAGGGCAGAGTAGAAAACAGAGGCAACCCATTTCACTATGGAATCAAAAACCATTGTCTTCACCAACTTTCTCTTTGCTGGGAAAACACTCCCCTTCTTGGGTTTGAACCAATAATTAATCTCTGCCTTGGGCTTGTCCGCGATCACCTTCACTCCCTCACCTGTGTTCTGCAGCTTGGCCACCATTTTTCTGCTGCCTTTTTGCCACCCTGATTCTTCTGAGTTTGGTGTATAAGTGGAGGACCGGAGGCCTAAAAAGTCTCTTTATAGAAGAAAATGGGATTTCAATTTGAAGATGAGGGGAATTTCTGTAAATGAGAAAGCACTGGGGGCATACATCCAAGTGGATTGAGCCTTGGGCAAGAAGCCTCCAAGGCCACCAATCAGCCTAGTGACACGTATTAGGCATGTGCTTGTAACACTGAGGTTGCTAACTAGTCTCTAGAAGCTTGACATTTCAGATTTCAAATTTAACTTCTTAATTGGCCGACATATAAATGCAATTAAAGTTGTGGTATCACCCTTCTAAAGCTTCTATAAAATCGTTATTTTCTATTTTTTTTTTTAATTTTATAAAAGCCGTAAAGGAAGTTAAACATAAAATTTATAATGCAAAATAGATACTCTTAATCATGTGAGTTACAAGTTCCTTACTTTTATAAAATGGGTTTAATCCCTCTTTTATCATTACTTGTTTTATTAGTTTTGTTTAGCTCATGATCATGAGACATGAGAGAGATAGATAAATGGGACCAAAGCAACCTCCCCATTTTACTTCTTTTTATTTATTCTTTTGGTTCAAAAGGGTGCATAAATTGTAGGCGTGACTAGTCGTTTGTGGGGACATTAAAACTTTTGATCACCTAGAAATTTCTTGGATGTATCTCTATTGAGAATTGTGAAATAGATATTGAATTCCTTCTAGAAATTATTCTCAATTGCGAGAGGCTGTTATTAATCGTTGGATCAATAAAGGAGAGATAGAAATAGCTTTCTAAATGCTTCCTTATTTGAATCTAATGGCTGATAACAACTTTAGGCACAATCTTGCAATGAAGACCCAAAACTCTTGTACATGCCAACTTGCCAAGCTTTTGTTTGGATTTTGTAGGACATTTTTTTAATTAACTGCAATTTTAAAGGTTTGACTAGTCATTGGTGGGGTTTTACATTCCAATCACCCTCTTTTTTAATTTTCTCTCTCAGTATTTCACAAAACTTGAGTGTTCAATTAGTGAATTACATTGCACCAAATGTCATAACGAATGGCTGATGTGAATTCATCCGAAAAGATCATATGCATGCACATCGATAAAAGGCCCTGCAAATTAACTTTGTATAATATAATTCATTACAAGCTGAGAAATTTAAACCATCCATATGGTCTCATTCCTCTTCAACCATCGATAAAAGCCTCATAATTCTCTGCCACTAAGAGCACTTCCAGCAGTGAGAATGTTGCCATGGCAAGGGGAGGTTTAGGGCTGACACTATTCATGGAATAGTGTGCAAAAAGTAAATTACTTCCAGCAGTTGCCATGACAAGAGGGGGGTACTATTCAATTTTTTTGTTTTTTTCACAATTTGTTTACCTAAACAATTAATTTGGACAATATTTTCGGATGAGATTTTTTGATAAAATATTCGGATAAGATTTTCAGATAAGATTTTCGGTTTCATATTTCAGATAAATTTTTTTTTTCAAATTTCATATAAATTTCATCTGAATTTCAAATTTCATATAAATTTCATTTGAATTTCAACTTTTCGTTTGAATTTCAATTTCAGATAAATTTCATCTGAATTTCAATTTCAGATAAATTTCATCCGAGTTTCAAATTTCGGATAAGATTTTCACCCTATAAAATTTACGTGTCATCCGAATTTCAAATTTCAGATAATTTCATTTGAATTTCACATTTCAGATACATTTAATTTGAATTTCAAATTTCGGATAAGATTTTCACCCTATCAACTTGCGCCACGTGTCATGTCTATCGACTTAAATTTTTCTATAAAACAAAGGCTCAGCTCACAAACCTCTCACACTACATCTTCTCAAAAATTTCAGTTCTCATATTTTAGATTTCATATTTCATCTTTCATTCACAATGTCAGACATGGAGGAGGTCTTGGAGAGGCAAGAGCGAGAAATAAGAGAAAGAAGGCGTAGACGAGCAGCAAGCAAAAGAGCACAGAGAGATCTAGATCAGCAACTTGTCATGGCTGTGGCCATGCTTGATGAAAAAACCAGAGCAGATCGTGATTCACATGAAGGCCGTGCCCCAAATGTTGACAGACATAGGCATTCTCGGGGTAAGAATCTTATGGAAGATTATTTTATCCCAACATCTCTGTACTCTGATGTTCATTTTCGAGGAGGTATAGAATGCACCAACATTTGTTCAATAAAATCATGCATGATATTTGCAATTATGATGAATACTTTGTTCAAAAGAGAAATTGTGCTGGTGTTTTGGGACTGCTTCCCGAACAAAAGTTCACAGCTATTATACAAATGTTGGCGTATGGTGCATCTGCTGATCAGGTGGATGAGATTGCGGATGGGGAAGTCCACTGCCTTGGAGAGTTTGGTTAGATTTTGTGATGCGATTGAAACTCAGTACACTGAGGATTACTGCGCGACCCACGCCAGGACTGCAACGACTTTTGCAGAAAGTTGAACGGAGAAGATCTCGGGAATGATTGGTAGCATCGATTGCATGCAATGGCAATGGAAGAATTGTCCAACCGCTTGGCGGGTGAGTACCGAAATCGAAAGGCCAAAAGCATCATCATTGAAGCCGTTGCGGTTTCGATATATAGGTCCGCACGCCTTTTCGAGTTCTTTGGATCTCAAAATGACTTGAACGTCCTGGGTCAATCCCCGGTGTTCAATGATGTTTTGAGAGGAGAAGCCCCAAAAATCACATATGAAGTCAATAATACCGTCTACCAAACTGGGTATTATCTAGCTGACGGGATCTACCCGAGGTGGACAACATTCGTGAAATAACTTCCGCATCCCCGAACCTAGAAGCAAAAATTATTTGCTATATATCAAGAGGGTTACAGAAAGGATGTGAAGAGGTGCTTTGGTATCCTCCAAGCTCGGTGGGCGATCATTAGGGGTGCAGCGCATATGTTTGATGAGGAGGTGTTGAGGAGCATCATGATGACATGCATCATCCTTCATAACATGATTGTGGAGGATGAGTATGATTACGAAGCTAAAGAGGTGTACGAACCCGATCCCATGAACACGGCCTTGACCCGAATTTATGAAAAACCAATAGGGTTAAATGGAGCACCAGTGGAGCATGAACCGTTGGTTAGAGATGGTCTTTTCATGAACCGTATGATTGATCGATATACGGAGATGCAATCTTCATATATTCATGAACGCCATCAAGTTGACTTAATGGAGCATTTATGGGCGGTGAAAGGCAATGACGGTGAATGAAGTGAAGTGAAGAACATTTTTAAGATTTTAATGTTTATGTTTTATGTTTAGTTATGTTTGGTTTTTTTATGCTTTGGTTGTGGTTTGTTTGTTTTTATATATTTAATGCTTTGGTTGTGGTTAGTTTTTTTATGTGTGGAATGTTTTGAATAAAAAGGAATTTTATTTAATAGTTTCTTTGATAGAGAAAAATTAAACTTGAAAGTGAAAAAAATTTAGAGTTGAAAGTGAAAAAATTATTGAGTAGAAAGTGAATAATTAAACTTGAAAGTGAAAAAAATTTAGAGTTGAAAGTGAAAAATTATTGAGTAGAAAGTGAATAATTAAACTTGAAAGTGAAAAAAATTTAGAGTTGAAATTGAAAAATTATTGAGTAGAAAGTGAATAATTAATCTTGAAAGTGAAAAAAATTTAGAGTTGAAAGTGAAAAAATTATTGAGTAGAAAGTGAATTTGTTGTTAAAAGTGAAGAGTATGGATTGGTATTTATAGAAAAAAATTCAGTATTTTTTGGGGTTTTTTTAAATTTTTTACGATTTTTTTTTGTAATTTTTTGCCTTGAAAAATTCCAGGCTGTTGGATTGGATGAAAATTCGAAAATCGGAAGGACCAGATCACGCCACGTGGCAGCGGAAAGAAAAATAAATAAATTGCACCTGCTGACGTCAGCCTGCCTTCGGGCCAGCCCAGGCAAGTGGACCCCACACTGCCCAGGCCAGCACTTGTTGCTTGAAGCTGCTTTTGGGCTTCCCCCCAGCCGAGCCCGAGTGGGCTGTTGGAAATGCTCTAATGGTGCTGGTGTGGGACTATCTGCTTGCATTTCTTGGAACTTGGTTTTTTGGAGAAGTTGGCTGCAGAGGAAGAAGGTGGAGGAAAAAGGGCAGGGCAAAAAACAGAGGAAGCCCATTCCACCATGGAATCAAAAACCATTTTCTTCACCAACTTTTTCTTACATGGAAAAACACTTCCCGTCTTGGGTTTGAACCCATAATTAGGCTCTGTCTTCTTTGTCTTCACCTGATCCACCTCCATTTCTGCTGCTTTCTCTCTTCGGTTCTTTCTCAACACCTAGTTTCTTTCTCTCAGATTTTGGTAACAAGAGAGAGGGCAAAAGGCCCAAAAACGACTCTTAAAACATCCCTAGCCCCAAGCCTAGGGCACCAATATGAAGGCCAATTATGTAATTTCACCAAAACGAGCTTGTTCAGTAAGCTAAGCATTCAAGGTAACAAGTGACACGTGTACTGAGTTGTATTTGTTGCGATAGTACCCACGTTTACGCGCCAAAAGTGGGGTAAGAAAAGCCACTAGACTCAACTCCCTCCTCTTGATCCTTTTTTCTTGCAAAAGTCCTGCTGCTTTTACAATATTAATTCTTTCAATTTTCAATTAACTTCAGTTTTCTCTTTTTGCACTCTCTCAAAATCATGGGTGTGTAGTCAAATGAATTCTAACTCAGTAAAAAATGACATTGACTTGTAGATTAGTGGTCTCAGGTTCGAATCCTATAACATCATGATAGAGTGTGTGTATGTGATAAACCTCTACAAAATTTGATTTGAACAAGTAAATTAGGAACATGGTTAGCCACAATTAAGCAATTGATTTTGATCACCCACATAAAAGAAGAAAAGAAAAACAGGAAGAAACAAATAATTAAAACTTTAATTCCAACAAGTAGGGAAACGAAAACATATCTATTATTAGTAGATGGCTTTATTTTTTTTTATAAAGTATATTGCATCAAACTCTGATACATGACCATCTATGGCTATGGCTATGGGGTCATTTGGGTATTTGGACTTTTTCTGTTTTTTGGTTCAACAGAGCCAACAGGATCATCACAGATACAAGAAAGAGAAGAGGACACATAATGGACAAAGGAATCAAACATCATCCTTTTCACTGTCCTCCTCTTTGCTGGACTTACAGATGCAATCTCTGGTTTGTTACAACATGTTGTTGTGTTGCCCTTCCCCAAGACCACCTCCTCAATTGCAGTTGGGTTCTTCTTTTTCATTGCCTTCTTCTTAGGCTCTTGCTCTGGCTCTGTGTTGATTGCTGCCATTTCCTCACTTGGAATCCTCTGTTTTACCACTAATATTTGGGCTCTGGTTTGTAAGTGTGCAGTAGTGTTTATGTGTTTGATGAGTTGCAAGAACTTGAGGCCTTGAGCTTCTATTTATGAGCAATTGAATTGAGCATGTTTAGGGCACAAAAAAGGGCTACAACTTGCAACTTGCAAGGGCAAATTGTGGACACGTGTATAGCAAGAGAGAGGTGGAGACAAGAAGAAAGAGAAACAATAATTAAAAAAAGAAAAAGAAAGGAGAACACATTTGGGAACGTGTATACGTGTATAGCAAGTACTTTGATAATCGCTCAAATAGCATTGCTCTACAATCCTACATGGGATTTAGGGTAGTCTTTTTTTCTTTTGCATTTTTTTAATGTAAGAGATAGTCTAAACTATAAAAGGAGTCTAAATTATAAAGGGAGCAGATTTTTTATACACTCTACAAAAGTACTATGAAAATTTAAATTTGAAACTACTGATATGCAGGTCAAAATTTTTTTCCATTTAGTTAGACTCGGTTGACCTCATTGGGGTAGCCTTTGACACAAATAACTTGTACAAATTTTGGCTTGGGTTAAAGTTGAAAAAGGCCATTTCATTTTAAACGGTGGAGAAATGAGATTCTAGGGTGGGAGGGATATATTGGGCTACCATTGGCATTTGGCAGTTTTGCCTTGACACCTTTACACGATACCGGGTGGGGAGAGAAGCAGAACGATTAGAGGTCGTCAAATGCATCTCACCTCTTAATGGGAGAGGGTTCAGCTTTTGGGGTCGGTCTTTGGGCACTTTTAAAAGTGGCAAGTGGCCAAAGGGTAAACAATCGTCTAATTATGAGTAGAATAAGAGGCAGCAGAACGGCAAACCTTGGGTTAAAAGAATATATAAAAGGCACTTTCTGATTTTGTGTGTATTTTATAATTAAGTAAACTTTTAGTAGTAAAGCAAACCTAAGGTTAAAAGAATTTCGTTCACATTTCAGAGATCAATCTGAACACATCATAATTAAAAATGGGAACACAACTGAAAAATGATACAACAAGAATATGACCCATTACCACGAATTCCCATCGTCGGTAACACCACATTGTTACAAATACAGTTAAATTATAAAACGTGTTCAATTTAGAGTTTTTAAATCAGAATTTAAGTATTGTTTATACACTATCATGATTAATTTGGATGGATCATTCTCTGCTGTTGCCATAACAGATAGAATTTCTTCCATGGAATGACGCTGATAATGTATAAACAATACCCTTCTTGTTTATTTAGTATCACAATGGATTGGAATTGAATAAACAACTCCCTTAGTTGATCTCATTCCTTATTTTTATTTCTTGTTAAATAAACATGCCATAAATTCAGTTGTTTGCACTGTTTTATTTTCCAATAAAAACAAAAACACAGTACCAAGCTCCAACAGCAATCAAAATGAAAGAACTGGGACAACAGAAAGAGAAGAGAAATTGTTGTAAAGCTTTGGCGTCTTCAGGCCAATCTTCTAACTAAAGTGCTTTGTTGCAGTCTTGCATGTGCCTAATAAGAATGAGAATATTCTAATTCCTTGTCTGTAATGAAGGACCCACTTGAACATTTTTTTTTTTCCATTTCTGATACTATAATTAAGACATTTGGAAGGGTGGGTTATGGTAAATTACATTTCATGCATGAAAAGAGCTGATAATTACTTGTTTTGCCGTGTTTAATTACTAATAATTAGTGTTGCTTAAATAATTTTCATTAAAATTAAGATGATAAATTAAATTGAACCAAAGCTTTAAGTTTCCTTCTTTTTGTTTTATGCCGTTAGTTCCTTTTGGCATAATAATTTTTTTGAGAGACCTTTTGACATCAGAATTAAGAATCTGATATTGATTAATCATTCTCCTCTCTCTGAAATATGAGGTTTGTGGGGTCTTCAACTGTTTTGGCTATGATCAGCTATGGGGCATGCATGTCATGGGTTTCATTCCTCTTCCATACAAACTCATGATCATCTTGTCATATCAAACTATGTGAACAATAGAGAAATTTTAAGCAAAAAACTCGAGTGCTTCATAATTCATCAAAACTAAGAGCAAAAAGATACACGTCAATAGGTGCATAGTTCAGTGGCTCTTTTTCTTTTTCGCTACCCTTTTGCATAAATGGCCAATAAAAAATTTATGAGGTTCCGAATGAAAGACGATTCAAGTAGTTGAAATTGGCAACCCCCCGTACCTTATTTGTGAACACATGCATGAATGAATTAATCTCTGGAAATTTGATTTGAACACATGAATTAGGAACATGGTTAGCCGTAAATGCTACAAATTATATCAGTTTTTTTTTTTTTTTTTTTGGGGTCTGCAGATAGCTTTCATTAAAAGGCCAAAACGCCACAAAGAGAGCAAATACAAAAGATTCGTCCCACAAACAGGACAGACTAACATGAAAGAAAGCAAAGCTGCAAGAAACAGGACACCGACCACGCAAAGAGGCAGAAATACGTCGAGGCTTGCAGGATGCTGACATGAGATTGAAGGTGAGGACTAGGAAGACCGTCACCGTCCTTGTTCAGAATGTGCACCAGTAACCAGGTGATTTTGATCACCCAGATTAAACCCAAAAAAAAAAGAAAAGGAGGAGGAAACAAATTGAGGAAATAATTAAAACTTTAATTGCAACAAGTAGGGAAAAGAAAACATATCTATTAGTAGTACATGGCCTTTTTTTTGAAGTATATAGCAGCAAACTCTGATACATGACCATCTATGGCTATGGGGTCATTTGGTTATTTGGACTTTTTCCTTTTTTGGTTCAACAGAACCAACAGGATCATCACAGATACAAGAAAGAGAAGAGGACGCAGATTGGACAATGGAATCAAACATCATCTTTTTCACTGACCTTCTCTTTGCTGGAATTACAGATGCAATCTCTGGTTTTTCACCACATGTTGTTGTGTTGCCCTTCCCCAAGACCACCCCCTCAATTGCAGTTGAGTTCTTCTTTTTCATTGCCTTCTTCTTTGGCTCTTGCTCTGGCTGTGTGTTGATTGCTGCCATTTCCTCACTTGGGTTGCTCTGTTTTACCACCAATGTTTGGGCTCTGGTTTGAAAGTGTATGACAGTGTTTATGTGTTTGATGAGTAGCAAGAACTTGAGGCCTTGGGCTATTTATAAATTATAAGCGAATGAGCATGTTGGGACACAAAAAAGGGTTGCAACTTGCAAGGGAAAATTGTGGGGCAGCTAACTCTTAAAGCAACCACATTTGTGGGTCCCTTAGTTGTGAAATAAAAAATCTTTAAAGGGTTCGTTTCTAAAAAGGAAAAAAGAAAAAACGAAAAGGGGTCAAAGTGGTTTTGGTTGCAACATTCTCTGCAACCACAATCATTGGGATAGCCTGGAACCTGTACATAATTTTGGCTTTGGGTTAAAGTTGAAAAAATGGCCAATTCATTTTAAACGGTGGAGAAATGAGATTCTAGGGTGGGTGGGCTCTTTTGGCAGTTTGGCTTTAGGTACCTTTACACTGAGCTTTTATAAAAGGCCTCTCAGCCATTACATTGGGTGGGGATAGAGAGATTACTTGTGTTGTGGGCAAACCCAAGACCAATCCAAGCTTGGGTTTTGTGCATGGAGTGGAAAAGCACAAAGATTAGAGGTGAAATTCACCTCTCACTCAATGGAGAGGGTTTAAAGTTTGGGTCGGCCTTTTTTGGTACTTTTTAAAGTGGGAAGTGGGAAGTGGGAGGAGAGCAGATTCCTGAGACTAAACAAAACAATCGTCTATTTCTTGAGCTACCGTCTTTCATGGAAGACCCTGAGGCTGATTGCAACTGTGTAACTACCAAATCCCAAAGTCTGAGAAAATGTGGTTCACAAAGTTGATAAGCGAGGTTTCAGTCCACACACCCAAGAGAGCAAAAAAGAATATCATATCTGTTTTTCAAAAGTTGAGATGCTTTTATTTATTGGAGCTTCCTGCCTACTACCTAGTGGGTGCCTTTGCCCTCTCTCATTGGATCATTGCACAAAAACCAAAGGGAAATTCCGAAATATTTGGTCTTTGAATGTGGTGGAGAAAATTAAATTGTTTTATGGAGAGAGCAGCTCATAATATTCTCTCTCCAAAGAGAATCTTCTCTAGGAAAATTGCTAAGGATGCTTATTGCCCAAGAGACCATTAACATCAAGCATGTATCATCAAGTTGTCATGTTGTGTTGTTTGCTTTCTACATCTTAAGTAACTGTTAAATTGTAAAACTTGTTATCACCGGAAACTGGGAAACTCAAAAAAGAAACAGAAATTCAAAGTGCTTGATAATTCATTAAAACTAAAAGCTGGTGTACACAAATTGATGGATTCTCTGTCCTGTTCAAGCCAATTCCAAATGAAAAACAATTTTTTTTTAATAGAAATGTTAGCAACCTTCTCTTTAACATTCTCTTTTGGACATTCTCCCTTTTTTGCTTGACATGTGTCATTTTCCTTACACTTAAAACAATGTCACTAATATATTATACAAGTTAACTTTTGCTTTCCAAGTTTACCCTTATTAAATATATTCAATTTATCCAAAAAAAAATTCACAATTTTTTTATCATCTTATAATGTCAATTATTTTTTTTAAAGAAAACATATGCTAGCATTCCCTTTTTTTTTTTTTTTAACAAAAGAGAAAACGAACAGTGTGTATGTGGTTGTGGGGTGATAAATTTACACAGCAGAATAGGGTGCTTCTATCAATTTGTCACCATTAATGCTGCATTTCCAACTTACTATCTGCTTGCATTTCTTGGAATTTGGTACTTTGGTGATGTTGGCATGTAGGGACCAATGCAGTCCCTGGGCCCCACTCAACTTTTTTTTTTCTTTTAGGGTTTTTCGCATAGAATCCCTCAACTATACCATATTCATTTGGATTCTGGACATCAACTCAATTATTAGTTGCAGAGGTTAGGCCTCATCATTTGGCTCATGGGCGATGGGGCCCACTCGGCTCATTGGAAAAAGCCCGCCGCCCGTTATGGGCTTTGAGATGGCCCGACCGCCTTAGGCTAGGCTTGGATGTTTGAAGCTCCCCGATTAAGCCAAGAAAGCCCGCCCACAAAAGCCCTGCCCGTTAGGCCCGCATACATATATAATTATGTATAAATAAGAGTTTAGGATTAAGATTATATCATTTAAATCACATATATAATTTGTTTCATTTTATTTACTTTTCTTTACTCATTCCTAGTTTATAATTGGAGGATTAGCACATTAATTTGTGTCAATTATTAATACAACAAATATATATATATATATATATATAAGATGAACAATATATCATATTACTAAATATAATCATATCACGAAGTATAATCGTACCACCGAATATAATCATGTTTTTCTTGAACACATCACCAAACATTTACATATTTATTTATACCATCCTTTAAAAAAAATATCTTTTTGATACTTATTATTTTTTAAAATTATTTCTTAAAACGTATTACGGTCTAATTATGTAATAACCTCAAAAATAATACTTTGTTTTATTATTTTTGTGGAAAATCTTATTAAGTTGTGTGACTTGATTAAGTTTATGATTTTTTTCGAATAAAGTAGGCCCGTTTCGGCCCGGCCCGGCCCAATGGGCTTTCTCAAGCCCGACCTATGGGTCGGGCTGGGCTTTGAATTTTCTAAAAACTCGGCCCGGCCCGCCCGATATTTTCTCTATCTTCTTTAAAGTCCGGTCCGCCCGCCCATTGTGAGCCCTAGCAGAGGTCACTCAACTGTGTGTTTCGTTGCACCAGTAGTCCTTCCGTCAAACTCTGTTAAATTTTCTGTCCAAAGTGAGGATAAGTTTGGAAATTCTCCACAACCCTCCCTCTCCTCCACAACCCTCTCTCTCTCTCTCTCTCTCTCTCTCTCTCTGAGCGAACTCGAACAACCACTATAATAGCATTTTTCATCATGCCTAAATGGTACCGGTAAGGTCCTAAAGAACTGTTGAACCATCCCAACAAAGTCCACCCCGACTTACCCGATCCTATTACCGATATTGGGAATCACGGAAACCCCATTAATCTCGGAGTTCTCGACCACCAACCCAACAAAGTCTCTATTGCCGAAACTCGGTTGGAAACTCGAGATCGAAGAGCTTCAACGTGTTAGGGTTAGGCCAAGCGAATGACGGCGTCGATGTGGGATCAATCAAACCCGTGAAGCCCTATGCGAGGTGGTCTACTAAGTCCTGGCCATGGCACTGAACCTCCTCCCAAGCTTCGAAGAACCTCTCCACAAACAGTTTAGCAAAAGTTGGAAGCTTTTTATGTTGTTCCTCTGAAACAGTCACAAGTGCTTCATGGCCCAGAGACAATGAGATTAGGATTTTGATTTGAGCTTCTAATAATGGAAAACCCGAGCTTTCTTCAGTTTTAATAACAATTTCAAGCTTGAAATTTGAGCTTTCGAGCTTAGATTTTTCAATCCTAAATCGTAAAATAAAAATCCCAACCTGTTTCAGATTTATGGATGTTTATGGTTGATGGTTTATAGTGAGTGATGGGTTGGGGTGGGAGGAAGGATTGGGTGGTGAGTTTGGTACAATGGAGGAGAAGCAATCGAGTTGTCTTTCTCTTTTCCTTTTTCTGCCCAGATTTTGGTACAAGGGAGGAGAAGCAAGGATTGAGTTGCGACAATGGAGGGTTATAGATGAAGGGGAGGGTTGTGGATGAATTTCTAAATTTACCCTCAGTTTTGACAGAAAATTTAACGGAGTTTGATGGAAGGACTACTGGTGCAACGAAACACACAGTTGAGTGACCTCTACAACTAATAATTGAGTTCAGTGACCCAAATGCAAATACGGGTATAGTTGAAGGACCATTGCTGCGAAAAACCATTTCTTTTATATTGTAATATGTATTGCTGTTATTGAATAATCTATATTAATTAATGTGTTTATTTTATCATGTGGGCCAGCAGCCAAATCCTTTCCACCAAGCTTAAGCCACTTTCCTTTCCTTTTCCCAAAGGTTTATAGCTCTTATTATTATATATTTACCCTTATACAAAAATTGATAAAAACCTAAACCATTTTTCTCATTTCTTGGAGATACACAAGCAGCAAACCTAACCCATTAATAATATCATACAATTAGTGCTACTAAAATAGTTTTCACTAGCAATGGTGCCTGCACGGTGAAATGTGTATAAAATCGTGAAAATATGCAGGGAAAATGGTATTATTTATATAAACATAGAGATCTAAACAGTGGTATTATGCTTAATTTAGCAAGCTTAAGTTACCAAAAAATAAACTAATAACATGTTTTATGTGCTGCTTGTTATGTGAAAATATTGGGCATATTTTAATAGATCAAGTAGTTATAAAAACATCAAAATATGAGCATCTAAAAGTTGCTCATTGTTCAAAAGAGTTTGGACAGGTGTTTATATATATGGTACTGGGTGGTGGAGGAATGGGATCTAGGTCTTGCTGGCTCCTGCTGTACAGGGGGCTTACGTTCTTTCTCCTCCTCTGTGGAGGTTTTGACTCTGTTGGCATAAATTTGGAAAATAGCAGGTGTTAGTGTATATAAATGGAAAAATTTGAGTGAGGGCAATAACTATTATGACATAATTAAGTTGAAAAATAGAACATGACAAACAACAGTCTAGATACATCAAACATTCTATTAATTTGATGGACAAAAGTATAAACTCAATCTATCGAACCAATTGAAAACAAATTTAGAACAATTGTGACAATTATTAAATAGGTATAAGAGAATTAAGCCAAAACACCTGAGCCTGAACAGAATCAAATCAAGGAGTGTTGATTTTGTTGCTATAAATTTGGTAAATGGTATGCGGTAGAGTAGACAAATAAGAAAATTTTGGCGAAGACAATGGCTATTGTTATAGAATTAAGACCAACATAAATTGCACAAACCAAAATTTAAATAACCTATGAACACCTAACGACCGGGTGGTGGTCCGTGGCTGCGATTAAAGTGCATCATGCACTTAACACTTGGATTATGGGAGCGCTTCCGCGCGGGTGGCCTGCTCACCCCCATCTTCCGTTGGCCTCTTTGATACCCCCTGGTGTCGGTTACTCCTCCTTGGTGGTGGCAGATCTGTTCCTGGTGGTGTTGTCGGCATGCTATGTGTGGCTGCTCCTGTGTTCTAGATCTAGGGTTTCTTTGTTTAATATTTTATGGGTTTCTGTTGTTTATTTGCTTTTCTATCCTTGGGCCTGTTTTATTTGTTGGTATTGGGCTGCATTGGAAATGAGTTTCCTCAATTTGTAATGCTTTCCACTATTAATGAATAGTATTCCCTGACAAAAAATAAAATAAAATGAACACCTAACGACCTATAAATAGAAATAAGATAACCTAATAACTTAATGAGCAAGTTTGTTACAAAATCAAGATAATCTAATGGAGAAATAAGCTATAGAAGAAGTAATAATCTATAAACAGCTATAGGTTATAAAAGTATAATAAAGGCAGAAATAACAGGCTACATGTTATAGTTTTTGTTCATTACATTTAAAACATCTAATAAGAATTGTGAATCTTACAATGCACACAGTTATCAACCTCACTCAAGCAACTTTGAGTGCCAATTCAAATCCGCCATGAACCAATCCATAAGCTCAAACATAGAACTCAATCATATGGTAAACCATCACACAAAAGGCTTAATTTCAGTCCAAAAGAGCAATTCGAGGATATGGTTCTTACCTAAAATGCTTTGGTGAAGTTGCAAAATCACCTTTGTCCTCATGATCAAACCTTTCAACAGCTAAAAGAAGAATGAAAGGAAATTTTCATTGTAATTCCATGCACATGCAGGGCAGCTCTAAATCTTATTTTGTTTAGATGCAAACAAATATTAAGCTCCTAAGGTTGGTGATTTAGTTTGTTAGATCATAGATTTCTTTATTGGTAAGAATGAGCAGCCTGAGACTATGAATTACATATAGTCCCAGCTAGCTTTCATAAAAAATTTAAGAGAAGGTATCACTCCGCCAAAAGAAAAAGTATATACCTTTAATCAACAGTGAGCAATGAAATTATGCCTTTTTTTCCTAAGCAAATCAATTAAAAATAAAATATCAGAAGCAGGATTGGTCTCTAGGCATTTCAATTATCATCACATCTTAAACTTCGAGTTCAGACATGGTGTAAACAGTAATTGAGAACAAAAACAAAGATTTTATTGACACTTAACCAATGTGACATTCCTAGCATACATTAAACCTAGCTATTTTGACACACCAATAGACATGAAAACCAAACATGAAAAGCAACATTGAGCATTTGGAAAAAGAGGAAATTGCCTTAAGAAGCTCCCAAGTTTGTCAACTGCATGAATCAACACATTACTGGATAATCTACAATTTGATTCAGGGGTTGAAGATGCATTACCAGAAAACCCACTTGAGTTATAAAAAATATATAAACCTCGAAAGAAAAAGAAATAGATCTCGCTGGACATATACTCATATTCTCTGTTTCATCAGTCATTCAAATCTTCCCTTTCAGAAAACCAATTTCAAACAGAGTAAATAAAGTCCAAGAAGTCAGTTCCCTTGAGAATACCTTTACCAGTCAAAATTTCAAAATCTTACAACAATAGGAACCCAATCACAGCTGCCTTCCCATTTATCAAAACAGAACAGCACACACATATATACAAAGGTACAAACTTGGACTGAAATAACACGCAAACCAAACTCAAATTCTGATTTACTTCTCAATTTTTGACATGAAACATGAATAAACCAACTTAGAAAACCAAAAGAACGTTAAAACCAACCTTTTTTCACTAAACCTAGAAATTCCTTTGAGCTAAACCCGTGCGATGAGAAGAAGGATGAAGCGCAACTAGAAAGATGGCTGAACCAACGAAGAGCAGATGAGATGAGATGAATTCGCCGGGATTAAATCGAACCGAAGTTGTCATGTTGTGTCGTTTGCTTTGAACATCTAGGTCCAGCATAAGCTTTAATTTTTCTTCTTTTTGATTCATGCTCATTAATTGTCAGCTAGAAAAGGGGAAAAAGAATGAAGAATCTGACATTGATTCATCATTCTCCAGTGTTTCTGTCTTTGAATATTGGGTTTGTGGGGTCCCCTTATCCTTTTTGGCTATGAGCCTATGATCAGCTATGGGCTGGGGCATGCATATCATTGGTCTCATTCCTCTTCCAAAACAAACATTAAGATGGGGCCTCATGTCATGATCATTTTGGGAAATCTGAAGTTACCGTCAAAAGCTCCAAACTTGGAAAATTAGTTACCACCAGAAACTGGGAACTCAAAAAAGCAAGAGGAATTCATTAAAACTAAAAGCTGGTGTACACAAATTGATGGATTCTCAGTCCTGTTCAAGCCAAAAAAAAAAAGAACATCAATCATTCTTTTGTCTTTGAATACTGGGTTTGTAAATTGTGGGGTCTTTTTTGGGATTCATCATTCCTCTTCCAATTCCAAACAAACATGTATGATCATTTTGGGAAATCTAAGTAACTGTTAAAAGCTCCAAACTTGTAAAAATATAGTTGGTTGGCACCAGAAACTGGGAAATTCAAAGTGCTTGATGATTCATTGAATTTGAAACTAAAAGCTACAGCAGACAAATTGATGGATCATCAATCCTGATGAAGCAAATTCCAAATCAACCAAAAACGAGGAAAGAAAAGAAAACAGAAACTGTGAATGTTGGTGTGGGGTGATAAATTGACAGAATAGGATAGGGGAACTTCTATCAATTTATCAACCCACACCCACATATATGGAATAGGAAATTAACTAAAATCTTCAGAGGTGGCATGGATTTGATTGGACTTTTGTCACCCTTTCCAATTCACTGTGGTGCTATCTGCTTGCATTTCTTGGAATTTGCTACTTTGCCCATGGGGGTCATGTTGGGTTGGTTGGCTGAGGCTCCAGAGGGAGGTGGAGGAGGAGGAAGCGCACAGTAGAAAACAGAGGCAACCCATTTCACCATGGATTCAAAAACCATTGTCTTCACCAACTTCCTCTTTGCTGGGAAAACACTACCCTTCTTGGGTTTGAACCAATAATTGGTTGTGATCACTCCCTCACCTGAATTCTGCTGCCTGGCCACCATTTTTCTGCTCTTTTTGCTCTCTCTGTCTCTCTCTGTGTTCCCTCTCTCTGCTCTCTGACAAAAGGCCCAAAGTCTCTCTTTAAGTTGTAGTGGTGTGATTTTGCCACAATTGTCCTATTACTTTCCTTCCTTGGCACATGAGATGAGCTGGGTAACTCCAAATAACCCCATATTTATCCACTTTCTGATTCAAAAGGGTTGTACACATTTGACTAGTCGTTTGCGGTACATATTATAACTATCGATCACTATGGAAACTGCTTGGATGTTTCTCAAAAGTACAAGAATTGTGGACTAGATATGAAATTACTCCTTCCTACCAGTTTTTCTCCGTTGCAATTTGCAAGGGTTCAATATGCGGGACTGACGCGGGAGGCGTATTAGAGCACTTCCAGCAGTTTGTCTTTTGCCATGGTTAGGGGGTTAGGACAGCTACTATTCAGGTGAATAGTGGCTGCCCTTGCAAAAAACAATGTGTGTTTTCAGCAGTTGCTTTGCCATGACAAATACTATTCTTTTTTTTTTTTTCACATATTTTTTTACCTAAACAATTAATTTGGATAATATTTTCGGATTAGATTTTTGGGTTCATACGTGTCAATCTTTATTATAAAATTCATATATCATAATCGGAATAAAATTTCAGATAAGATTTCGGAAAAATAGAACTTGAAAGTGAAAAAAATATTAAATAGAAAGTGAATAATAGTTGAAAGAGACGAAAATGTATGAGGATTTGGTGTTAAAAGTGAAGAGTATTGGTTGGTATTTATAGAAAAAAAATTCATTAATTTTGAGGTTTTTTTTATAAAAATTTTTTATATATTTTTTCATTATTTTATTGCACAAAAATTCGCTGCCGTTGGATTAGAGGAAAAAATCCGCTCTGAAGAAGACGCAACGTTGACATAATCCAAAACTTGGGCTTCAAGTCGGGCCAGCCTAGTTTGCTGGAGTCTACCTGTTGCCTGGACAAGCCTTTGTTGCTGGAATCGCTTTTTTGGCCCAACCCCCCCCAGCCCTCGCCCCAGCCTTGCTGCTGGAATTGCTCTTAGACGTTGAATTCAAGGAACAAGTGTTAAATGTGTCCTTTAGTCGATTTAATGGCTGATAACAAAGTCCCACACAGTCCAGCATCGGGCCTCCAACAGTAGAGAAATTCCAAACGAATTTGGGGAACATTTTTTTGCAATTTACTGCAATTTGAAAAGTTTGACTAGTCACTCGTGGTTTACGGGGTATGAAAACCAACATTCGTGCACATCTCTATTAGTATAAAGCCAAGCAAAAAGCAGTTACTATCGTGAAATTGGCCTGTAAAATTCATGTAGGTAATGAAAGACGATTCAAGTAATTCATCCATTTGATCACAAGTAAGGTTAGGAGATACCAATTTGGTCACAAGACCGGGATACACGCGGGAATTCCAGCACGTCATTCTCCAGTGTTTCTATCTTTGAATATTGGGTTCGTGGGGTCTTAGCCTTTTTGGCTATGAGCCTATGATCAGCTATGGGCTGGGGCATGCATATCAAGAATCTAAGTGGGGGCCTCATGACATGATCATTTTACTTGGAAAATTAGTTACCACCAGAAACTGGGAAACTCAAAAAAACCAGAGGAATTCATTAAACCTAAAAGCTGGTGTACACAAATTGATGGATTCTCAGTCCTGTTCAAGCCAACTCCAAATTGTTTTTTTCCCGCCGGGGGGGGGGTGGTGTGGCGCGGGGCCCAAAAAAAAAACAGGAGAGAAAGCAAACGGCCTGTAAAATGTCACTACACATTTTATCAATCTGGCAATTGGTTTCCACCCAGATGAAAAAGGAAGGAAAAAAAAAAAGTTACTACCAGAAACAGAGAAACTCAAAATGTCTGATAATATAGTTCATTACAAGCTACAACTAAAAGCAACAGATTTTCCTCTCTTGAATACTGGGCTTGTAGGCTATGCATATGGTCTCATTCCTCTTCAACCATCCATAAGGTACCAAATTAAACTGAGAAATTTAAAGCCTCATAATTCTCCGCCACTAAAATGGTGCTGGTGTGGGACTATCTGCTTGCATTTCTTGGAACTTGGTTTTTTGGTGAAGTTGGCTGCAGAGGAAGAAGGTGGAGAAAGGGCAGGGCAGAAAACAGAGGAAGCCCATTCCACCATGGAATCAAAAACCATTTTCTTCACCAACTTTCTCTTCGATGGAAAAACACTTCCCGTCTTGGGTTTGAACCCGTAATTAGGCTCTCTCTTCTTTGTCTTCACCTGATCCACCTCCATTTCTGCTGCGTTCTCTCTTCAGTTCTTTCTCAACACCTTGTTTCTTTCTCTCAGATTTTGGTACACGGCGAGGGACGCCTCTTAAAACATCCCAAGCCCCAAGCCAAGGGCACCAATATGAAGGCCAATTATGTAATTTCACCAGAACGAGCTTGTTCAGTAAGCTAAGCATTCAAGGTAACAAGTGACACGTGTACTGAGTTGTATTTGTTGCGATAGTACCCACGTTTACGCGCCAAAAGTGGGGTAAGAAAAGCCACTAGACTCAACTCCCTCCTCTTGGTCCTTTTTTCTTGCAAAAGTCCTGCTTCTTTTACAATATTAATTCTTTCAATTTTCAATTAACTTCAGTTTTCTCTTTTTGCACTCTCTCAAAACCATGAGTGTGTAGTCAAACGGATTCTAACTCAATAAAAAATGACATTGATTTGTAGATTAGTGGTCTCAAGTTCGAATCCTATAACATTATGATAGAGTGTGTGTGTGATAAACCCCTACAAAATTTGATTTAAACAAGTAAATTAAGAACATGGTTAGCCACAATTAAGCAATTGATTTTGATCACCCACATAAAAGAAGAAAAGAAAAACAGGAAGAAACAAATAATTAAAACTTTAATTCCAACAAGTTGGGAAAAGAAAACATATCTATTATTAGTAGATGGCTTTATTTTATTTTTTAAGTCCATTGCATCAAACTCTGATACATGACCATCTATGGCTATGGCTATGGGGTCATTTGGGTATTTGGACTTTTTCTTTTTTAGGTTCAACAGAGCCAACAGGATCATCACAGATACAAGAAAGAGAAGAGGACACATAATGGACAAAGGAATCAAACATCATCCTTTTCACTGTCCTCCTCTTTGCTGGACTTACAGATGCAATCTCTGGTTTGTTACAACATAATGTTGTGTTGCCCTTCCCCAAGACCACCTCCTCAATTGCAGTTGGGTTCTTCTTTTTCATTGCCTTCTTCTTAGGCTCTTGCTCTGGCTGTGTGTTGATTGCTGCCATTTCCTCACTTGGATTCCTCTGTTTTACCACTAATATTTGGGCTCTGGTTTGTAAGTGTGCAGTAGTGTTTATGTGTTTGATGAGTTGCAAGAACTTGAGGCCTTGAGCTTCTATTTATGAGCAATTGAATTGAGCATGTTTAGGGCACAAAAAAGGGCTACAACTTGCAACTTGCAAGGGCAAATTGTGGACACGTGTATAGCAAGAGAGAGATGGAGGCAAGAAGAAAGAGAAACAATAATTAAAAAAAGAAAAAGAAAGGAGAATGCATTTGGGAACGATTAGAGGTCGTCAAATGCATCTCACCTCTTAATGGGAGAGGTTCAGCTTTTGGGGTCGGTCTTTGGGCACTTTTAAAAGTGGCAAGTGGCCGGAGGGTAAACAATCGTCTAATTACGAATACAATAAGAGGCAGCAGAAAAGCAAACCTAGGGTTTAAAGAATAATTAAGTGAACTTTTAGTAGTAAAGCAAACCAGGGTTAAAAGAATAAGAGGCACTTTTTGATTTTGTGAGTTTTATAATTAAGTGAACTTTTAGTAGTAAAGCAAACCTAGGGTTAAAAGAATTTCATTCACATTTCACAGATCAATCTGAACACATCATAATTAGAAATGGATCGGTTAGGCTATTGGTTAGATTTAACACAACCGAAAAATGATACGACAAGAATATGACCCATTACCACGAATTTCCATCATCGGTAACACCACATTGTTACAAATACAGTCAAATTATAAAACGTGTTCAATTTAGAGTTTTTAAATCAGAATTTAAGTATTGTTTATACACTATCATGATTAATTTGGATGGATCATTCTCTGCTGTTGCCATAACACAGAGAGTTTCTTCCATGGAATGACGCTGATTGCAACAGTGTAACGACCAAATCCCTAAGTCTTTGAAAATATGGACACGGCAAAAAGCAAAAGGAGCTCACAAAGTGATAAGGGAAGTTTATGGTTGTGTCTGGTTCACAAAGTTGATTAAACCTTTTCAGTCCACACACCAAAGAGACCCAAAGGGAAAAAGAATATGTATCAGAGTTTTTTAAAAGTTCAGATGATTTTATGGGAGCACAGAAAAGTTGAGATGATTTTATTGGAGCTTCCTAGTGGTGGGTGCCTTTGCCCTCTCTCATTGGATCATTACACAAAGATCAAAGGGAAAAAGGGAAAGATATGCTTGTCAAGATGGAGTCATTTTCATAAAATTTTATGGTCTGAACAATGGCTTTGATTACTATTTGAAGGATTGTGTTCAAATTTCGAAAATCACAATGAAGATGTTATAGGGATACTAAATTGGGTAAGTTGGGGCTCTCATTTTGGTAAATTTCAATTAGTTACCCTTCTGATAATGGCCAAATGCATGGGTGGCTTTGTTTTGACTTGAGAGCAAATGCTTTGGGCTTGATTGCGATTAGTTTGACTTTTTCCATATTCTTTGGGCTTGGCTCGCTGTTATGGTAAATTAAATAATTAATCATGTTTACTTATAAGGAATGATAGAAGTTATGGATCGTGGAACTTAGATTGGAGAGATTTTATTGAAAACGAATAGTAAGGTTTACATCTTTAGCTAAAGTATCAAAAAGCCAATCGGTGTCCACCTCATCCAACTAGTGAGTACCCCCTTCTTGAGATACAAAGGATGCAATCTGTTTATACCAAAATGAACAGCCAATGAACATCGGACACGCGGACCAAAATGAAGCTATGGGAGCCTTCGGCATCTAGCTTCGGTATCATAGCTACCGATCGCTCGATTAGGGCAACCTCACCTCCTGGGACACGTGGCAGTCCCACAATTAATGTCCACAGTCCCACATCGAAACTTTAAACAAATTGCACACCTTCCAATGCCTATAAAAGAGGACAACTATCCCAGCTTGGAGGTAATCAATCGAACTTACGGCATACGCCTATAGATCGTAGTTCAATCTTACCAACTCCGTACTTACTTAAGCATCGGAGAGCCTTCGGCCGGTACCACACCGGTGCCCTAGGTCTTACCGAGCGTTTGTTATCTTGCAGATCGAACGCGCCTACCGAGGCCCAGAGCATACCGAAGGCCCAACATCTCTAAGTTGCGGGAAAGTGCCGAACCATTTTTCTGCGTCAACAGTTTGGCGCCGTCTGTGGGAAACGATAATAATTAACCTACAATTCCTAAAAATAACATATGGGAACCACTTCGGGACCATCGTTCTTACCCGAGGACGGATTACCGTATGGAATGCCAAGCGGGGCAAGCCCTGCGCTGCACCCTAGCACTCCCTTCGGTAACCCTCCGGTAATTCAAACTACGGTGGAAGCGGAGCTCTTGGCTCAAATGACTTCCCTTCGGAAGGAAATGGCCAAGCTCCAAGAACATAACAACCTCCTCACATCCAAAGTAGACGAAACTCAGCTTAATCGCAGGAGAACGCAGAATATTCAATCTCGAACCTTCCCAAAGTCTGCGGACTCGGTCGTGAAGAGAAGGAAGAAGGGGGCAAAGGCAACGCTGAGCCTTCCAAACAGGTAGTCCCGACCCTCGGGACCAGCCACATATACCAAAGAAAGTCTACGCCATGTCGTCATCGGCTCAATGACATGGATGCCGAATGGCGAGGTCCCGGTCGGGATAAGCGCGCTACGGGACTCACGAATGAGGGTCCTGGAGACAAATCGCCTTCCGGAAAGTCCGGGTTTGGGTTCACAGCGAATCGGACGAGTATGCCCTCCAAGGGCACCGAAGTCACACTACCGTTCGGAAACTCCCACGGAGTTTTCGAAGGCAAGAGAACCGAGTCAGGAGAACCTCCGAAGACTATATTTCGAGGAGATCCCAAGCCGAGACCCGCAATCCGTCGCTCTTCCAGAGAATTCGGAAGATGGGGGCGACCAACCCGATCCCAAGAGCTGACTGGGAAACTTGGGCGTCCTTTACTGAGCGCATCAAGAAGTCGACTGACAGGAGGTACAGCCGTTGCGAATACCGTTTTACACCGCATCGAAGACCCTTAACATACCTTCACTCCTTCCAATCGGTGGGATGCAAAGGCCTCGGCGATGAGGACAATACACTGCTATTCCCATCCTCCCTTACGGAGTGCTCTAAACTGGTTCTACCGTCTCCAACCAGAACGGTAGACTCGTTCGACGAGCTAAAATGGATTTTTCTGAATCATTTCATGATCGGGCGGGCGTCTGTATTTTGCCGACGACACATGCGGTTCGGCAAATAGAAGACGAATCCTTACGGAATATGCCGTATGCTTCATCATGAGTACTCGAGGTGCCCCGAGACGGATGATAGGCGGCCTACGGCGCCTTCATTCGTCCTCTCACTTCGGTACCTAGTACACTGCAGCAATTGGCGCACTTATGACGGTGATGAAGCAGAGGCGATCCACGCTAAGGTGAATACTTCAACTCCAAGTCCGGACCTTCGGCTCGGCGGGAATCTACCGGGAGGACCGACGATTCATCGGTAGGGTAACTCTAAGAAGGGGCGTGGAAATGCGGTGCAGCGACCACCGAGCTCGAAGTCTTCATCCCGCCAAACCACGACCGCGCTCAGAAGTCTTCACCTGCTAAACACGACATATGAGGTGTCTTGATGAGCGAGCATGACCAAATCCCGAAGCCAAACCACGAAATCCCAATCGGCGGGATAATCGGGATCGCAAGTTCGCCGGTACCACCAAAGAAACAGCCACAACACCAAGACGCATTAGTCCGAGGAAAATCGTTAAACGGCTGATTCGGGAGGAAAGCTAGACCAATACATTGCCATACCGCAGCAGCGCCGCCCGAGCGCCACCGGTGGCGATCAACATGATCAGCCACGGCGGAGGCCCCACTCTGGCGGGACCCTCTAACCGATCAATAAAACAATATGTGCATGCCGCTCACTACCCCAAGTCTTCGGCATAGAAGGCGATCGGGGCCACACGGTCCCAAAGGTGGGGTGGGAACCCATCACATTCTGTGAAGAAGAAGTAGAAGGGGTCATTTACCCCCACGATGACCCAATGATCATTCGGGCCGAGATCGCCGACTACGATGTAGGTCGGTCGCTGATTGACACCGGAGCTCTGTGAACTTGATTTTTGCCGACGCATTCAAGGGACCGAATTGCCGACAATATGGTTAATCGGCAAATAACGCCTCTTCTCGATTTTACGGGGATCCGGTCCACCGGTCGGCAGATGTCGGTCTGCCCATCGCCTTCGGCATCGCCCCGGAAAAGAATGACCTACGACCAATTCCTCATCGTCGATCGCTGACGGCATACAACGCGTCATCATAGGACGAACGACACTCACAAGAGTCAAAGCCCACTTATCCCCACATGTTGCGACAAAGCTCCCTTACTCGCAGCGATGCAGAGTCATCCAGGGGTGACCAGCTCGGCGCGCGGGCGTGCTATGCCACCGCTATTAAATCGGTAGCTTGCAAGCCGCCAATGGAAGCCATGACCGTGCAGGGACCACCGAACGGTAGCGGGCCTATCGACGACCCAAGGGAGGAAACACCAACGCCGGTAGCGCGGCTTGCAAGAGCTCAAACGGTGATCCCGAACGAGTATTTCCCGATCGGTGGGTAAAAATCGGCACCAACCTCGATCCCGACCTACGGAGGCGGTTCGTCGATTTCTTACGGCAACAGCGGAGGTCTTCGCCGGGTCTTACGACGATATGCCCGGTATATCACGACGTCATCACCACAAGCTCAGATCTCCTCGCCCATAAACCGGTCGGACAAAAACGCGTCGCCGTGCGATGCCGAGCAGTGCGAGGCTATGCGTCGAGGTTGACAAGCTCAAAACCATCGGCTTTATCAGGGAAGCTACGTACCTTGTTTGGCTCGCCAACTCGCATGGTTCGGAAGGCCAATGGAGGATGGCGAATGTGTCGGACTATACCGACTGAACAAGGCATGTCCGAAGGGCGATTTCTCCTGCCGAATCGATCAACTCGTGGGCGCAACCGCTGACACGAGCTTCTCGGCTTCATGGACGCCTATTCGGTACAACCAGATCTTCATGGACCCGCCGATAGCGAGCATACGGCATTCATCACCGACCGCGGGTTATATCATACAATGTCATGCCTTTCGGCTGAAGAACGCGGGGGCAACGTATCAACGGCTCGTCAACTGAATTTTTGCTAAACACATCGGCGGCATTATGGAGGTATATGTCGATGACATGTTGGTGAAAAGCCGAACGGCAAGGGGGCATCTGGAAAACCTGGCCCTCATGTTCGGTATACTAAAGGACTACGGATGAGGTGAACCCAACAAAGTGCGCATTCGGTGTATCTTCCGGTAAATTTCTCGGATTCATGATCAACCAAAGAGGAATCGAGGCCAATCCCGAGAAAATCAAAGCCATAATCGACATGGAAACACCGAGGAAGCAGAATGACATTCAAAGCCTTACAGGACGTGTTGCTGCCCTGACGCGCTTCATCTCCGAGGCCACCGATAAGTGCGTACCGTTCTTCAAAGCCTTGAAAGGGGGCAAACATTATATCGCATGGACTACTGAATGCGACTAGACATTTCAAGACTTGAAGGACTACATGAGCAGGGCACCATTGTTGTCAAAACCACTTCCGGGGAAGTTCTCCTCCTCACTCTTGGTATCTAGCACTGCCGTCGGCTCGGTTGCATGCGGAGGCGAGAAGGCGTAACTACCGATTTTTATGTCAAGAAGGCTCTTGAGCGCGAGCTTCGGTACCGCCCTTGGAGCGATTGGCCATGGCCCTTGTTGTCTCCACGAAGGCTTTGCCCATATTTCGAGCACACGAGATCACGGTTACGACAAATCAGCCCGTTTGGCGGTACTTCAAAGCCGAAACTTCCGGCGAGTTGGTCAAATGGGCGTCGAGCTCGGAGAATTTGACATCTGATTCAAACCAAGGCTGCAGAGAAAGGTCAAGCCGTCGCCAACTTCATCTCCGATCTCATACCCGCGCCGTCGGAAGCACCCTCCCGAACGCGTCACTCTGAACCAGAGAACACGGGTGCCGATCGCTTTGATCCTTCGGTACCTCTATGGACCACGCGTTGACGGCTCGGCGAACTAGTAAGGATGCGAGCCGGTCGGTGTTAACTACCCCGAGCGGGTGCAAAGTCGAATATGCCCTCCGATTCAACTTCAACCTCCAACAATGAAGCGGTAGGAGACCCTCTTGGCGGCTTACGGCTAGCGAAGAGCATGGCGCCAAACAAATCAAGGCATCCACGGTGACTCACGACATAGTGAATCAAATAGCGGCGAACCGCGGCAAAGGGCGCCTCAATATCCGCCTACCTATCGAGCCCAAGAACTCCTACGAAAGTTCCAGGGCTTACGAGATTCGGCGGATCCCGTGTCGAAAACAGCCACGCCCGATGCACTCGCGTTTGGCCCGGCAATCAACGACAAGATCGGAAGAAAGGTGCGGTGGAAATATTATCCCACCAAGCACGAAAATGGTAGAGGTGTGTACCGTGCACGTGCGAGGACACGTGGATGTCTCGATTTACGCATTCGACGATCGAACCCTTCCCACTAATAAGTCCCGGCTCGGAAGCTCCGTTATCGATCTGCAAGATATACAGTCATCGACGATGTTCGCAAGCGGCTTACACCACGTCGTATTTGAAATGCCTCAATAAGGAGCGGGGGACTACGTCGGAAGTCCACGGTGGGGTCTGCGGCGACCACTCGTGGTCCCAATCGCTAGCGCACAAAATCTTCCGGCATGGGTATTTCGGCGGACCCTACACCAAGACGCAAGCGCCCGGTCAAGAAGTGTGTCAAATGTCAGCGATTCGGTAGTGTCCCTCACATCCCGGAGCCTCTCTCACGATCGTAAGCCGTGGCCTTTCGCCATGGGGATCGGACTTGATCGGACCGATGCCGCAAGGAAAGGGCCAGTCAAATATGCTGTTGTCGCCGTAGATTACTTCACTAAATGGGTAGAGGCGAACCCTTGGCTACCATAACGGCAGCCAAAATGGAAGATTTCATCCGACGAACATTTATCTGGCGATTCGAATCCCCTACTTAATTATCACGAATAACGGCAGGCAATTCGATTCGGAAGCCTTTAGGCAATTTTGCACTCGCCTCAAGATCAATCTGTTCTTCGCTTCACCAGCTCACCCCAATCAAACGGTCGGTCGGCGATCAACAAAATTGTCAAGAAGCTATTGAAATGGCAGCTTGACAAAGCCAAGGAGCATGGCGGAGAAGATTCCAGAGGCGTTATGGGCCATCCGGATATCCTACCGAACGGCAACCGGGAAAACACCGTTCTCCATGACTTTTGGCTCGGAAGCGGTAGTCCCGTAAAAATCGGAGAGCCCACCTACCGAACGGAGGCTTTCGCACCAAAGGAGAATGAAGATGCGCTCGCCTTGAGCCTCGACCTGATCGAAGAACGCCGAGAGCAAGCCAACCTTCGAACGCTTACAAACAGTCGTCTTTTGGTACTATGACTCCAAGGTCGATCCCGCTCGTTTGAGCCTGGAGGTGGGTCATGCGAAAAGTCCGTCCGCAATTAAGGACCCCAGAAGGAACCCTCGACCTTCCCGGGAAGGACCTTACGAGATCATTGGCATCCAGCGATCGGAGACTTACCGACTCAGGGACTCCAACGGAAAGACCCTCGGTCATCCTTGGAATGAAGAGCATCTAAAATACTACTTCAAATGAAGTCACTTAGCTTACGGCATGTAGAAAACATTGTTAAAGCCTTCGACTTATTTCTTTCTCACAGCCTACGGCGTGTACAGTTCCCTAGCCTATGGCAGGTTTTCAATTGTAAAACGAACTCCAAATGTATCTTTGCATTCGGCATCTATTAATGAAAAGGCTTTCGGTGCTTATACTCGCAACTTTCGGCATATTCATTTTTTCAACAAAAAAAGACGAAGTAGAGACCATCGGTCGCAGCACTACATTCTAAAACCCTTTATTGCCTTCGGCAATTGAGGTACCACGGTATCCTTTCCTACCGACAGAGGGTTGAGTTTGTTAAAAAAACTTCAAAGATCACCTTATTTAGCCATCGACACTTGAAAGGTTAATTTCAGAATTGTTATTACCAACCCTCGGAAGTAAAGTGTTAAGCCCTAAATTGCTTACCGACTTAGGGTTCACTTGAAATTTGAACTTATGCTAGCCTACGGCAGTTAAGCAAATCATCTGCCCTCGGCATTTACGATGATTAGTTTTGAACCTCGGAAGTTAGCTTGCACTAGCCTACGGCAGTTAAGTCAAACATACCGAAAGTAAAGCTACTTGATTAATAATGAAAATAAAAGTGCTTGAATTAGAGGATGCCCTCGGCATCAAAGCGTTCAGAACATATTGCCTCATGACAGATTACATTTAATAAAAACTTAAACAAAACTCAAGCGGCAGTCTCCTCCTCGGCATCGGGGCAACTCTCCCAGGGGCGTCCTCCACTTCGTAATCTTCTATCATCTCCAAGAGCTCAACCAGCTTTAGTTGAAAATGAGAAGAAGCTTTTGGAGAAGATTATCATTGCAGAGCGTCGAAGCTTTACATCGGCGGCCTCATCGGCCGGCAAGAATGCCATCGCCTTGGCAGAGCCTCTTCTATGGCATCCTCTCCTCGTACTCCTCGATCATTTCTTCGGTGGTATGCCTTCAGGAAGAGGGAGAGGATCGCAATGAAGTTGAGGTTGAGCTTTTCACTGGTTGTACTGTTTGAAGCGGTAGAGCAGATCCGTCATTTCCATGCCCACTTCCTTGTTAAGCAAGGTAGAAAACTCGAGGACCGACGGTACCCGTATCGCCTCTGGACGGCAGCTCCAATCTCGGAAGCCCGACCCGCTCCGACTCCTCAAAGGCCACAGGATCGCCTCCTTCGACTCCAGCCTCCCTTGTCGTTAGCCGCCCGACTCCAAGGCTGCCGACATCTCACCGAGCTTGGCTCGGTAAACTTTAACCTATCGTTTGGCAGCCTGCATGTCCTTCGCCAAGTTTGCCTCGAGCTTGATGGCATTGCCAACCTCGGCAACCTTCGCTCTGCCGTCTTCGTAAGCCTTCTTCGCCTTTTCGGCGGTGTTATTAGCTCGCTTGACACACAGCCATATGTCCATGGAAGCTCAAGAGCAAATGAGAATGTTAGACAATGATGGAAACAGACGGCAGGAAAAGCCGAGAATTGTGAGGTACTTACAAGCTTGAAGACGGCGCGGCCACCTCCTCACGAAGGAGCTTCTTGGCAGTCCTCAATCTCGGACAGCTCCATTTGTGAACTGAGGATCATGTGGTTCACAACTGGACCGTCTTTGAAGGACATGCGAGTGACCGGAGGCGCCTCGTCGTCATCGGCAGCAAAGATGGCTCGAGTAGGCTCGGCTGCCGCCGAGCTTTGGAGTGGGATCGGCCTCGGATCGATCGTGATTGGCCTCTTGTCGGTAGCTTTGGAGAAGGTACCCTCGGCGAGTATACCTCACCGGAGACGGACCGGCAGCCGCCGGCATGAGCCGATTCAGCGCTTCATCCGACGCACGACGCTGCGTTGAGGTTAGGTCATCGGGTTAACCCCTCCCGATGATGCGGGTGCCATTCGGTGTCGCCCCTTTTTCTTCCCGCATGCCGAGCATGAGACGCCGCTTGAGGACTCGCTCATCCTCTTCGCCTCGGCAGATCCTTCTCTCTTGACCACGCAGCAAAGATCGGTCGATTTCCCATTAAAGCCATAAACTGCGTCAAAATGAGCAAGTACACTTACTCTCGGCAGGGTTGACAAGTTGAGCTTTGATAAGGTTGGTGGTGAAGAGAAACTTCGGATAAATTCTCTCCACGGCAGGACTTTCACCTCACTCTCGATCCACGGATCTCCGCTTGTGTAGCGTTGGTGCTTCAATTTACTGCACAAAAGGGAAACGAAATTAACATTCCCAAGAAAGACACACTCTAGGAGGCCTACTGAACGGTAGGATGGCCTACCGGCAATTTGGAAGGTAGTGGGAATGTGGAAATGGACAGGATGTCCCGAGGGCGACTCCCAATCACCGGACGAAGCACCCGCCGTTTCCTCCACGTCTTACGAGAGGTCGGCACGGCGCTAACAAAATAGCCACGCCGGTAGCCTTCCTACATTGGCCTAAACCCAACCCCGTGATCGGCAGACCGACCGTGGCTGCATGATGGGAGAACTGCGTCTGACGGCTCTCCTCGCCACCATGCCGAAGGCTGTAACCATGCCCATTAGCGCTACCTAAGTTGAGGTTAAACCGCCGAGCATAGCCTATCTGCGCCAGATCCTCTGAACGGCGGGCTGCGAGGAGCCTCACTCTTTGCGGAAATGCGTCGCGTGAAAAGACAACTTCATTTCTTGATCGCTTAGAGATTCGGTCGGGTTTGGGATCCTCATCCCTACCGAATGTATGAAATATTCAGACGAAACTTTGCAATCTCCTCTCAAGAATCCTATTGGGCTCTAAGTAGTCTCACGCCAAGATAATCTCCTTCGAATTCCCATCGGCACTCACAGGATTCCGGGAAGACTATCGAAACTCTCGGCGAAGAGATGGTTCGGCATTGACTCCTCGGCGGAAGTGGAGGCCTCGATTGGCGACTAGCGCCGCCTCTCCGGCAGGCTTGACTAACGTGGTGACCGTCCGCTATAAACAATAGCCAACGCACGAGCGGTCATCAACCCTTTCGATACCGTGTAGGAACGAGTTGGGCTCTTCACCGAGTATCTCAACATCGGTATCACTTCCGCCCGCATCGCCCCGCCGCTTCACCATCGAGTCAAAGAGACCGCTTGATGACTCTTCATCGAACGCATTGGGCTCACGCTCGGAGAATGACTCGCTATCGACATCTACAAAACAGGGAAAAGGAAACTAAGGCTCTGCCGGATGCTATCCTATCGTTCCTACACTCCTACCTATGGCGACTAGACTACCGAATAGAACCCTATTGTCACCTAGTTCAAACCAAGGAAGGACGTCAAGATAAATGAGGGAGTAAGTTGAAGTTCCGAGCGGTACCTTAAATCAAATTCGGACAAGAAGCACGAATCGCTCCGATTGTCTCGTCGAAATCGCTTTTCTAGCCGTTCGCAACGCGGAAATCTCCGATTACCGTTAGCCCTTGTCGAAAATTGCCTTGAATGTCGGAAGCTCGCCGAATCGCCTCAACAGAGCTCTCGCTTCACAAAATGCAAAGTGATTTCGCCTCGGTCATCCTTATTTATAGGAGAGGAGTCGCAACGGTACACCTCAAAAACCAAACGGCACATTAATGCGCGCCGCATCGCTCTCGCCACGTGTCCTCATCCTATGGGGAGAGACGGCACGCGAGGCAAAGACGAGGCGTTCAGGATGTCCCTTCACCCTTTAAGCGCCACGACCTTCGACTTCCCGACATCACCTCCGAATAAGCGAGAACGAAAGAGCCAAAATTGAGCCCCTCTGCCAGCTGGATTACCAAACGGTAGGACAACATTTCCTTCCGAAGACAACTTCAAATCCCCTTCCGAGAACTCTTGCAAGAGGACTTGGGGACTCTGTTTATACCAAAATGAACAGCCAATGAACATCGGACACGCGAACGAAAATGAAGCTATGGGAGCCTTCGGCACCTAGCTTCGGTATCATAGCTACCGATCGCTCGATTAGGGCAACCTCATCTCCTGAAACACGTGGCAGTCCCACAATTGATGTCCACAGTCCCACATCGAAACTCTAAACAAATTGCACACCTCCCAAGGCTATAAAAGAGGACAGCTATCCCAGCTTGGAGGTAATCAATCAGAACTTACGGCATACTGCATATCGATATGTAGTTCAATCTTACTAACTCCACTTACGTAAGCATCGGAGAGCCTTCGGCCGGTACCACACCAAAGTGCCCTAGGTCTTACCGATCGTTTGTTATCTTGCAGATCGAACGCCCTACCGAGGCCCAGAGCATACCGAAAACCCAACATCTTTAAGTTGCGCGGGAAAGTGCCGAACCATTTTTCTGCGTCAACACAATCAAGTGTGCCATTTCATTCCATTGCCGCGGCGCAAAAGTAAACTCTATTGAACCAAAAGAATTACATAAACACCTAAATCAATGAATTGGAAATAAACATGCCATAAATTCAGTTGTTTGCACTGTTTTATTTTCCAATAAAAACAAAAACACAGTACCAAGCTCCAACAACAATCAAAATGAAAGAACTGGGACAACAGAAAGAGAAGAGAAATTGTTGTAAGGCTTTGGCGTCTTCAGGTCACTCTTCTAACTATAGTGCTTTGTTGCAGTCCTGCATGTGCCTAATGAGAATGAGAATATTCTAATTCCTTGTCCGTAATGAAGGACCCACTTGAACATTTATTTTTTCCATTTCTGATACTATAATTAAGACATTTGGAAGGGTGGGTTATGGTAAAGTACCTTTCGTGCATGAAAAGAGCTGATAATTACTTGTTTTAAGATGATAAATTAAATTCAACCAAAGCTTTTAAGTTTCCTTCTTTTTGTTTTATGCCGTTAGTTCCTTTTGGCATAATAATTTTTTTAAGAGACTTTTTTGACATGAGAATTAAGAATCAGATATTGATTCATCATTCTCCTCTCTTTGAAATATGAGGTTTGTGGGGTCTACAACTGTTTTGGCTATGATCAGCTATGGGGCATGCATATCATGGGTTTCATTCCTCTTCCATACAAACTCATGATCATTTTGTCATATCAAACTATGTGAACAATAGAGAAATTTTAAAGCAAAAAACTCAAAGTGCTTCATAATTCATCAAAACTAAGAGCAAAAAGATACACGCGAACGTGTGTACATAGCTCAGTGGTAAGAGTATTTGTCTTCATATAAGTGGTTTCACGTTAAAACATCAATAGCACCTCCCCTCTCCCTTTCAAACCTTGACATATACTTAAAAAAGCTAAAAAAGATACACAAATTGGTGGATCCTGCATCCTGATGAATCCAAAAGAGAAAACAATAAAAGGGCAAAAACAAAATAGAAGAAAGTGAGTATGTGGGTGTGGGGTGATAAATTAACAGAACTGAAAAGGTGACTTCTTTCAAGGCATGGATTTGATTCGACTTTCCAATTCACAATGGAACTATCTGCTTGCATTTCTTGGAATTTGGCATTCTGGGTTGTGAAAGGCAGGGGATTTTGGTCATGGTGGTGGCGGCTGAGGCTCCATGGTAGAAAACAGAGCCCACCCATTTCACTATGGTATCAAAAGCCATAGTCTTCACCAACTTTCTCCTTGCAGGAAAAACACTACCCTTCTTTGGTTTGAACCAATTAGCCTCTCCCTTGGGCTTGCCTCTGATCACTTCCTCACCCACCAGCTGCTGCTCTGTCTTCTTTGTCATCTTCTTGGCCACCATTTTTCTGCTGCCTCTTGTTTGATTTCTCAATTCTCACCACCACCCTCTTCTTTTTTAAGTGTTGGGTAAAAGGGAGGGCCAAAAGAAAGGCCCAAGTCTCTTTTTATATAAGTTGGGATTTTGGCTGTGTTGTGAACGATGGCATTTTTGTAAATGTGTTAAGCTTCAGCCAATCAAATGGAGCCTTGGGCATTAAGCAATCTAATGGAACCAATCAGCCTTGTGACACGTATTATATACATGGCTCCGTAGACTGTAGAAGCATAGTCAAGGCCGGAACCGTAAATTTTTGTGAGTGTGGGTTATTATTTCTTAGGGAGTTTCACTAAAACACCCAAAATGGAGGTTGAAATTATAAAAAAACTCAAGCACTATTTAAACATATAAACACACCCAAAACCCATCATTACACACACTCAAAACCCATTTATAAACACACCCAAAAAGTTGACTTTGGGGTTGATTTTGGGTGTGTTTCTATGTTTAAATAGTGCTTTAGTTTTTTTATAAATACATGTCTAGGATTGGGTTTATTTATAAATTTATATATTTCTTATACGAGTAAAGATCCAAATAAAAATTCCATTGAAATCTATGAAATATAGCGGATTTGAGATCTGCTTGGATATGATACGCTAGTTTTTGCTTGAACGAGTTAGACTAATTTTTGTAAAATGAGGTGTAATGCCTAAAAATTAGTAATAAATTTCATTTTTCCCAAATTTTGCACTAGCTAGAGTCCGCCCTAGTCATAGAATAGTTCCGCCCTTGAGTATAATCGTTAATTACAATACAACAATATTTTATTTCCACATATATTTTTGGTACGTGCCATATTTACACGTATTTAAGTGGTAAGTGAGGGAAAGGTGTCACTCTCTGTCTCTCTGGTTTTCAGTTTTTAACAGTCCTTGTATTTTGCTTTTGTCTTTTGATGACATCAAAACGGTCATCCACCCTCTCACCTTTGGTGGGTAATTCTGGCTGCTTTTGACGCTAATTGACCCAACAACAAATGAAGATAAAATCTCTAGAAGCTTGAAGTTGATGTTTCAAACTTGACTTCTTAGCTGGCATGTATATGATGACAACAACCTAACCTTTTAAAGAAAACTTGTAAACATGTAACAATTTTGATACAAACAATGGGTGAAAGCTTGAATATATATATATATATATTTTACATATGCAATAGTTTAAACTACTCTAAATTAATCTAATTTATGAGAAGAGAGATTCAAACTGAGTGCAGACTCACTGCCTTAACCAACTGGCGATATTCCAACTCGTGACTTCTTTAACATTGGGGGGAAAATCTCACCATACTAGAATGGGGCTGGGGGTGTGGGGTTTGTTTCCATTTCTTAGGCTTTATCTTTTATTTCAAGAAAGAAAAAGGGTTTGTGATTATGACTGGCTGGGCTAAAATATTAGAGGGGCCTAGCAGACCCAAAAAGAGAAGAGGGCCTATATCCTATACTGGAGTTTAAGCTTGGGTCCGGGTTCAAAACATGTCAATTAGATTCGGGCGAACCCGAAATCAATGTACAAGTTGTAGCCTGCAACTGATTTCTGTCCCAGTGAGAGAGATGAAAATAGCTTGGAAGAACAACAAGAAGCGGCCTTTGGGCATCATATCAAAGTACCCAAATCTCCCTTTTGAGCAGCAAAACGACCAACACAACAATCAAGAAGACCCATCAAACGATCCCAATAAGAATCAAAACCATACAGAGCTCAACCAGGAAGAACATCATCAGCCACTCGACGCTCAGAGCAAGCCATCAGATTCTTCAGACGCTGCAAAACTCTTCCACTCCTTTCAAGCCGAGGGAACTAAGCTGGCCGAGGTAATAAATACCCTAAATTTGTTCTTTTGATTTTTGATTTTGCTATTATGTTATTGCAGAAGGAAAACGGAATTACCCAAGTTTTGTTATCTTTTGATTTGAAGGTAGATTATGGGGTTTTTGAATGTGTTAATTTGTTTTTGATGTGATAATGGGTGGAACCCAGTTTCCCAATTTAGGCTGCCCCAAGAACTATGGTTATTAGAATTGTGGTGAGGTTTTGTAGCTGCCCAGTTGTTGAAGTAAAAATTTATGAAACAAAAGCTGAGAAATGGAAAGTTATAGCTGCCCTAATTGGTAAACCATGATTTTTTTTTAGTTAATAGCTTCTTACTAGCAGATAATAATAATAATATTGTGGAAGTGGCGTGCCATATTATACTTTTGTCAATAATTTCTTGCTGGAGGAACTCATGCCAATTGCCTCCAAGAAATAGTAATACAGCCAAAAAAAGGGGGGAATCTTCTCGTTATGTACGAGTAATTATAATTATGATCATGATGAAAAGTAATGTCTGCTGATTCCTGATCTGGATGACTTATGGCATCTTTCTCACATCAACCGATCTTTGAAGGGTGGAAAGTACCGTGAAGCATTGGGAAAATGGGAGGCCGCTCTTATGTTGATGCCCGAAAATGCTGTTTTACATGAACAGAAGGCACAAGTTTTGCTTGAAATTGGAGATGCATGGAATGCAGTAAAGGCAGCAACTCGTGCGTTTCAATTCTATCTCACTTTGGGTTTTGCTTGTGTGTGTGTATTTGCATATATGTATGCCTTTTTTCTTACTAGGTGCATATGCATGATATTGGCTTTTTTGGTCTTCTCAGGCCACCATGATATATTTTGTTTCCAAGTTCATTATTTGGTTCCAAAACTTTGTGAAACCCTTTACTTTTCTGCACTCTTTGGTCCTCATTCACTATATTATGTCCACACCTTCACACACATTTACTTTTCGAGCTCTCTTTTACGTTTAGTTTGTGCTTATTTTGATTTCTCTGGTTCAATTGTGAGTGCTTTGTTGTACTTAATATGTGGATAAAAATTGACAGGAGCCACTGAGTTGAAGCCTTCATGGGATGAGGTACGTCAGTATTGTATTCTCTGACCTGGTTCTCACCTCAATAGGTTTTCATGTGCGAGTTCCAAGTTATGATGGTGCTCTTTCCTTTAGGAAAATTTGAAGAAGATGGACGTTTCATTTATATGCTTGTTAGAATTTTTTTCTGGTGATAATCCTTGGTACAATTAGCATTTTTATTAGTGTGAATTGTTTCTCACAACCTGGATATGTTCAGGCGTGGGTTACCCTTGGCAGAGCACAGTTAAACTTTGGGGAGCCTGATAGTGCTATTGAAAGCTTCGACAGTGCATTAGCCATCAAGGTATGGTTTCAAGATATTATATTCTGTAGTTCTCAAAGATTCTTCCACTGTTTTGTGATCGCATTGTGTTTGGGCAACAGGCCTTCAATAGAGTCTGGCACTGCAATATAATGTGCTAAGCTACTAAGAACTGCATATAATTATTATTCCCTCAAGTAGGATTGAAGTCGATGATTGTATTTATGTATATTAGAGAGATGAATTTTTCTTCCACTGTTTTGTCATTGCATTGTGTTGGAGCTCTGACCTCCATTGGAGTCTGGCATTTGCAACATGACGTGCTAAGCTAATATTTACACACAGAATGTAAATATATGGTACAAATCTCTATATATTTTGTTTCGTGTTAAGAATATAAGTTGAATTTAAACTGTATGTACAGCCTGATTCTGAGGAGGCTCGAGATGACAGACATACAGCGATGCAACTGGTTAAAAGGCGAAAACAACTCCATTCATCAGGCTTAAGCCCGACAAGAAACCGTTACGCAGTTGGTGAGAAGACATGAAAACTCTTGTTGAATTGTGTATATAGTAGAGGAAAAGTGGACTTCAGCTTAGTTTTGGTTCATGCGTGAAAGTCCTTGGCAGGACAGTCTAATTTCTATATAATGTTGTATCTTGTTAAATTAAATATAATTTATTGCTTACTTTTAACAATTGCGAAACATAAAAATATGTAGTTGTTAACAACAGAGCTGCTATAAAAAAATAAAAAATAAAAAACAACACAGCTCATCAAGTCTAAAGTCCACTCAACCCATAGACATGGCAATTTCTCGTAACACGAACTTCTGTACGGTGGACGTCTTGGGCAGCGCCTCCGTGAACACCACCGTCTTTGGCGCCAAGAAATGAGGCAACCTTTCCTTATAGAACTCCATTATATCCTCGCTAGGAACACTGCAATCCAACCCTGCACTCTTCAAGCACACGAAAGCACAAGGCGTCACCCCATAGAACTTGTCCGGCTTAGCCACCACAGCTGCCTCATTCACCGCCGGGTTCCAGTACAACACCGACTCCACCTCCTTTTCACCTCCGCTATTAATCACATCCTTGGACCGATCCTTGATTTCCAAATATATTTTGAGTGGTTTTTTTATTATATTATTTTAATTATCTTTTCTTTTTTTTTCTCATCTAATTATATTTTTATCTATGTGGATGTGAACTCCACTGGCCATCCATGTGTATGAAATTACAAAAATATCCATACCACATCATCATAGTTAAGTTTTGGAGGAGGCAAAGCAAGATTTGACCGTAGTTTCAAGGGGTTTGACCGTAGTTTCAAAGGGTGTTGGTATAAATAAGCCTAAAATAACAAACAACCTTATCAAAGCATGTAAAAACACAAGACATGGAAGATGTAAGAAACTTAACATGTTATATAAACTGTTTAAACTTGATAAACTTTCATCGTTTTACAACAGAAGTGTGGAGTTACTTTCTGATACCCTTCAAAAGTAAATACTTACAAAACACAAACCACCAGTATGTTCAATGGTGACCTGTTAAAATGGCCATTTTACCAAACTTCTGTATTGCTTTCTCAAATTGTGCACTTTAGCAAGGACCAAACTACATATACAGCCTTTAGAATCACGTCTTTTGCTAAGTTAAGCATCCAAAAGTCAGCATAATCTATCAGAGTTAACAACCTACAAAAATGTCGCCCCTAAACAACGCAGACAAACAGAATTCTTAGCCTTGGGCGACATGCCTAGTAAATCAAAATTGTTACTCACAGAACACATGTCAGTCCTGAAAACTGTCTCATTCTTTTTTACTCATCATATCTTCTTCATGATCTAGAGTCTTGACTGCATATACAAGCAACTCCATTCCCCCTCTACCTTGTCCTGATTCCCTGTCAGCTCGTTTTTCATTCAACTTCCTTGATCCTTCACCGTTCTTTTTTTGTTTCTTTTCATTCTTATCATAAGCCTTTCTTGTCCTGCGTATGACCTGAATTGCTGCACGACATTTTCTGCAAAACCATTTCCCGCTTGGAATGCCAATGCGTGGTGGGTCCATACAATAGATGTGGTACCCATGATCACAGCCATCACAAAGAACAATTATATCATCGTCTCGATCAGTGAGACAAGCTCTGCACAGACAAGAATAGCAGTACCAACAGGGACCATATGATTTTAACTCCTTAGTTGTCAGACACCTCTCATGGTAGTATTTCTTTGGGCAGTATGGATGACCACATATCTTCAACTTGTCACTTTTTTCTACCTCCATTCCACAAGTTTTGCAGATGTTCAAGTCTTTGCTCTCTTCCGAAGGTTGGATTCCATCATCTGTATTAAAATTTGAATTCTCTCCCATCTCATTGACTGTTTCTTCATCTGTAGAAACACTTTCACCTCCAACTCCATCAACTAGAGTCTTGGGCACATTCAACTTCTCACACACAACACAGTTCTCATGGGATGATCGAACACCACTAGCAGTGCAACTCAAACAATACCAACTTTTTAGAGGAATCTCTTTGACAGCAGGCTGAATGCAGGAGATATGGTACATGTCCTCACATGAATCACATACTAGACAATCCTTCCCATCTGCCTTGCCTCCACAATGCATGCAAGTGTATACACTGTGCACAGCACAATCCTCTGTTTGCTCCAGTTTAGTGTGGAAGTCAGATTCGCAGGCGTACAACTGTTTTAAAGTGACACAAGTTAGTACCCCTTTAAACCAGCTGATCAATTCCTTAAAATAGAATCGTAAGCGTGATCAATGAAATACACTTAGTTATTTTTATTTTTTTTTGGCCGGACATTAGTTAGATTGATAATGACCCAAACTACCAAAATTGATTTCAGAATTCTCACTGTCAGGTGACCCAATCTCATTATAATAATTAGACAATTCACCATTTTTACATCTTCAAAATGACATCAAAATTCCAATATGCAGACAGGCTAAATGCCTAAAAGTTACAATAATGCAAAAGGCACATATGCATTAGTTGAAAAAAAAAGAAAAAAAAAGAAACAACTACTTTTAGAGTATTTTTCTTCCAGAATATAGAATGCTAGATATTCACAAAGAGTTTTATGCATGCAATTAGTAGAACTTTAATACAAACATTAGGAGTTTTCTGAAGAAAAAAATTCCTGAATTTATATATTTCCAAGGTACCAAATGCACATACAATCAGGCATTTCACCAGACATCAGCAATCCAATCAAACACAGTTCTATGTTAAAACTAGAAAACTCTTGTACCTCATCTTTTCCACCTTCAAATGTATTTCGGACTGAACCTCCCACCTGGGATGACAGATAAGATAATTCGTTGTGAGATCAGGCTTATAACCCTATCCACAGAGTGAACATATTCTAGAACCAATAGATTTCATTAAACTAAATCCTCAGGTACTTGGACCAGACATCGCTTCAACTGAATCATCTAACCTGTTCTTTGTAAGAACTCCTTGACATGTCTGAGAGGCTTTTTGCAAGAGAAATCAAGTTAGTACCAATCCCTTGAAGCTTTCTCCATATCTGGAAAAATATACAGGTTTGGAATATTATAAAATGAGACAAAAAAACAGATCACCTTCAAGGTATTTTACATGACTATAATTATGGCCCGAGCCTAGAATTCCTTGTAATACATATGTAGATTAGCCAATGTCAAACAATGCAATCAGATTAGCCAGAGAACTTGAACCACACGTCTAGCAGTATCTAAAACAAAGAAGGTAGAATATAATAAGACATTTCAGACTTTAAGACTTTCATGATTGAAACAATTCCTTCAACTGAAGCCAGTTAATGAGAGCATTCTGACAATAAATATCATAATCAATTCCAATATGATAACCATATAAAGTAGATTTACTTTTCAAGTTTTCCAAAGTTCACAAACATGCTTTGGAATCATTAACGCAATACTTGAAACATTTAAACTTGACATTACATAGTTATCACATCTACACCATGATACTAAGCAAAATCTAGACATCCAATTAATTACTATTAATAATAGATATCAGGACCACTACACTTAACATAAGACTACCCAACTTGCCTGTTGCATATCATGTGAGAATAGCATAGGCGAATGTTCATAATCCCCCTTTTTCATCCTTGAGTTTATGAGATTAAGGTCGAAAATGCTGTCAGCCTTGATTCCTTGAAAATTTTCCAACAGCAGTTTGCACAATGAAGCAAAATTTTCTGAAACTAAAACATTAAAAAAAGCATGCTGACACATTGCAGTAACTGTAGGATAGTTTGTTTTATTTGAAGATCCATTCAATATAACACCAGCATGCCCATTGGCTGCACTATGAGGTCCATTCAAGATAGACCGCGTAGGAAAAAAACACTGATGCCTATCCGCATCATGATCACCAGATTCCTGCAAAACAACCACAAAATGAAAATGATAACAGAAAATTTAAAAATCAAATTGAACCAATAAATACGAAGGAATGGCTATAAGCCTGTAAATCAACTATCATCGGCAGAACACTTCGGCTATAAGCCAATAAATACAAACCTTAACTCTTGTGGTATGATCAATGTCTCGAAAATGTACAATTGCTTCTCGGATGCACACTTGTACACCACCTTCATCATCACCTAAAGACTGATACATGCTGTCCAGTACAGCATTTCTCCAGTGCCTATCTGAGCAAGCATCTGAACTATTCGTTTGAAGATGGACTTGCTCACAAGAGTTATTCTGTATTGCTGTGCCCACAGGTTCCTTTAGACGCTGCAAAAAATCAAACATAGATTGATAAAAACAAGGACCAAAAAGTACCACTGGATAGAAAAATTTGAGGATTGAAGGGATGGAACCCGCAAATTATCTATATCTCTTTTCTCAATAACAATGTAGATTACAATACATTTGTAGCTCATCATAGCCAAATTAGCCATATTTAAAGTATCAATATCTGAACAACTAAACCGGAGCTCATCACCATCTTGATAAGCAGTATCAACTATTGTAGTTATTGGTTCAACAGAAATTCCATCAATGGAGCTTAAAGCATTCAACCTTTCATTTTCTAATATATTAATTCATATGTAATAGATGGTTCTGGTACTTGTTAAGCCAATAAGGATCAGGAAGGAATAATCATACAAACAAGGTTTTTTTTATCAGGGCAAAATGCTCATAATTGTTCTAGGTTCTAATCACAACTTTGAAAGCTTCAGGTCAAATAAACCCCTTAACAAAGCACAAAATTTCAATTTGCAACCAATCAATTCCCTTTCAAAATTATCCCTGTAAAATAAACCTCTTTCATTTTCCACCTGTGGTACTAACAAATTCCCCTAAATAGCCTAATGAGCTCTCAAATGCGCTAATGAGAAGAGTACTGATGGTTACGTTTATTTGTTTATATTGCCAACCAAATTTTCATTGTTCTGAGTTATAAACGAAATTTTAAATTCACTATGGATCCAAAATTCATGAGCCTTGTTATTACTGGTAACATTTATAAGCTGATTCTTCTGTTTATATTAAAAACAGCTTACCATTGCTCAGGTGTAATTCCATTAAAATTCAACTCGAAACAGTGGGACATCAGCCAACATACTAGAATATTGCAGTCCGTGTTTCCAAATTGGCTAATTAAATAAAAATATGGTTTCTGTCAACACAAATTTTGGCAGAGAGGAAGAGAGCTAGAGTTAGCACCTGGTCTGCCAATTGACTCGAAGATTCCACATCAGCTCCCCCATATTCTTGTGACCTGCTATCCCAACTTGACCCTGCACGCTTCCGCCTCTTGTAAGTCCGAACAACCTCACTTGCATCTGAGCGGCCTTTGGCAAAATTTTTACACACCCTAAATTCAAATCCATTGGCTTCACTCTTCAAGCATTGAGCTTTGTCAGTGCATTCCGTACTACCATCATTGGCTTCACTCTTCCAGGTTTGAACTTTCTCAGTGCACTCCGTACTACCACCATTGGCTTCACTCGTCAAGGACTGAACTTTCTCAGTGCACTCCGTACTACCACCATTGGCTTCACTCGTCAAGGACTGAACTTTCTCAGTGCACTCCGTACTACCACCATTGCTTTTTCCTTCTTCAAGTTCCATTACAAAACAGAACCCTAAATTTCTCAAACGTCACAGTTTGAAAAACTAGGGTTTCACAGCAACAACCTAGATTCCATTATCTTTAGCACTTAGCAAATTTCAGAAAACCAACAAAATAAACCAGGAAACATTCACAGCCAAAGCCGTCATAGTAAAATCCCCTACTGTTGGGTAGCCGAGAAAATATGAAACTCCAAAGTCTTAGGCTTTTCAGTTGCTTTGGGTATCTTCGGGAAATGTAAAATTCGGCTAAGCTAAACCCAAGACCAAATCTTTTGACACCTTTTTGAGACGTAATCTGATGCCTAGGTCGAACACACTGAGAACCTTAAAATTACGACTTGGTTTTATTTTCTGTTCATGCATGTTCTCGGCAACCAAACAGATGACAAAATAAACAAAATTTAAACATAACTTAAAGATTAAAAGAAAGCATGAGAGAGAGAGAGAACAGAGCTGACCTGAAAGGACAATTTGGGCGCCAAAAGCGAATCGAAACCCTAGAATCTGAGGAGCGAGGGCTGTTTGTTGTGACTTGTGAGAGACCTGGTTCAGTAGAATAAGAGACTACACTCTTATCTCAGAATTTCTAAACTTTGACAGACGCAGAAGCAACTAACTGCGACTCGGCCGGTTTTCTAATTAAATTAATTATTTGTTATAATAATAATAAATAATCAGTTTACGACGTTGGTTGGTCATCACAGCGACTTGTCGTTTCCTATATCTGAGTATGTCAATAGTCAGTCACACTCACTGGAGAAATTATACAATACTACTGTAGTGCCAACGGGCATTGCTGATTGGTTCTACGGTCCAATGAAATTCGGACATGCGTACAACTTATACACATCAACAAAACCGTCGTTAGCATCAACGTTAACCAAACAGACTGGTTATCTGACTAGAAAAAAAAAACCAGAGAGATTAATTACCAATATTAAGACTCTGTGATGGCCTTGCCAAAAGCTTGAAGTCATCCGACGGTGGCTTTATAATGTAATTGCTTCAGTGCTTCAGTCTTAAATCGAAAATTTTGTGTGCAATTTTATCATCTGACTTTGGGTCATAACCCCAAATAAATAAGCTCCAAGCACTGATTCATGGCCAGTGGGAGGCACAAGGGGTTGGTTGGGTACCTCACCACCAACAAGCCATCAATTTTCATGAGAAATATGCAATCATAAGATTCAATTGTAGCCAACACCACTGTTGTTTTTTATTTTGTCAGCCACCGCTCATGGCAAAATATGGAAAAAAAAAATTAGTGAGAGCTTAAGATGATGGTGAAGGCCGATGGAACCTATCCTAACCTTTTGAATTGAGGCCCAAAATCGATAAGGAATAGGGCAAGTGAATTGATAAACTCCCAAGTCTGTTATTTTATTTTCTTTTTCTTTTTGGCGGTGAGTCTGCGATTGGCAACGACGAGTTTGGACATCGGTTAAAGCCACCATAGGGACGTCGTCACTCTCGGTGGCGCAGCCCCAGAAAGTAGTAGTGTCGAGTATTTCTGGTTTGCACCAATGGTGGTTAATGGGTGTTTTTTTTTTTCCAATGGTTACGGGGTGTTAACGGCAATACATTTTATTCAACCGTAGTATCAATCAGCCATGTCAACTGGTACTACAATAGTACTGTATAATTTCTCTTAAGACTTATTTACTGTAGTGCCTCCTAAAACTACGGTCAAATCTTACTTTACCTCCTAAAAGTTAAAATGACCCAAAATGCCCCCTTGACCAAAGTTTGGTGGATTACTTTGCCCCCACTGTTAACCATGGAAAAAACTTCAGTTAAAAACGTTGACATAGCATGAATGGGACCATTCTTTTGCTAAAATGAATGCCACATAAGTGCCAATGGGAAAAAAAAATTAACAAATATGAAAAAATATTTAGAAAAGTACTTTTTTTCTCTCTTATCTCTCTCCCTCTTTCTCTCTCTGTACTCGACCGCTCCCCACCGCCCAAACAACTACCCCTCACGACACACCCCCACCCCTGCCCTCACAGAATCGCCCACACTTTGCAGCGGCCTCTTCTCCAAATGCCTCCCTCTTATACCCCACCACTGCCCTCTAATCTCAGCCCTTTGATCTCTCCAAATGGGACCCACACCTCCCCCAATCCTCACCGTCCACTTCATCATCCAACCCTGCCGACACGACACTCCTCTCATTTCTCTCCCTCATTGCGCAAGATCCAGAACCACTAGGGTCCACCAGTCATCTCGGAGCTCCGAAAGCTTCGTCGAGTTATGCCCGAGCTCGTCACCAAGGTGCTCAAGGTCCAAAACGACCTCGTCACTTGGTATGGGTTCTGGGTATTTTCTGTTTGATTTGGAAGGAGATTCGATTTCTTTTTCATTTGAGACTTGGAAATACCTACTGAAAATGCAAGACGCAAGTGGTTTAATTTGATTTCTGAACTTGCATGTGGATTGGGGAGCAGATAAATTGATGATTCATCCCCAAAAGTTTTGAAACTTAAATGAAAAAGATTTCTATGTAAGTTGTCAGGACATTAACCCAAATATGATTTTTCTCAAACTGAGGTGGATTTGTAGGTAGGGGTTGGTATGTCGTGGTGGGTGGGAGGTGGGGAGGCGCGGGGGAGAAAGTGAAGAGAGAAAAAAGATTATTTTTATAAATTTTTTTTAAGAATAAAATATTTTATTTTATTTTTACACACACGGCATACATTTCAACAAAAAGGCGGGTCCCATTCATGCCATGTCAGCATTTTTAACAGAGTTAACGGTGGGGGCAAAGTAAACCACCAAATCTTGGTCAAGGGGGTATTTTGGGTAATTTTAACTTTCAGGGAGTAAAGTGAGATTTGACCGTAATTTCAAAGGATATTACAGTAAATAAGCCTTTCTCTTAACATTGTATTTCATTCCACCAAATCCGCCCCCATAACTCAATTTCTCATATCTAAAAATGAATCCTGGAGCTAGAATTTTCATCAGTTTTATTTCTAATGAGTTGGGTGTGAAGGATAAAAATTGAATATATAGACGGATTTAGAGATATTTTCGAGTATAGTGTTCAATATGTTGTGCTCATAATGCTTTTTTCGTTCATATATGTATATATATTTTTGGTTGAATTGAGTATTGCGTGTATTAAGGCGGGATGGAAATAGCATACCGACCTACCTATTTTCTCATTGTTAATCATAGTGTGTCAAATTGAGAGTCATTTTCATCCATCAAGTTTAAACACGGTAGCTAAGTTGTCACCTTTTATGTGTAAACTATTATAGACTAATATACACATTCCTCGAAAGAGTCAATAGCTGTCAAAGCCATATCAGCACCACCGGAGCTTTGTTCGATTCGTCACTTTCACTTGAGTAGGAAAAGCGAGCAGAGGAGCTGAAGTGCTGTGTATCAGTTTTGCGATCAGATGAAGTGCTGCATATCGTGCCAGGATCTCTACGACGAAGATGACGCCGGCACGTGCAAGGAGTGCTACGAGGAGGCCAACGAGACCGAAGAGGAGCTGAAGCGCGAGATCGACGAACTCAAGGCCAAGGTCGCCTTCCTCAAGTTCTGGTCCCCAACTCCCAGCGCTAGGTCTCACCCCGCTTCCTTCTCCGACGTCGTTTTGGTTGCCTCCGAGGATGCCTCCGCGGGGGCCCCTGTACCCGTTCCGGCCCATAAGGCCGTTTTGGTCAGTACCCATTTCGCCAAGTTGATTTATTGGCCCCGTTTTGTTGTAAATTCTTGATGGATTTGTGGGTTTTGTTCCTTTTAGTTTGCGCACCTTGTGTTTGGTTTATTGTCTGAATGAAATGTAGCATGTTTACATAGAACTGGAAAATTGTTAGCTTGAGAAGAGAATGATATATGGCTCTTTTGGCAGGGTATTGTCTTAATGTGATTGTCAACTTGTGTGTCTTCTGTGTGTGGGTTGTTAGAAATGTACATTCAAGTTCCTGCCCTTTACTATTTTGTTTCTCCGGAGAAAATTTTTCCTTCTCAGTAGTTCAAGTATTTTGAATCTTTGATCAATTTTGGGTTTTTCATGAATGTGTAAATTTGGGTTTGACTATTTTCATTAGGTATTAGGCAAAACTTGATTGATTATATACACTGTGCTATGAATCTATGAGCATTGGTCTTCGTTTTGTGTTTGTTGTTGTTATTGTTCATGTAGAAAGACTTTCAATTTGGATTAGATCACGTGTTCCTTGGAAATATGCCCCTTTTTGGTTCATCTCGGAATTTCTTTAAACATTTTGACGCTTATCCAGGTGAGCCGTTCTCCGGTGTTCAGAGCCATGCTTGAGAATGAGATGGAAGAAAGCCTGAGTGGCACCATTAAGATTGGCGATGTGTCCTACGATGCCCTTCGCGCGTTTGTCAACTACCTGTACACAGCTGAGGTATGCCTTGATGAGGACATGGCCTGCCACCTGCTAATACTGGCTGAAAAATACCAGGTGCAGCATCTCAAGGACTATTGTGAAAAGTTCTTGGTGTCCAAGCTGAACTGGGACAATTCAGTTATGAGCTACACCTTTGGGCACCAGCACAATGCCAAGCATATCATCGACGCAGCCTTGACATTGATCACAGACAACATGGACAAGCTTACTACCCGGGAGGAGTACGTGGAGCTAGTGGAGAAAGATCCACGACTCGTAGTCGAAATATATGAAGCTTATCTCTCCAAACAGGTCAATACTGCTGCCCAGAAAGATTCTTCCCTGAAGACATAGTCTAGTGAGGAATTTCCTGTTATCCTGACCTGAGCTTTCGATCAGTGTTTGTTTTCTCTGTATATTTAGTATAGATGAACTGAAAAATATACAAATATCAGGTGGTAAATTTTGTTGTAGCACATGGAACATAAATTGGATGCATGTGGTCTTTGTTTTCAAATGAGCATTTTGGAGCCTTTCTTATTCTTACCGGCGGCATAATTGGAGCTAGCTTTTGTTACTCTGGACTGTATCTGGTGGCATAATTTGTCATTAAGTTAATTATCTGTGTGCAGATTGTCTCTATTCTATGTGAAAGTTGTTCAACAGCTAATGTAATGCAGTGCTGGAAAGGGCGTCATGCCCTGTGTGTGCACATTTGACCATCGATCCTATTGTGTGCATTTGATGTACTCATCTCCAAGGGATATGTCAAATACCAAACATCAAATTTAAATTTGATGGCTGTTGTGTAATTTGACATCTTACACGGCTTTACACTCCACCCGATATGTCAAATTAAATTATTAATTTATTACATTTGAGTGTTGATTTATTTTTAATTAAAAAGAGAAGAAAAGAAATAATAATAAAATATTCATTTGACATCTTGCTTTGGGGATGTCAAAAATAACATCTCAACCTTTAGAGCATCTCCAACCGATGTGTCAAACATGCCACATAGACATTTAACAGCTAAAAATAATATTTCACATCACTCCAACCGATATGTCAAAGTTGATGTGGAATGAAGGCTGAAGGTTGAGATGTTATTTTTGACATCCCAAAAGCAAGATGTCAAATAAAAATTTTATTATTTTTTCTTTTCTTTTCTTATTAATTAAAAATGAATCAACACTAAAATGTAATAAAGTAATAATTTAATTTGACATATCTGCAGTGTAAAGTATAAGATGTCAAATTGTTACATCACCATCAAATTTAAATTTGATGTTTGGTATTTGACATCTCCTGGAGATGCTCTTAGCCTTCATTCCACATCAGCTTTGACACATCAGTTGGAGTGATGTGAGATGTTATTTTTAGCCGTTAAATGCCTATGTGACACTTTTGATAGAGTTTTGCATTTGACCCATCCTATTGTTTGCAGTCCTTTTGAAAAAAAAAAAAAAAAAATCTTATCGACAAAAAGAGAACTTCAACTTGGGATAAACTAGAAGTTCATGTACACCGGTTAAAATTCAAGTACCAATAGTGAAAAAAATTCTTCATAAATGGAGCCTCACCGTACTCCTTAACTTCCAATATTACTTGCTTGTTTTTTTTTTTTTTCCACGATTTTGAATAAGTAGTTTAAAATATATATATAATAAATTTTTTTTCCAAAGTTAGGAAGGAGAATGAGAGTTTTCTCATACACACTGCAAAGATGTCATAAAGGTTAAGATCATTGATCTGCAAGTCAGTGTTTTTTTTTATACTCGGCTAGTCCCTATTGACAAATATATTAATTTTTAACAAACTAAAAATAAAAATATGAAATGTTATTGCAAATAATTTTTTTTACAATTTTTAGAAAATGTCATTTTAATCTTTAAATTTTAAACTCAATCAATATTATCTTTACTATTATTATTTATTTATTTTTCTACAAATGATATTGAAGCGTAGTGGCGGGACCCTTCCAAAGGAAAAGAAAAGTGAAAGAGCCCAATGAAGCTAGCTAGCTATTAATATATAAGGCAGGGCAGGCAGCCCAATGATCAATGCATGAAAATTGAAATTACATTTGCTTTAAATTTCTTCTCTTGTTGATTTTATCTTTGACTACCCCAACATGAGGACCTGCATATCTTGCCAGATCATGTACTCCAAATATCAGGGCAGCGCGTGCAGGCAGTGCTACGAGGACCTCAAGGCCAAGGTCGAGAAGTGCAACAAGGACCTCAACGCCAAGCTCGCTTTTCTCACGATGCCCCAGCCGGCTTCCTTTTCCGACGTCGTTCTGTTTGCCGACGACGACGACGAGTACCCCGTACCCGTTCCGGCCCATAAGGCCGTTTTGGTCAGTACCCATTTCGCTAACTTGCTGCTACTTTACTTGAACACTTAATTTTTGCTCGAACTGTAACCCGGCCTGCCCCTCTGTTGTTGCCCACCAGCTGTTCGATCATTTGCTCCAAAGAAACTCCCGGCACAGTTGGGCAAAACTTAGCTAAATTTGACCTGAAATGGCTAAAGGGGTTTTTTTTTATGTTAATCTTCAATATTTAATTATTTTTTAAATTTAAAAAAGATTTGGCTATACAGAAATTGCAGTATTGGAATAATTTTGCCAGAGTCATTTTCTCTCTCTCATGGCTAAGCTACTAGCTGGTTTTTGGGGAAAGATTATTATTCTAGCTGGTTTTTGTTCAATGAACTCTTTGAATTCCTCTTAAATATTATGTATTTTGGCGTTCACTGGATCAGGCGAACCGTTCTCCAGTGTTGAGAGCCATGCTTGATAATGAGATGAAAGAAAGCCTGAGTGGCACCATCAAGATTGGCGATGTCTCCTACGACGCCCTTCGCGCCTTCGTCAACTTCCTCTACACAGCTGAGGTATGCCTCGACCAGCAATTGGCCTGTGAGCTCCTTGTAATGTCTGAAAAATACCAGGTGCAGCATCTCAAAGACTTCTGCCAGAAGTTCTTGGTGTCCAACCTCAACTTGGACAATTCACTTTCGACCTACACCTTTGCGCACCAGCATAACTTTAAGCCGATCATCGACGCAGCCTTGACGCTGATCACAGCCAGCATGGACAAGCTTGCTTCCCGGGACGAGTACACGGTGCTGAAGGAGAGAGATCCGGGACTCTTATTAGAAATCTATGAAGCTTATTTTTCCAAACAAGCTAACACACAATGGCACAATGCTTGATAGGCCAATTTAGTCCTTTGTATTTGAATATGTTAGTCAATGTGGTCCATTCCCTTAAAAATATAAAATATAAAATATTTAAAGTTAATTAAAAAAACTATAATTGATTATAAATTTTTTAATTCAATCTAAAATTGGATTTTTTTTTTAATTTCACCTTCCCCAATTTCGCGCACACAACCCAACCACCCTCACCACCACCACTCCAAACCCATTTCCACCCTCACCACCATTCCAAACCCCCTAAACCACTACAACTCTCTCTCTCTCTCTCTCTCTATATATATATGTGACAAATCACAAAGATCTTTATAGTCGGTCACCGTAACCTTGATGGCTCTACCGCCAATTGATCATCCTCACTGCAGCAAAAGTCGATGACATTCAGGCCAATGGATCGGAGAGGAGAGAGAGATGAAGGATAGAGTAAAATCTTAAACATAAAAGAGAACAAAAATTGTAGCAAGAAAAGAGTAGACATCAATTCGACTAAGAAACCCTTTTTTTTTCCTACAGGAATCGAGGCCATTGGAGGTTGAGGTTGTGTGGGTTTTAATCATTTTAACATTATTATTATTATTTGAGTTTAAATCTTTATAATTAACTAGTCCCTTGGCACATGCGTGAGCATGTGCTAATTGGTTTTATTTTTTATTTTTTATTTTATTTTTAGAATTAAGAAAATATAACATAGGTAGTTATGTTCCATAAAAATAGGATCAATTATTTGATTTTTATTTTATTTTAATTTAATTTAAATATGAAAAAGTGTGAATTTACAATATTATCCTCATTTAATTAATAATTTCAATTCTTAATGTTTGCATTAACCAAGGGTATTTTGTGGCATTTTGAATGTTTCATCATTCTCTGCCTTTTGCTTTATATATATATATATATTACAAAATTTTAAATTAAATTTAAGTGTTTTTTTTATTTATGTGTTTTAACATAATTTTGACGTAAATGATCAAATTTATTAACGGATACAAACACAAGGACTAAATTGGCCGATAAGGTAAAACACAAGGACCATTTTGATATTTAAGCCTACAATATATATTTGAGGTCTGACTGTAATTATGCCAAACCTTAGAGGGTCAAAGAGAAATTCTTGCTTAAAATATATATTTGATTAAATAGACTAAAATTTTATCGCAATTATTTTTTTTTTTAAACTTTTTAAAATTTTACATTTTATTCTTCAATTTTCAAATCAATATTGTCTTAATTTTATGCTCGAAGAGAATCAATATCGTCCTTGATTTTTACATAGAGGTTTTCTATTTAAACCTCACACTTCTTTTTATTCACCTCAACTTCTAATTTAAATTTTCAGAATTTCTAAGAAAACCCCATTATCTTCTCAAACTACCCTTAAATACACCCCTAGCTGAAAACATAAAAAATAAACGAATTTTTCTATTTAAACCCCACACATTTCTTTGTTTACTCCTTGTCGTTTTCACAAGACTGTTTTTATCATGTGATTAGATCATATGGGAAATTGTAGTTTGTTTGGTTACGTTTTCTAATGACAATGAAATTCAATGACCACAACATCTTATTTTATTTTTTACCCAACGGAAGGTACAGTAATCATCTATTGTTTACTTTTGAGCATATAAGAAGTCAAGTAAATATAAATTTATAATACTAGTCTTACTACATTTTTTATACCACATTTTCATACCACATGATGTGGCAGCTGATGTGTACATGTCACTTCATGTAAAATACTAGTTTATGTTTTTCTAATTTTATTTATTAAAATACACTTTATTCATTTAATTGATGTGACATATGATATGGACATGCCACATCATGTGGTATAGAAATGTGGGATAAAAATGTGGTAAGTGTAGCATTACTCTTAAATAAAATATTAAAACAACCAAGCAATCAACAAACCTTTCCATCAGCTAAGTAATCAACAACGGGAAGAGAATTAGATCATTATAGCCAAGCAATCAATAAGCCTTTCCATCAGTTCTCACGCAACTTTTAAAGAGGTAGGCTCCTTAACATTCTAAGTCTTTAAAAGAGAAGAGTAATATGGTAATAGGATTTAGAGAAGTTAGTATTTTTCTAAAACGTAATATGAAGAGTGGTGGGGTGTGTGTATAGATGTATTAGGGTTAAATATTAAGTTGAATGAACTTTTTTATATTTTTACACAATAATAAAACTTACAACTTAATGATTTAAATATTGAGGTGAATAAAGAAAAGTGTGAGATTTAAATAGAGAATCTCTTTACATATATCTCACAACAAAGGCTAGATATGGATAGAAAGCAGTGTGGGGGCCCCTTCTAAAGCAAAGTGGCGAACTCCTTCCAAAGGAGTCCAATAATTAATAATGACCACCAAAAAAAAAAAAAAAGTGAAAACCCAATGAAGCTACTAATAAGGCAGAGATGATCAATGGATAAAACTTGGCAAACTACGCCCCAAAATATATGTCACCCAAAAAAAAATGGGAGTTTCACTAAAATACCCAAAATGGAGGTTGAAATTATAAAAAAATCCAACACCCAAAACACTTTATAAACACACCCAAAACCCATCATTACACACACTCAAAATCCATTTATAAACACACTCAAAAAGTTGACTTTGGGGTTGATTTTGGGTGTGTTTCTATGTTTAAATAGTGCTTGAGTTTTTTTTATAAATACATGTCTAGGATTGGGTTTATTTATAAATTTGTAAAAAAAATTCTTCAAATTGGGATAAACTAGAAGTTCATTCATGTACATTGGTTAAAACTCAAGCACCAATTAATAGTGAAAAAATTCTTCCACAAATGGAGCCTCGCCGTATTCCTCATCTTCCAATATTACTTTTATTTATTTATAAAGTTCAAGAAGTTGTTTAAAATATAGATTTTTTTTTTTTTTTTGGGGTCAAACTGCTTAGGAATGGAAATGGATTTTCTCACACATAGTGCCAATATGCCATAAGAGTTCGAACATAATATCACTAATCTGAAAGTCAAAAGTTTTTTTCACTCAGCTAATTCCCGTTGCCAAATATAAATATAATTTAAACAAACTAAAAATAAGGAAGGAAATGACAGTGCAAATAATCCTTTTAAACTTTTTAAAATGTCATTTTCATCTTTAAATTTTTAAATCAATCAATATTGTCTTTATTATTATCTTTTAATTTTAATGTAGCAGATGAATCAGCATCGTCCTAGATAGAAAGCAGAATGGCGGGACCCTTCCAAAGCAAAGTGGCCGACTCCTTGCAGAGGAAGGGGTTTACCAAAGAAAAAGAAATGTGGAAGAGTCCAATGAAGCTAGCTGGCTACTTATATAAGGCAGGGCCAGGCAGGCAGCACAATGATCAGTCGATGAAATTACATTTGCTTTAAATTTCTTCCTCTTGTTTTAATTTTTTATTTTTGTCAGCATAATATTTCTTCTGTTGTTGTTATTTATCTTTGAGTACCCCAACAACATGAACATGAGGAGGTGCATATCTTGCGAGGGCGGATATGATGCCGGCACCTGCTGCAAGCAGTGCCACGAGGACCTCAAGGCCAAGGTCGCTTTTCTCACGATGTCCCAGCCGGCTTTCTTTTCCGACGTCATTCTGTTTGCCTCCTCCGACGAGAACCCTGTACCCATTCCGGCCCAAAAGGCCGTTTTGGTCAGTACCCATTTCGCTAACTTGCTGCTACTTTACTTCGTCACTGTTGTTTTTTATGTATGTTCAAACATTTCGGTGGCTTTATTTTAATTTATTTTTTACAATAATAATATTCTAATTACTATAATATTCAAAGAAAGACTGAACTCGAGTGTAAAGGGCGGGATCTAGTCTGTAATTTTACTTTTATTCCTCCTTATTTAAAAAGAAAATTTTGAAATGTAAAAACCTTGTTTTTTGTATTAATTTTTAAGGAGGTATTAATATATATATATATGCACACAAATCAGATTATGTGACTTGCAAATGGAGGAATGATTTATCAGTAAACGGGAATATTTTTCATCTTGAATGGTCTTATCTAGCTGGTTTGTTCAATGCACTCTTTGAATTCCTATTAAGCAATATGTATATTTTGGCTGGCACTGGATCAGGGGGATCGTTCTCCAGTGTTGAGAGCCATGCTTGAGAATGAGATGGAAGAAAGCCTGAGCGGCACCATCAAGATTGGCGATGTCTCCTACGACGCTCTTCGTGCCTTCATCAACTACCTCTACACAGCTGAGGTATGCTTTGACCAGCAATTGGCCTGTGATCTCCTAGTAATGGCTGACAAATACCAGGTGCCGCATCTCAAAGACTTGTGCCAGAAGTTCTTGGTGGCCAACCTCAACTGGGACAATGCATTTATGACATATACCTTTGCACACCAGCATGATGCCAAGCAGATCAACGATGCAGCCTTGGCGTTGATCACAAACAACATGGACAAGCTTTCTGCCCGGAAGGAGTATGAGGAGCTCAAGGAGAGAGATCCGCGACTCATATTCGAAATATATGAAGCTTATTTCTCCAAACAAGCTACTCTTCTTGGAAACCGCGCGCGGGTGTGTCAGGTACCCGTGACACGTTGGTGAGATTTGCGGGCGTGATAATTGGCTTTTGTCACCATTAAGAGCATGTCCAGCGCTATGCAATAACCCGGGCAAAAGGCCCCCCAAAGCCCAGTTTCGCACTCCAGCGTAGCAACTGCAGCCCGGGCAAGCCTTGGGTCCCACTAGCCCGGGCAAGCCCAAGGGCAAGTTCTGCCTGGGCTTCAGTCCGAGTTTTGTGACGTCAGCGCGCAGAAATTCAAAATTTTTTTTTACTGTTGTGCCACGTGTCGCGACAGGAACGCTCCGATCGTTTTTTTTTAGAAATCTGACGGTCCTCGTTTTTTTGGCTTAAAAATTACAAAAAATTCGAAAAAATTCTGACATTTTTTTTTTAAAATACCAAAAAATTCTGTATTTTTTCCCTATAAAATACCAAACCATTTTATTTACTTTCCACACCAAATCTTCATACAATTCTTCTTTATCCAATATTTTTTAGTCTCCACTCACATTATTCACTTTCCACACCAAATCTTCATTCAATTCTTATACATCCAATATTTTTTTATCCAAAAATTTAATTACAAAAGATTATCAAAATTAATGGTTTAAAGTATAAAAAAATAAGAAATGAAGTACAATGAATAGTATTTGCCTTTGACTTGCCCTAGACCTTGCCCTCATGGGTGGAGTTGCAAATGGCAAGGCTGATACTATTCACGTGAATAGTGGCAGCCCTTGCTTGCCCTTGCCTTAGACTTAGCCCTTGTGGGTGGAGATGCTCTAATAGAGAAAAGTAGACAACATTATGTTGACTTTCCAGCTGCCTTTAGACTTATATTTTATTATTATTTTAATCTTTGATTAGGCTAATTATTTTCTGAATTATATATACGTTTTAAATAATTACAATTTCCATTTGATATATTTAAATCGCATAACAACAATAATTCAATTTTTTCCTGATAAGATAATAACAATAATTCTTCGGTAATGCAATTCATGTGTTAAAAAACCAATCTAATATTAAAATTTAATTAAATATAAATATTATACATAATCTATATATATATATATATAAAGCAAAAAACAGAGAATGATGAAACATTCAAAATATCATAAAATGCTCTTGGTTAATGCAAATATTAAGAATTGAAATTATTAATTAAATGAGGATAATATATTAAATTCACACTTTTCATATTTAAAAAATTAAAATTAAAAGAAAATTAAGATAATGGATCCTATTTTTATGGAACACAACTACCCATTATTTTTTTAATTCTAAAATAAATTTAATTTTTTTATTTGAAAAAAAAAAAAAAAAAAACTTCTTGCAAGCGTAGAAGCGCGTGCGGAGATGCTAATGATAATTAAGTAGTACAATACAGACGTCTAACAAGACTTACATCTAGTACTCCTAATCCAAGCCTTTTTCTTATCCAAACATACAAATAATGAACAATTAAAGTCTCCTCCATCATTATTGTAAAGAAATCAAAATGACAACTAAAAAATGCTAAGATTATAAACAAAAAAATACAACTAAAATTAGATGAAAGAGAAATTTCACCATTGGACTATATTTCCATTAAAAAAACCTGCAAAAGGAGCATAAAAAAATATCATAGAGAACCTGCAAAAGGGAAAAAACCAACAAAAAAAAACCCAAAATGGAATTTGAAAGAATCGTTGTTCTTTTAAAAATTCAGAAGTGGGATCGGCGAATACCTCTGGGTTGTGGTGGAAGAAACTCTGGTTGCTCTGCCCTGCGTTTCTTGTTTCAGGAGTCGAACAGCAAAGTAAAGGGCACTATTTGAATCAAAATATGAGAGAGAGAGAGAGACACACACTATAGTCACATTGGAATAGAGTTTGGAGAGAGATATTTCGAAAATATGATCCAGAGAAGCAAGCGCACTCTAGCTCTCAGATTCGAGATTTGATCTCGCCAACAAATTGATGAACGAAAGATCTCATACTCCGAGATATCGTGTTCTCCAGTCGAAGGTCACTGAGACAATGAGTGGTTGATTTATTTTGGTTGGGAGAGAGACCGCTCAGAGAGAATGAAGAAGGCCATAATAAAAAATTAGCCATGAAAATTACTGTTTTAGATGTTAATCACAATAATTAATTATATATTTATTATATTTAAATAAAAAATGTCACCAAATAGTATTAAAGTGTTACAGACACTAATTTGGTTACTTTAAAAAGATGACCTTTGCCTCCTTTTTTAAAAAAAAGTGTAATCAAGCAAAATTCCATAATAACACGTCGTTTTTGATAATTGTCTAGGGTGATATGATGGCCGTTGAGAATATTTACGACATATTAATAAAATATATAGAGAAAATAGGAGAATGTAAAGAGTTAAAGTTGTTGAGGCCCAAAAAATCCATGGATCGGGCCCAAGCAACTATCAGCCCAATACAATATTTCCACGAGGGAAAAGGAAAAAAAGGATCTATCGCATGCGAGTTATAATCCACATGCCACGCTAAACAAACAAATTATCATGCTATGATTCGCGATAAAATATAATTAACTCATGCTAAAAAAACAATCCTTCCCAAGGGTGATAAGGCAAAATATGTCAAGCAACATGCCATGCCGTTATCTCGCACCCAACCACGCTACAAGCCTAGGTGGGCCCAAGCCACTCAAAAAGACCCGAGGCTTGCTTGAGTGGGTTGTGGCATGGATGATGATAAATCAACATGAGGCCCATTGATGGACCAAGAAATGGAAAGTCTCGGGTTGCTTGGGAGCCTCGAGACTGCCCCATTTCTGTAAACACGTGGGTAAGACAAGAGAGAAAAAAAAAAGCCCAAAAGCCCAAGCAAAATAACCTAGCCAAGAGATAACCTAACCAAAAAATAATAAGCCCAAATCAAGAAGCCCAACAAGCCCATTTGCTTAGAAAGCCATCTTGGCCCTTAGAAAAAAACCAAAATAGCCCACAAGAGCTTCAGCCTTTTGAAAAACAGAGAACACGTGAAGGAGTAGATGGCAGGCTCCTTAAGCAAAGTTGCTGGAAACCAGTCCCAAGCCAAAGACATCCAAAGAACCGATGAATACCATCCCGCATGCTGTCAGAAGCATCCCTTGGACCAGCATACATTTGCACCTCTTTTCCTTCATCAGATTCAGCCAAGGAAGAGGAAAGAAAAGAAGAAAAACAGCAAACCAAGATTGGAAGCTCTCATTGCACAGCCAGGGAAAGGGAGATGTTGAGCCCCCAAATCCAATTCATGAAGATAGATGAAGCAATCTTTGCCAAGAAAGGGAAGTCGAGAAGGGGAGGAGAAAGGAGAAAAGCTCAGCCAAAGTAAGTAGAAGCCATTAGGGTTTCTTGAAAAATGGTGATTTCCGGCAGCTATAAATTGAGCCTTCCCCTACCCAACAAACTCAACCCACAACCTGCAGAGAGCAAGCTTTACTCTCTACCTTGCAAAACTCAGATTCGTGCACTGTTCATCTCCTTCACGATTTGTTTTTTTTCCTGGAAGAACCCTGCCTTTCCTTTTCTTTTTCTCTAGTCAAAATCCCTCACAAAGCACCCCATTCCTTACTTAAACAATTTCATTTCTCATAAACCAAGCCTAATCTCTCTCTTAGTGCTAAACCCATGTTGATTTTGCTCCCCATGCCTCATGCCACTCATGCTGAGCTGAAAGACCATCTGTAAGCATGCCAAAACTACCTGCAAGTCACCATTATTCTCGTTGATGAAGATTATCCGAAATATCTCCTAAGGTTTTGCTGCCCTTTCGAGGTATTTTGGGGCTTAATTTTCGAACCTAAACGAAAAGGGGCAATCTCCTCAGTCTGCCTTTTGCAACAAGCCCAGCCCATTTGCTGCCGGGAGGAAAAAGCCCTTACAAAAGTCATGAATGTTTATAAGCTTTTATGGGATAAATCACATTGAAATACATGTACTATATTTTAATTTTCAAAAGAGCTACCTGGGCCAGAGCCCATGGCAGCCCTTTTTTACCGGTTCCGCCAATGACTATGAGGATGAATTTTGATTATCTGTTGTTGTAACTTCATTACCTTTATGTTTGATCACCATTTCAGTTTGTTTTCAATTTTCATTTGTGAAAAAACTGAAAATGTGAAGATTGGTTTGGTAACATTTTTTAGTTTTAAAATAAAACTGGTAACAATTTACTACCCTTTTCAGCCTTTCATAGCTGAAGTTTAGTTTCTGCATCACTTTCATAGTGTTTCCGTATGTTTGTTGTATCCCGACTCCATATGATGTGGCATTATTTGTCAGCTATTTGCATAGACAATAGATTGGGAAAGTTGTTCAACAGCTAATGCAGTGCTGGAAAGTCCATCATGCCCTGTTTGTGTGCACAATTCGAAACAAAGGTAATGAAAACAAGAATTTTAATAGCATGGCATGTGTGTTAAATTGTGCACATTTGACCATCCTATTCCTATTGTGTGCATTTGATATACATAAAGGAAGTAATCATAATAATAAATGTTGCATTTGACCATCCATAGTTTGCATTCCTTTATTTATTTTAAATGAAATTTCTTATCGACAAAAAAAAAATTTCAAACTGGGATCAACTAGAAGCCCATGTATTATATTGGTTGGGGATATCAGTTAAAACTAACTACTAAAAGCGGAAAAATTCTTTCATAAATAGGAGAAATTACTGTATGATACTGGAATACGACTACATAGTATAATTCATTCATGTGTTATAACATGGGTAGCCTATATGATTAAAATTTCTCACTTTTATAGTAACACGAGCTATAATAATTATCAATAAATGGAGCCTAACCCTAAATTCCCCATCTTTCAATATTCCTTGTATTTTTTTTTTTTTTTTTTTGCAAATATTTTCAAGAAGTTGTTAAAATATATATGTAAACTAAAATAAAACATGAAATTTTATCACAAGTAATTTTTTGAACTTTTTAAAAGTTATCATTTCATTCTTCAAATTTTTAAATCAATACTGTCTTTGTGTTTATCCTGGAAGATGATTCAACATCGTCCTTGATTTTTTTCATATCTCACACAAGAAGGCTAGATATAGATAGAAGGCAGTGTGGGAGGGCCCCTTCCAAAGCAAAGTGGCGAACTCCGTCCAATAATTAATAGTAACCAAACAAAAAGAAAAGTGAAACGCCAATTAAGCTACTAAAGGCAGGGCAGCACGATGATGAATGCGTGAAATTACATTTGCTTTGAATTTCTTCTCTTCAACATGAGGTGCAAATCTTGCGAGAGCTGCTTCCAAGATTATTACGCCGATACCTGCAAGCAGTGCCACGAGCACCACAAGGCCAAGGTCGCTTTTCTCGGGGCCACCCACCCGGCTTCCTTCTCCGACGTCGTTCTGTTTGCCTCCGACGACGAGGCCTCTGGTCCCGTCCCGGCCCATAAGGCCGTTTTGGTGAGTATCCATTCCGCCAACTCACTACTTTACTTCATCATTGTTTTTAACTCTCAACAATTTGGTGACTTTATTTGTATATTTTTATTTTTTTATGAATTGGTTGATTTCTTTGGAGAACTATGTAAGAACCTTAATTAGTAAATGTAATGAGAGATGTGATTTATTTGTAGGTCGATCCGATGAATGCTAAATTTGATTGACTTGAATGGCCAATGCGTTATTATAATTTCTTTGGAAAAACTTGTTTGATTGATTATATATATGAAGGGTGTTGCGATATTAAAGTTGTTTTGAACAACATGTTTTTCAGGTGAGCCGTTCTCCGGTGTTTAGAGCCATGTTTGAGAATGAGATGGAAGAAATGTTATTCCTTAAAGCCATAACATGTCTGACATGGTGCTGGCGCAAGAACTGGATGATGCCGGAACAGATTGGCAGTGCAAGGTATAGAAGTTCTTCTCCTGAGAATCCGATCCTTATAGCTATAACTCTGATGGGTGAATTTCTGTTTAGCTGTGTTGTGTTATTCGGATCTAGGAGGGAGCCTTCTATTTATATGCATCTCTCTAAGTGTCTTGCCCATCAAGAAACACTTAGAGATATCCTTCATGCTATAGGATTAATCCATTCCAATCCTTGTAGAACTAGGAACCCTTAAGCCTTCATTATCCTTATTGAACACTGTTTGAGGCTTGCCTAATCGAGATAGGTTTTGAGTTCCTAATAAACAATAAGTCTTTGTAATCCTAAGTTGATTAGAAGATCACTTTAGTAGGTTTAATGTAATAAACCTTCTTACATTCTCCCACTTGATCAAATAATCAATTTAGACTTATTGTTCATTACTTAATGGCCATGTGGAACTCAAAATTCTCTTGTTCCTTTTATCAAGCCACTGTCATTTTGAAAAATTCATAAAGGACTATCGAAGTACATGGATATATAACATCCAAGACTTTTATAATCACATACATGAATCTGCAAAACACATAAGGCTTCCAACTGGATTGAAAAACAAGAACTGTTTTTGGTTTTACTGTATGTGTGACAAAACTGAACAGTTCTTTGCCCACCCTTCAAAACTACCAAGGTTTGAACAATCTTTAATGACTCATTCATAGATTCAAACTGTAAACATAATGTTGACATGATTACAGTTTGGCCTTTGTTCTATTTGTCATCCATAAATAGCAAATGCAGAACATTGTATAAAAGTAATTCAATTAAATCTGCAAAATAAAACTGTCTAGATAAAACTAGTTAACAAAATCAGAATTAAAACATAACTGTAAGAACTCTAGCTCCCACTGACTCCCACTGACTTTAGGCATCAAAACTGAATTGCAATCCCATGCTTGCCACATGCCTGTGAAAAACATGATTAGGCAACCCTTTATTCAAAGGATCTGCAATCATAAAATCTGTGCCAATGTGACTTAGAGCAGTCTCTCCATCTCGAATCTTTTCCTTCGCAGATAAGAACTTTAAATGCAAATGCCTCATTCCATTTGATCTCTTATTTCCTTGTGCAAAATATACTGCCGCAGTATTGTCATTCCATAACTGAATCGGTTTCTGTATTGAATCCACAATTCTTAGCATAGACATGAAATTTTTAAGCCACATTGCCATTGAAGTAGCTTCATAAACTGCTAAGAATTCTGCTTGCATAGTGGAGGTTGACACATACTGCTGTTTCATGCTCTTCCATGCCACTGCAGCACCTGCAAATAGAAAAACAACTCCTGATGTGCATTTCTTAGTATCTTGGCATCCTGCAAAATCTGCGTCTGCATATCCTTCTAGCTGCAAATTTTCAACCTTTCTATAGACTAGTTTGTACTCTTTAGTTCTCTGCAAATATCTTAATACTTTCTTGCCTGCAATCCAATGTGCTTGACCTGGATTAGACTGAAATCTGCCAAGAACACTTATGCAGAATGCCAAGTCTGGTCTAGTGCAGACTTGTGCATACATCAAGCTTCCTACTAGTGATGCATAGGGCTTGTCCTTCATCTCCAATCTCTCTTGCTCAGTCTTAGGAGATTGTTCACTGCTCAATTTATCCCCTTTTGAGAAGGGAACATCACATCCTGTACAGTTTCCCATGTTGAACCTTCTAAGCACTTTCTCAATATATGCCTTCTGACATAAGCCGATCATTTTCCTTTCTCTGTCCCTGCTGATTTCTATTCCAAGAATATAGTTTGCCTCTCCCAAATCACTCATATCAAAGTGATCGGACAGCATCCTTTTAGTGTCATGTAACATGGATGATTGCTACTTGCTAGCAGAATGTCATCCACATATAGCAGCATAAGGATGAAATTCCTTCCATTGAATTTCATATAGATGCATTCATCCAATGGATTATCAATGAAACCTTGGGACTTAACAACTTCATCAAACTTGAGATACCATTGTCTTGATGCCTGTTTTAGACCATATATTGATTTCTGCAGCTTGCACACTAAATTCTCTTCCCCTTTTGAGCCAAAACCATCCTAATGTTTCATATATATTTCTTCAATCAGTTCTCCATTTAGGAAAGCTGTCTTAACGTCCATCTGATGAAGATGCAGATCAAAATGAGCAACCAAAGCCATTATGACTCTAAATGAATCTTTAGTTGATACAGGGGAGAAAGTTTCATTGTAATCAACTCCCTCTTCTTGTGTGTAACCTTTTGCCACTAATCTGGCTTTATACCTGTCTATTTGTCCTTGTGCATTCCTTTTGGTTTTATAAACCCACTTGCATCCTATAGGTTTGCATCCTAATGGCAAATTAACTAGTTTCCATACTCCATTTTTGCTCATTGATTCTTGTTCGATTCCATGGCTGCAGACCACTGTGAACTTTTGTCACTTTCCATGGCCTCGCTTGAAAGTTGCAGGGTCTTCTCGAGTATTGATGTCATGCTCTGATTCTTGCAGTAAACAAAGTAGTCATTTGACAAGGCTGGCCTTTTAGGTCTCTGTGATCTCGAGTAAATCTGGGCCGGTTCGCTGATCCGGAGCGCTGCTGATCTGCTCGCATTTCTTCCGATTCCTGGCTGATCCGGAGCCGCTTCTGATCTGTTGCATTTCTTCCGATTCCTGCTGATCTGGAGCCGATTCTGGCTGATCTAGAGCGATTCGGCTGGTTTTCTTCCAAGGCATCAAAAGGTAAGATAGTGACTTCTCTTGTTTGGTTTTCACTGCAGTTTCCTTAGTTTCCAAAACTTCATCAAAAACAAAATCTGTTTCATCTAATCCTTCCTCCTCTTCTTCAATAAAATTGCTCTCTGTGTTTCCACAAATCTAGTGTTATTTTTAGGACAATAAAACCTATAACCTTTTGTCCTATCTGGATATCCTATGAAGAAACAGCTCACTGTTTTGGAATCAAGTTTCTTCTGCATAGGATTGTACAGCTTTGCCTCTGCCTTGCATCCCCAGTGTCCTTAGATGAGCCAAGCTAGGCTTTCTTTTACACCAGATTTCGTAGGGTATGTTGTTTGTAGCTTTGGTGGGAATTCTGTTGGCAAGGTAGTTTGCAGTTTTTAAAGCTTCTCCCCATAGAAAAGTAGGAAGCTTTGCACAACACATCATGCTTCTCACCATCTCTATTAAGGTTCTATTTCTTCTTTCTGAAACACCATTCTGCTGTGGTGTTCCAGGATTTGTATATTGTGCAACAATGCCCTCTTGCTGTAGGAAGTTTGCAAAAGGTCCTGGATTTCTTCCTTTTTCTGTGAACTTGCCATAGAACTCTCCACCCCTATCTGATCTTACAACTTTTATCTTAGAATCCAGCTGGTTTTCCACTTCTGCCTTGTAGATTTTAAACATTTCCAATGCTTTGGATTTTTCTGTTATCAGATACACATATCCATATCTTGAAAAGTCATCTATAAAAGTAATAAAATAACTGAAACCATCATGTGTATTAACTAGAAAAGGTCCGCAGATATCTGTGTGTATTATCTCAAGTAGTTTCTCACTTCTTATTGCCCATTTCTTTATGAGATTTGTTAGCTTTCCTTTTGCACATTCAATGCATGTTTTATCTTGTTCATGGTGATTAAGTGGTGGGAGAATTGATTCTTTGCTTAGGAGATTCATTCTTTCTTTTGAGACATGTCCAAGTCTCTTATGCCATAGTGTGAAAGATTCTGCATTACAAGGCTGTTTTGAACTTAACACATTTATCATCTCTGTACTTTGATTTGGTAATTTGCAGTTCAAACGAAACATTCCATCGATCAATAATCCATTACCAATAAAACTTTTACTTCTGAAAATGGAGAAACTAGACTCATCAAACTCAAACTGTAAGTTTGATTTTACAAGCTTGCTAACTGATAACAAATTCCTTGTCATAGAAGGAACATAAACGACATCAACTAATTCCAAAATAAAACCTGACTCCAACTCAAGACTAGTTAAAACAACAAAATCTACTCTAACTCTTTCTCCATTTCCCACGAACACCTTCAAGTCATCCTTGTTTGGCACCCTCTTTGTTTTGAATCCCTGCAAAGAGTTAGTCACATGAACTGTTGCACCACTGTCTAACCACCATGAATTAGATAAAACTTCAACTGTATTAGATTCATAAATCACAGAGACATTTTCATGCTTACATTTTCCCTTTTGTTTGTCCAACCAGCGCTTGTATCTTCTGCAATCTCTCTTTAAATGTCCAAATTTCTTGCAGAAGAAACACTTCAAACCTACTGGACTCGTGCCCTTTGCAGACTCATCTTTCCTTTGCTGCTTATCTGTGTTCTTGTTTTTGGTCCATTCCTTTGGTTTAAACTTAGTATCCTGCACCAAATACACTTGTTCTTTTCCTTTGTCCTTTCTGATACTTTGTTCTTCCTGCACACATATACCTATCAAATCAGCAACTGACCATATCTCCTTCTGAGCAATATAAGTAGTTTTCAGTTGTCTAAAAATGCTAGGTAGAGAATTAATAGCAAAGTGCACCATCATGGTTTCATCCACATGGACTTTTAGAGCCTTCAGCTTGTTTCCTATCTCAACCATGTTCAGAATATGAGTTCTTATGCAGCCTTCTCCATTGTATTTCATATCTGTCAGCTGGCTCATGAGTGTACCAATTTCAGCTTTCTTGGATCCTTGGAAGTTTTCTGCAATAGCTTCCATGAATAGCTTAGCACTCTCAGTTTCAATAATACTGCCTCTGACCTCTTCTGAAATAGACCTCCTCATGATCAGAATTGCCATTTTGTTGGCCTTAATCCACTTTGCATATTTAGTCTTAGTCTCAGCAGATGCATCAATCGCAGGTACTGATAGAGCTTCATCAGTAAGAACCATCTCATAATCCAGAAGTCCAAGAGCAATTTCCACATCTTCTCTCCATTTCTTATAATTTGAGCCAGTGAGAGTTCGAATCGAGTTATGATTGACTGTACATGTTTAAAACAAGATAAGCACTTTATATATAAATTTCCCCAGAACTTTAATCAAACATACTTAATCACATCTTTGGACAATGATTCAAGCATGCTTATTGACACTGGAAAATGAGTAGATGTGGATTTCCTGAGCAAAAGATCTTCTACATCTTTAGACAGAAGAAAACCTTTCACTAATCCATATCTATCCATGTTCCATGTCGATCCACCATGATGCAAGACATATCAAACTGCTGACATCTTTGGACAGAAAGCCTTTCGACATGTTTTGCATCATGGTGCAAATTCTGATCATAAACCTTGAATATAGTGATCATGCAATGGTTGAGTCGCTTTGGCTTACTCAATCACGGCACAAGAACTGTAAGCAATGATCTGTAGAAAACTTTAAGAACATGATAAAGTTCATACTTTATACTGTTATCATGTTCATACTTTATAACTTAAAACTGTCAGTTATTTATTCTCAATTTTCCTGCACGAGTTTTGTTAGGTATAACATGATATAACTTATGCTCTGATACCACATGTTATTCCTTAAAGCCATAACATGTTTAACACTAACCTGAGTCTGACATAGTGCTGGCGCAAGAACTGGATGATGCCGGAACAGATTGGCAGTGCAAGGTATAGAAGTTCTTCTCCTGAGAATCCGATCCTTATAGCTATAACTCTGATGGGTGAATTTCTGTTTAGCTGTGTTGTGTTATTCGGATCTAGGAGGGAGCCTTCTATTTATATGCATCTCTCTAAGTGTCTTGCCCATCAAGAAACACTTAGAGATATCCTTCATGCTATAGGATTAATCCATTCCAATCCTTGTAGAACTAGGAACCCTTAAGCCTTCATTATCCTTATTGAACACTGTTTGAGGCTTGCCTAATCGAGATAGGTTTTGAGTTCCTAATAAACAATAAGTCTTTGTAATCCTAAGTTGATTATAAGATCACTTTAGTAGGTTTAATGTAATAAACCTTCTTACAAGAAAGCCTGAGCGGCACCATCAAGATTGGCGAAGTGTCCAACCGCACCCTTGGTGCCTTTGTCAACTACCTCTACACTGCTGAGGTACGCCTTGACCAGCAATTCTCCTGTTTCCTCTTTGTAATGGCTGAAAAATACCAGGTGCAGCATCTTAAAGACTACTGCCAGAAGTTCTTGGTGGCCAACCTCAACTGGGACAATTCACTTTCGACCTACACCTTAGCGCACCGGCATAATGCCAAGTAGATCATTGACGCGGCCTTAATAGTGATCACAGACAACATGGACAAGCTTACTTTCGGGAAGGTGTACGCCAAGCTCAAGGAGAAAGATCCGCAACTTGTGATCGAAATCTATGTAGCTTTTCTCTCCAGACATTCTTCATTTTCCTGTGTGCGCACGGTTTCTTCTACGTCTTACAGTGACGACGGTGACGGTGACGGTGATGGTGCCGAATGAGTTACTGTAATTACTAGGCACTTGTAAATGCTCCTCCAACAATGCTTGTAATTTTTTTTTGTGTTAATCTTCAATATTTAATTATCCTTTAATTAAAAAAAGAAAAGAAAAAAGATTGGGACAAAATATGCTGAAGGAGTTGTTTTTGGGAGAAGTTTAGGTAAAAATGACTTGGGAGTAGTTGGAGCATTAGGCAATACTTTCTCCCATCTCTCTTTGGTTCAAGTGTTTTCTCCCTTAGCTAGGCATATTATTTTCTTTAAATATGTCAAGATCTAGTGGAACATATCTCCTTTTTAGCTATGGGCTTTTTGTTTCTACTTTCTGGAGGCTTGGGGTTATCGTCTGGAGGAGAAGCCAATGTCTACTGTCAGAGTTTGAGTGTTGTGACCTGGTGGAGAAATGATGGTGTTGTGATGCTTGTACGAGTGTCTGGAGGAAGATAGTGGATATGCTCTTTCTCTTACTGATACTGTCCTCTTTTCCAAATACTGGCAAAAGTAGAGTTGTTTGCCGATTGCTGGGTTTGATTTGGCATAATTTACATGAGAATTATGCTCTGTTTGTTTATGTATTTGGCTTCTAGTGAGCTAAGTTTAATGTTTTTTTTATGTTGGCTCATTGCTTCAAGTCTTTGTGCTTGTAATGTAACATTTGAGTTGGGTGAAAGCCTCCTTGTTGAGAAGGCATTGATGTTTCAATTCTCTGTAATTGTCAATGTTTTTCAATGAATTCCCACTTTCACGCGCAAAAAAAAAATAAATTAAAAAATAAAAAAAATATAATTATAATAGGAGTTTTATGGATTATCATCCATTATTTTATGCAATTCAATTGGCATCATTGTCTACTATCCGCTTCAATAAGATTGAGCTATTATTTTATGCAATAATCAACATCATCCTTGATGGCGGACCCATTCCAAAGCAAAGTGGCCAACTCCTTCCTATCAATATAAGGCAGGGCAAGCAGCACAATGATCAATTTATGAACGATTGTGACAATAATATATTTACTTAAATTCAAGACCATGATGGACAAAATATCGAGATCATATAAGTAATTGTTCGTAACCAATTGAGCTACAATTCATTTTACTACTGCCTTTATTTGTATCATGAAAGATGAATCAACATCATCCTCAATCTTTTCATCTCCTAGATACAGATAAAAGCAGAGTTGCGGGGCCCTTACAAAGCAAAGTGGCGAACTTCCTCCGGAAGGAGTCCAATAATTAATAGTAAACCAAAGAAAAAGAAAAGTGAACCGTCCAGTGAAGGTAGCTACTAATATATAAGGCAGGCAGGGCAGGCTGCACAATGATCAATGCATGAAAATTAAAATTACATTTTGCTTTGAATTTCTTCTCTTCAACATGAGGTGCAAATCTTGCGAGAGCTGCTTCCAAGATTATTACGCCGATACCTGCAAGCAGTGCCACGAGCACCACAAGGCCAAGGTCGCTTTTCTCGGGGCCACCCACCCGGCTTCCTTCTCTGACGTCGTTCTGTTTGCCTCCGACGACGAGGCCGCTGGTCCCGTCCCGGCCCATAAGGCCGTTTTGGTCAGTACCCATTCCGCCAACTTGCCACTTTACTTCATCATTGTTTTTTACTTTCAACAATTTGGTGACTTTATTTGTATATTTTTATTTTTTTATGAATTGGTTGATTTCTTTGGAGAACTATGTAAGAACCTTAATTAGTAAATGTAATGAGAGATGTGATTTATTTGTAGGTCGATGAATGCTAAATTTGATTGACTTGAAATGGCCAATGCGTTATTATAATTTCTTTGGAAAAACTTGTTTGATTGATTATATATATGAAGGGTGTTGTGATATTAAAGTTATTTTGAACAACATGTGTTATTCAGGTGAGCCGTTCTCCGGTGTTTAGAGCCATGTTTGAGAATGAGATGGAAGAAAGCCTGAGCAGCACCATCAAGATTGGCGAAGTGTCCTACCGCACCCTTGGTGCCTTTGTTAACTACCTCTACACTGCTGAGGTACGCCTTGACCAGCAATTCGCCTGTGTCCTCTTTGTAATGGCTGAAAAATACCAGGTGCAGCATCTCAAAGACTACTGCCAGAAGTTCTTGGTGGCCAACCTCAACTGTGACAATTCACTTTCGACCTACATCTTAGCGCACCGGCATAATGCCAAGCAGATCATCGACGCGGCCTTAATAGTGATCACAGACAACATGGACAAGCTTACTTCCCGAAAGGAGTACGCCAAGCTCAAGGAGAAAGATCCGCAACTCGTGATCGAAATCTATGAAGCTTTTCTCTCCAGACATTCTTCATTTTCCTGTGTGCGCACGGTTTCTTCTACGTCTTACAGTGAGGTGACAGTGATGGTGCTTTAGGAGTTACTGTAATTACTAGGCACTTGTAAATGCTCCTCCAACAATGCTTGTAATTTTGTGTGTGTTAATCTTAAATATTTAATTATCCTTTAAATTTAAAAAAAAAAAAAACAAAAGATTGGGACAAAATATGCTGAAGGAGTTGTTTTTGGGAGAATTTTAGGTAAAAATGACTTGGGAGTAGTTGGAGCATTAGGCAATACTTTCTCCCATCTCTCTTTGGTTCAAGTGTTTTCTCCCTTAGCTAGGCATATTATTTTCTTTAAATATGTCAAGATCTAGTGGAACATATCTCCTTTTTAGCTATGGGCTTTTTGTTTCTACTTTCTGGAGGCTTGGGGTTATCGTCTGGAGGAGAAGCCAATGTCTACTGTCAGAGTTTGAGTGTTGTGACCTGGTGGAGAAATGATGGTGTTGTGATGCTTGTACGAGTGTCTGGAGGAAGATAGTGGATATGCTCTTTCTCTTACTGATACTGTCCTCTTTTCCAAATACTGGCAAAAGTAGAGTTGTTTGCCGATTGCTGGGTTTGATTTGGCATAATTTACATGAGAATTATGCTCTGTTTGTTTATGTATTTGGCTTCTAGTGAGCTAAGTTTAAAGTTTTTTTATGTTGGCTCATTGCTTCAAGTCTTTGTGCTTGTAATGTAACATTTGAGTTGGGTGAAAGCCTCCTTGTTAAGAAGGCATTGATGTTTCAATTCTCTGTAATTGTCAATGTTTTTCAATGAATTCCCACTTTCACGCCAAAAAAAAAAATAATAATAAAAAGTAAAAAAAATATAATTATAATAGGAGTTTTATGGATTATCATCCATTATTTTATGCAATTCAATTGGCATTATTGTCTACTAGGGGTGGGCATCTTAAACCGAAATACCGAAACTGTACCCTAACCGTATTGTACCATACCGATTTCATACCGTTTCATTTGGTATTGAGAGATATTTGGTACTGTACCATACCGTACCAATAGAGTATGGTATGGTAGCGGTATCAAGATTTTGATACCGGTCAATACCGTACCGTACCAAATAGTACTAAAATATAATTTTTGATTCATTTGATAATTAAAAGATGTTTCATGTATATGGTTTCTTTCATTGACTGTATATTAGCATAAATTTCCATGTATGCATCATAAAAATTGACTAAGCTTTGTTATTAGGTATGGAGCTGCATAGGACTCGAAAATTCTCATTCACCATTTGGATTTTAACTATTTTGGTTTGCAAGCCATCAGGCATGCGTTTTAACCATTTGAATTTGATGAATATGTGTTGATGGATAAATATTGATTTGGTTGATTTGGATATTGAATATGTTGAATCTTTGAATTTGTAACTTATGCATCACTTATTTTGGTGAATGAATATGTTGAATATTGAATTGGTTCATTTTTTAGTTGTGTCATTTTGGTACCGAAATGGTACCGATACCGATTTACGGTATGGTACGGTACCAATTTTGGCAAACCATAATCTCATACCGTACCATACCGATTTAAATTTCCGATATCAATAGCGGTATAGGCTCAATACCGTACCATATCGTACCGTGCCCACCCCTATTGTCTACTATCCGCTTCAATAAGATTGGGTTATTATTTTATGCAATTCAATTGCCATTAATATATCCGAAAGATAAATCAACATCATCCTTGATGGCGGACCCATTCCAAAGCAAAGTGGCCAACTCCTTCCTATCAATATAAGGCAGGGCAAGCAGCACAATGATCAATTTATGAACGATTGTAACAATAATATATTTATTTAAATTCAAGACCATGATGGACAAAATATCGAGATCATATAAGTAATTGTTCGTACAATTCATTTTACTACTGCCTTTATTTATATCATGAAAGATGAATCAACATCATCCTCAATCTTTTCATCTCCTAGATACAGATAAAAGCAGAGTTGCGGGGCCCTTACAAAGCAAAGTGGCGAACTTCCTCCGGAAGGAGTCCAATAATTAATAGTAAACCAAAGAAAAAGAAAAGTGAACCGTCCAGTGAAGGTAGCTACTAATATATAAGGCAGGCAGGGCAGGCTGCACAATGATCAATGCATGAAAATTAAAATTACATTTTGCTTTAAATTTCTTATCTTCGACATGAGGTGCATATCTTGCGAGGGCATATACAACGGAGATGACGCCGGCACGTGCAAGCAGTGCCACGAGGACCACAAGGCCAAGCTTGCTTTTCTCACGACGACCCATCCATCTTCCTTCTCCGACATCTTTCTGTTTGCCTCCGACGACAAAGAGGCCGCTCGACCCGTTCCGGCCCATAAGGCCGTTTTGGTCAGTATCCATTCAGCTAACTTGCTACTTTACATCATCTCTGATTTTTGTTCCACAATTTGTGACTATTATTGTTTATTTCTAGGCAAATCAAAGGTTCCGAACTTCAATTTTTTTTTTTTTTTTTGTAGAGACATGTGACTAAAAGAAAATATTGTGTGTTTTATTACGAGTTATTTATATACTACGTATGTCACGTGTGATGTGAGATGTGATTTATTTGTAGGCAGATGAATGATTTATTAGCAAATGTGATTTATATTATGTGTGTTAGGTGAGCCGTTCTCCAGTGTTGAGAGCTATGCTTGAAAATGATATGGAAGAAAGCCGGAGCGGCACCATCAAGATTGGCGAAGTGTCCTACGGCGCCCTTTATACCTTTGTGAACTACCTATACACAGCTGAGGTATGCCTTGACAAGCAATTGGCATGTGACCTCCTAGTAATGGCTGAAATATACCAGGTGCAACATCTCAAAAACTACTGCCAGAAGTTCTTGGTGTCCAACCTCAACTTGGACAATTCACTTTTGACCTACACCTTTGCGCACCAGCATAACGCTAAGCCGGTCATCCATGCAGCCTTGACGTTGATCATAGACAACATGGACAAGCTTACTGCCCGGGAGGAGTATGCTGAACTGAAGGAGAAAGATCCACAACTTGTATTCGAAATCTATGAAGCTTATCTCTCTAAACAGGTTGATAAAGCAGCAGCAGAGAAGGTTTTTTCGCAGTTGCAGATGAACTGGCATTGACGCAATTTTTAAGGACAAATAAGTCATTTCCTATCAAATTATTTAAAACTAATGTTTTCTGGCTTTTAACCTCAAGCTACACGCTCATTTTTTCTGATTTTCCTCCTCGACCCACTTAAATATAAAAAAGAAAGAAAAAAGAAAGAGAGAGAAGAGAGAACAGTTTCGTTTTGGCCCAAGTCATTTAAAAAAAAAATAAATCTGCCTGGGCCAAAACGATGTCGTTTTGGCCAGAAAGACAAGCGTGTCCTCTTCTTCTCCATCTCCTTTGCAGCCTGCATGTTGTCCAAATTGCAGGACTTTCCAGCCATCCATGGGGGCCATGTGAGGACCTTCATAGCTATTTTACAGCCATCCATGGGGTCCCTTGACCCCTCTAGTCCCTCTGTCCATCCGCCACTGGTTCTTCAGCTTCTTATCTTCCCATAATTGCACTTGGAGACCTAAACATAAGCAAGCAACAACTTCATGCATGTGCAACAAATATAGGTTTGCATTCGTATGTCATTGTGGGAAGTGCAATTTTGGATCTTTATGCCAAGTTGAGCATTGCCCAGGAGGCTAATTAAGAACCATCACCAAGTAAATGAAAATTTTATCCGCATTATAATTTATTTGTGCGTTTGGTGTTGTGTGATAGGGTGTCTTAGGGTGTACAAGGGGTATTTTTGATAGTTAGATGGGGTGTACTTAGTTAATTTTACATTTTGATCTAAATATTAGGGTGTATTTAAATCATAAGGTGTACTCAGTTAATTTTAGGATTCGTTTAGCAACACTCTAATTCATTATATTAATTATATTTAAATCAAATGTCATCAAAGTATTAAAGTGTGAGTGTGACAGACTTAGTCACAAATAATAGAGAGGAGTAAACAAAAGCATTGACCAGCCATTAAATTGTCACCAATACTAATTTGATTACTTTAAAAAGGTGACCTTTGCCTCCTTTTTTTGTAGTGTAATCAAGAAAAATTCCATAATAACACGTTGTTTTTTGATAATTGTATAAGGTGATATGATGGCCGTTAAGAATATTGACGACATATTAAGAAAACATATAGAGAAAATAGGAGAATGTAAAGAGTTAAAGTCATGAATGTTTATAAGCTTTTATGGGATAAATCACATTGAAATACATGTACTATTTTTAATTTTCAAAAGAACTGGGCTAGAGCCCATGGCAGCCCTTTTTTACTGGTTCTGCCAATGACTATGAGGGATGAATTTTGATTGTCTGTTGTTGTAACTTCATTACCTTTCTGTTTGATCACCATTTCAGTTTGTTTTCAATTTTCATTTGTAAAAAAACTGAAAATGTGAAGATTGGTTTGGTAACATTTTTTAGTTTTAAAATAAAACTGGTAACACTTTACTACCCTTAAGATTCTCAATTTTCAGCCTTTCATAGCTGAAGTTTAGTTTCCACATCACTTTCATACATTTGATAGCATGGCATGTGTGTTAAATTGTGCACATTTGACCATCCTATTGGGTGCATTTGATATACATAAAGGAAGTAATAATAATAATAAATGTTGCATTCCTTTATTTTTTAAATGAAATTTCTTGTCGACCAAAAAAATTATTCAAACTGGGATCAACTAGAAGTTCATGCATTATATTGGTTGGGGATGTCGGTTAAAACTAACTACTAAAAGCAGAAAAATTCTTCCATAAATAAAAGAAATTATTGTATGATATTGGAATACGGTTACATAGTACAACTCGTCCATGTGTTATAACATGAGTAAACCACATAATTAAGATTTCTCACTTTTATGATAACACAAGCTATAATTTCCAACAAATGGAGCCTAACCCCCTGTATCCCCATCTTTCAATATTCCCTTCTTTTTTTGCAAATATTTTCAAGTAATTGTTTAAAATATATATTAGATAAATTTTAAATAAACTAAAATAAAACATGAAATTTTATCAAAAGTAATTTTTTAAACTTTTTAAAAGTTTTCCTTTTAAACACAGAACATAGAGGGCAGGGATAACTACTTTTCTCACAAGTAATCAAGGTGGTCCTAAGTAGAAAGTGACGGACCCCTCCAAAAGCAAAATGGCGGATTCCTTCCGAACGGAGGAGTGGCGGACTCCTTCCATAGCAAGATTTGCTACTAAATATAAGGCAGGGCAAGCAGCACGATGATCAATCTATAAAATTACATTTGCTTTTAAAAAATCTTATCTTCTTGTTATTTATCGTTGAGTACCCAACATGAGTAGGTGCATGTCTTGCGAGGCCATATCCGAGGGATATGATGCCGCCACGTGCAAGCAGCGCCACGAGGTCCTCAAGGCCAAGGTCGCTTTTCTCACGACGTCCCAGCCGGCTTCCTTCCCCGACGTCCATCTGTTTGCCTCGGACGATGGCTCTGCCGACACCGCCGAGCCCCTTGTACCTGTTCCGGCCCATAAAGCCGTTTTGGTCAGTACCCATTTCGCCACAACTTGCTGCTACTTTACTCCATCACTGATTTATTTTTTTTCAAATATTTTGGTGGCTTTAATTACTTTAATTTATTTTTAGTTAACAATAATTATATTCTAAATTACTCTAAATATTCAGAGCGAGGCAGTTACACTATAACCTTTTCTGTAACTTTCCTTTTATTCCTCCTTATTTGCAAATCAAAATTTGACATGTAAAACTTTGTTTTTTTTTTTTAGTATTTTCAATGAGTTATAAATATTTCACTAAAACATGAGAGTATATTGGTTGACTTTGGGGTTGATTTTGGGTGTGTTTCCTTGAGTTTTTTTATAAATACATGTCTAGGATTGAGTTTATTTATAAATTTGTATTATTGTATTATAAATATATACATGTATATTGTGGCCAAATTTGACTTGAAATGGCTAAAGGGTTATGGCTGCTCCTCCAACAATCCTTGTCTTTTTTTAAATCTTCAATATTTTAATTATCCTTTAATTTAAAAATAGTTTGGCCATGCAGATATTGTACTATTAGAATAATTTGGGTAGAGTCATTTTCTCTCTCCTGGCTATCTACTTGTAGTAGTCTAGTACTATTCACAAAATTAATATGTTCCTGGGATGATATTATTATTCTAGCTGATATTTGTTCAATTAATGTGCTGTTTGAATTCCTCTTAAATATATATTATGTATATCAATAATGCTATTTGTAACATATTTCGACGAATTAGGTGAGCCGTTCTCCAGTGTTCAAAGCCATGCTTGAGAATGAGATGGAAGAAAGCCAGAGCGGCACCATCAAGATCGGCGATGTGTCCTACGACGCCCTTCGTGCTTTTGTCAACTACCTGTACACAGCTGAGGTATGCCTTGACCAGCAATTGGCCTATTATCTGCTTGTAATGGCTGAAAAATACCAGGTGCAGCATCTCAAAGACTACTGCCAGAAATTCTTGGTGTCCAACCTCAACTGGGACAATGTACTTCCAACCTACACCTTTGCGCACCAGCATAACTCTAAACCGATCATCGACGCAGCCTTGAGGGTGATCACAGCCAACATGGACAAGCTCACTGCCCGGGAGGAGTACGCGGAGCTGAAGGAGAGACATCCAGGACTTGTATTGGAAATCTATGAAGCTCATTTCAGTCGTGCAGCAGCAGTTCGTGATCAATCTTCATTTTCCTGTGTACGCAGGGCTTCTTCTAGGTCTCGTGGTTTCCCTATTGTGCGACGAGAAAGTGGAAACCAACCCCAAGTTTCAACAACTTCTTCAACTGGCTTCATTGTGCCATTGCCATAGGTTTTTTAAAGAAGGAAATAATGTATAAAATTATGTGTTTGTTTAAGGATTTCTTTTGCTTTTTGTTGTGTACTTTGGTTAAGTGAGTTTGTCTATTGAGTGTTTTAAGACCATAGTGTAAACACTTCCCCCGCCAATGGAGTCATACTACATATAGTTAGAAAGTCCATTTGGCCTCAGATTTAATGTTCGAAACCCCTAAGCATGAGTGTGCGTGACTAAACTCTCATGCCCATTGTTACCTTTGACAAACAAACGAAACACTTCCGCGCTGGGCCTCAACATTCGATCCATTTCGAGCACGATGGTTGATATTACACCTGTACGTGCCCAACACAAACAGAACAACAAGAAATCTATCTATGTACTCTACATCACATGAAGTTCCCACACCTAATACAAATAAATAAAATAGGCTCGAACTAGTGGAGTCGAAATCTATGTGAAGCTTATCTCTTCAAACAGGTCAATACAGTACTGCTGCCCAGAAAGTGAACTAGAAGCTCAGTCCAGTGAGGGATTTCCGGTCACCCTGACATGAGCTTTCGATCAGTGTTCCTTTTCTCTGAATATTTAATATAGTGAACTAGGGAAGATACAAATATCAAGTGCTAAATTTTAGTGTGATTCAATGACCGTAAAATAATCAGCAAAAAAATATTAAGAGATTAAAATTGTAATTAAAATGGGTATGAGGGATTGCCACATGTTAATAGATGAGTGGGTTATCTTGCTATGAGCATTTTTATCGTGCAAGATCAAATCAACATCGTCCTTGATCTTTTCATCTCACACAAAGGCGAGATAGAAAGCAATAAGTGCCGGGCCCCAGACTCCTTCCAGACGACGGAGTCCAAAAATTGATAGCAACCAAAGAAAAAGAAAAATGAACGTTAGATGAGGCATGATGGTGTTGGGCTGTTCATCTTAGTTTTGGTGGGTGAAGTTGCACAAAGCACAATCCCTAACCTCGGAGATTAGTAGGGTCTTCCAACCACAAAGGTTGGGTAGCAAGCAAAACCAGAAAGTTCAATTAAGTTACCAATAAGGCAGAGTAGCACAATATGATATGGAATGGATGAAGCTATTGTCCTGGCCAACTAATGTAATCCATATATGCCTTTAAATTTGGATATATTTTATGTTGTTTCTGCATGTCCCACTGTTTGCATTCCTGTTCTTTTAGAAAGAAATGAAATTTCTTATTGACCAAATATATATATATATATTTAATAGTTCATGTATTGGGACATCGGTTAAAACTCAAGTATCAATAGTGAAAAAAATTCTTCCATAAATGGAGACTAATAGTGAAATTTCTTATAAAATAAGGCTTGGCTCTTTAAACATTAAGGAGGATTTTCTCCTCAAAGAAAATGAGATGTTGACATTTATCAAATTCCAAAACAAAGAAAATTAAAAGAATTTTATAAAAAGAAAAAGTTAAATAAAATTGACGAGTGTTAAAATCTCATCTCATTTCTCCGGGATTTTCAACAAGTTATAATTTAAACAAACTAAAGATAAAAGATGAAATTTTATCACAAGTAATTTTTTAGTAAATTTAGGTTTTAGCAACAAAAAAAAATTTCACTTTTGAAAAAAGCCAAAGCTTTTTCAAAAAAGACAGAAAAACCTCTCAACTTTCAAATCAAAGATATGCAAATGTAAAGGATTCCTTAGGAAATCCAAAAATAAATAAGGGCAATTTTGTCTATTTTGGCTTTTTTTACAAAATTTCTCTCTCCTTTGTGTTTTTCCAAAGTCTCCCTAATTTTTTATACTTTCTTTATTCAATACAAGCAATATTAAAGATGCATGAGTAAATACTCTTAATCAGTTGAGCAACAAAAGTATTATGATATGCTCGTTATTTTTATCCTGAAAGATAAATCAACATTTTGATTGATCTTTTCACCCTCACACAAAAGGTTAGATCAGAAAGCAGAATGGCGGACCCCTTCTAAAGCAAAGTGTTGGACTTCCTTCTAGACGAAGGAGTTAACCACCCAAAAAAAAAAATTCAAAGAGTCCAATGAAGCTACTAATATAAAATATTAGTGGTTCGGAAATATCAATAGTCTAAAAACAAAAAAAATTAGATGGAAATATCAAGAAATTATCGATATTGATAAAAATTAAGAAAATTATAAGAAAAACTTGGAAATTTTTCTTGAAACTTTGGAGGATATTTATTTAGTCAATTATCTATTACTTTATCACACAAAAATTGGAAGAAAAATACATTGCATGATGGGTTTAACTAATTTAAGTTGATTATATAGCGAGCTGACAAACATTGTGAGTGTAGAAAATATGTAGTAATTAATGAAAGAAAATTAAGCACACCATAATCATTTATTTATAATGATTTAGTACAATATTTTACACTTTATACATTGCATAAGTGACTTAATACCACATAAAGTTCCTATAAGGTTCAAATTTGAATTATTTACACTAATACCCCTTGAGGTTTTCAGCTTTTTCACAAAACTCCTTGAGGTTTTTGAAATTACAAGAACACCCCTCCAGGTTTTAAATTGTTTTCACAAAACTCATTTTCATTGATTTTTCGTCCGAAGAATGATGATTTTATACCAAAAAAAATTCTCCAAATAAAAAAGTTGGCATTTGAGATTAGATTGCATATACTTCATTGAGTTAATTTTGTCATTTGCTTAAGTTTTTTTTTTCAATGAAATCACCAATTTTTAGACAAACAATCAATGAAAAGGGGTTTTGTGAAAACAAATTGAAACTTCAGGGGGTGTTCGTGCAATTTTTGAAACTGAGGTGGTTTTGTGAAAACACAAGAAATCTCAGGGTTAAACTAAATTTACTAAACAAAAAAAGAGATGGTGCTTTTTTTTGGTTTCCAAAATTAGGAAGAGGAAGGGAGAAACTAACACACACACATATCATGGCAACTTAAACCCAGAATCACTTGGAAGCATCAAATATCTTGAGTCAATTCAACTAACAACCAATTGGTAAAGAGATGGTGCATTGACCACCTATATTGTTTGTATTCCCTTCTCTTTTTTCTTTAGAAAAAAAAGAAAAGAAGAAATTCTCATTGTGAATTTTTTTTTTCAAATTGGGTTAAACTAGAAGTTCATGTATTATGTTATATTGGGATACTGGTTAAAACTCAAGTACCAATAGTGAAAAAATTCTTCCATAAAATGGAGTACCAATAGTGAAATTTATTATATTCCTCATCTTATAATATTACTTGTCTTCCTTTTTTTTTTTTTTTTTTTTGCCTCCAGGATTTTCAACAAGTTGTGGGTTGTTGAACTTGAATTGGCACTGACACATCAATTAATGTACTAGTGTAAGTTGTATTTTAGTCTTCAATTTTTTTTTTTCATCCATCTTTTAATCCTCTTATTTTCAATTAAAACACTTGGTTTTACTATTTTAACAATCTTTATGTTGCAAAAGGACCCACTAGTTTTCTGAGTTCAAGCCTTAGTATTTGTGTAGTGTGTGTTAGTTTAGTTTGCTTTCACTCCTCTTAATGAGGAGGACTTGTGAATCTTGCTGGTAGATTAGTCAAATTGCATTTTTTAGAAATGTATTCATTATTCTTAATTATTTTTGTATTTTGCTATTTTTGTTCTAGTCCTACAATCTCAACTTGATGTTTATTGCACCAAATAACTGCTTAAAATCCAGTCATATCCTAACCAGTCCAGTGTAATTTATCCAATTCAGTCCAATTTAGCTGAACAAACTAAACTCTATTATATTTTGTATATAAGATAAATTTAACCTATTTCATTTTGAAATTCTGAACCATACTAGATCTTTTCATCACACTATAGAAAGCAGAGTGGGCGGGCCCCTTCCAAAGCAAAGTGGCGGACTCCTCCAATAATTATGCCAAAGAAAAAGAGAAGTGTTGGAAAAAAAAAACAAAAACAAAAAGTGAAAGAGTCCAATGAAGCTAGCTAGTAGCTATCAATATAAAAAGGCAGAGCAGCACAACAATGATGAATGCGTGAAATTACATTTGCTTTGAATTTCTCCTCTTCAACATGAAGTGCAAATCTTGCGAGTGCAGCTTCCAAGAATTTATCACCGATACCTGCAAGCAGTGCGACGAGGACCACAAGGCCAAGGTCGCTTTTCTCACGGCCACCCAGCCGGCTTCCTTCTCCGACGTCGTTCTGTTTGCCTCCGACGACGAGGCCGCTGGTCCCGTCCCGGCCCATAAGGCCGTTTTGGTCAGTACCCATTCCGCCAACTTGCTTCTTTACTTCATCACTGTTTTTTTTTCTTTCAACAATTTGGTGACTTTAGTTGTATATTTTAATTTTGTATGAATTGGTTGATTTCTTTGTAGAACTATGTAACAACCTTAATTAGTAAATATAATGAGAGATGTGATTTATTTGTAGGTGGATGAATGGTAAATTTGATTGACTTGAAATGGCCAATGCTTTATTATAATTACCATGGTAGCTACCCTTCACAAAACTAATTAAATTTTGGGGCTCATGATTAGCTAAGCTGCTGGAGGAGTGTTTTTGGGAGAATTTTAGCCTTAAAAAAAGGAAAAACTTGTTTGATTGATTATATATATATACGAAGGGTGTTGTGATATTAAAGTTGTTTTGAACATCATGTGTTTTTCAGGTGAGCCGTTCTCCGGTGTTTAGAGCCATGTTTGAGAATGAGATGGAAGAAAGCCTGAGCGGCACCATCAAGGTTGGCGAAGTGTCCTACCGCACCCTTGGTGCCTTTGTCAACTTCCTCTACACTGCTGAGGTATGCCTTGACCAGCAATTGGCCTATGACCTCTTTGTAATGGCTGAAAAATACCAGGTGCAGCGTCTTAAAGACTACTGCCAGAAATTCTTGGTATCCAACCTCAACTGGGACAATTCACTTTTGACCTACACCTTAGCGCACCGGCATAATGCCAAGCAGATCATTGACGCAGCCTTAACAGTGATCACAGACAACATGGACAAGCTTACTTCCCGGAAGGAGTACACCAAGCTCAAGGAGAAAGATCCACAACTCGTGTTCGAGATCTATGAAGCTTTTCTCTCCAGACATTCTTCATTTTCCTTTGTGCGCATGGCAAGGACGGAGCCAAAAAAAAATATCATGGGCCCCTTCATATTTTAAAGCTTGACAATGATAACTGGCGGTCAAAACTCTTCTAGTAGTGGGTGAAACCAAATGCAAAGTATGTCAGCGAGCTGTACATTCCTAATTAGTCTAAGTCAACTATTTGATTATTGTTAGAGTTTATGAGCTAATATGAGCTAATGAGAAAATGGAGTTTTGAGAATAATGAAGAAGAGAGAGAGATGAACAAAATTGCTCTGCACAAACACTTGTATTCATCTCTCGTGTGAAGTAACCAATTGACACTCATATTACCGTTAGAGGAGAGAGAGAGCTGACAGCTCCTAGCTTCAATCTCAACCATCCAACTACACTATCAATACAATTAAGACACCTGTCCAAGTCAAGTCCTATGAGACTTAACAAACTAACTTAGCCTATGAGCTAAGACTTAACACTAAACAAAACGATTATAATACTAAATCAGTTCACCATTTACACATTAACACTCCCCTTCAAATTGTGAACTGATTTCACCCCAAGCAATTCTCTAAGATATGATAACTGTTCTCTTGCCAAAGCCTTTGTGAATATGTCAACTACTTGCTCCTTTGTAGGACAATGAAGCGAGTCGATTACACCTTGTTGTAGAGCTTCCTTGATGTAATGATACCTCTGATTTATATGTTTGGTTTTCTGATGAAAGATTGGATTCTTGGTGATTGCAATGGCTGAGGTGTTGTCACAATTCAGTGGTGTGGCAACAGCTTGCATTTCACCAAAATCCTCCAACACAAATCTTAACCATGTAGCCAGTGCCGTAGCTTCTGAGGCACTAATATACTCGGCTTCTGCTGTGGATAGAGCAACACATTGTTGCTTCACATATGCCCAAGAAAACACCCCACTGCCAAAGGTGAAGGCATATCCAGATGTACTTCTCATGTCATCTTCTGAACCACTCCAATCACTGTCACAGAAGCCTATCAAAACTGTCCCTTCTCCTTTCTTGTACTCTAAACCAAAATCAAGAGATGCCTTGAATATATCTAAGAACCATTTTACCCATTCCATAATGCTTGTTGGTTGGACAGTGCATAAACCTTGACAACAAACAAGCAGCATACATTATGTCTGGTCTGGTTGCAGTAAGGTAAAACAAGCTTCCAACCAGTTTTTGATACTGAGTCTCATCTACAACTCCACTATCATCATCCTTCCTTAGTTTGTCATTTGGAACAAGAGGAATACTCACTGATTTGCACTCTTGCAGACCAAATTTTTGTAAGAGAGTAGAAGCATACTTCCTCTGATGTAGGAAGATGCAATTATCACTATATATAACTCCCATTCCTAAGAAATGATGCAATAAACCCAAGTATGCCATCTCATACTTCTGCATCATATCTGACTTGAATTCCTACAACAATTCTTGTGAGTTACCAATGTAAACAATGTCATCAACGTATATAGATACTATGACCAACTCTGAGTTTCCCTTACACTTCACATACGGAGTTGCCTCACTTGAATTCCTGCAACAATTCTTGTGAGTTACCAGCATACTTCCTTTGTGTTCCGTTGTGTACTATGCCGTGATCTGTTGAGTTTCTTCTGCAATCAAGGGTGATAACTCCATTGTTGGTGCTGTTGTTGTTGCTTCTGCAAATTTGTGGGTTTTTTTTTACTCTATTCCAAGTACTAGCTCCACTACTTGGATAATTGACATTGATGCTTTTGATCATATGAATTATGATACTAAATTTTTTCATGAGTTGTCTAGTAACACTTGTGACCCATACATAACTAGTGCTAATGGCATGCCCTCTCTAATTATTGGTGAGGGAACAATCTCTCTCAATTTTAATATGTCCTTGTCTTGTGCATTACTAGTTCCTACTATCCATTACAACTTGTTATCTGTTGGTTGATTACTTGATACACTTAATGCTTCTGCTACTTTCTATCATACACATTACTCTTTTCAAGATCTCAAGACTTACGAGACGATTGAGCATGGTAAACAGATGAGGGGTTATATTATTTTACATTGCCTTCTGCACCAGTTCGTGATCGTGTCGTTAATATTGTTCAAAGTTGTAGTGTCAAAGACAAACATCAAATTTGGTTATGGTATCGTCGCTTGGAACACCCTTCGTGTGGCTACCTTAAGTGTCTATTTTCATCTTTATTCCACTCTTGTAATGAGTCGAATTTTAAGTGTGAGACATGTATTTTGGCAAAGAGCCATCACACTGTATTTCCTTTGAGTGACAGTAAAGCTGCAAAGCTTTTTGATTTAGTGCATTCTGATGTGTGGGGTCTGACTTGCGTTACTTCGAAAGGATTTCGTTGATTCGTCACATTTATTGATGATTGTACCCAACTCACTTAGGTTTTCTTGCTGAAAAATAAACGTGACGTTGCTTCCATCCTTCCAAAGTTTTGTACTATGATGTCTACTCAGTTTCAGGCTCGGGTCAAAATATTCCGAACTGATAACAGAGGAGAATGTGTGAATAATACTTTGGCGTATTTCTTTCGTGCTCAAGGTTTTATTCACCAAATGATAACCCATTTTACCCCTCAACAAGATGATGTGTCTGAAAGGAAGAACCGACAATTGCTTGAAGTTGCTCACTCACTCATATTGGATATGTTTGTTCCTCATCATCTTTATGGGCATGTTGTTCTATCAGATGCCTATTTGATTAATCATACTCTCCTAACTGGGTTCTTTATTTCAAGACTCCCCATGATGTGTTTGGTGACCATGTTTCCCTTGTCTCCGTCTCCAAGTTACCTCTTAAATTTTTCGGGTGTGTTGCCTATGTTCATGTCTACTCTCATCAAGGAGAAAGATCCGCGACTCGTGTTCGAAATCTATAAAGCTTATCTCTCCAAGCAACTTAATGTTGTAGCAGCCCAAAAGGAAATTTTGCGAAGGAATTAATGTTAATGCTGCAACATAGGAGATAGGTTTAGATCGAGACAAATAGGAAGGAAGAAAATTGGTGGAGCTTGGTCTTTTCTAAGTTGTGATTTTGTGTTTTCCCCTCGTTTCCTTTTATAGACATGGCAAAGTTTGACATCATTATCTTGGAGCTATCACCTGGGATTTCTGAGAGATTGCTGGATTTGCGGGGATTTGTCTCCATCATTATCTTGGACCTGTCACTTGGGATTTGCAGGGGCCGCTGGGGGTTTGTAAGAGTATTAATTAAAAAACAAACACGTATCGCTCAATGGAAAATACAAAAATAAATAAATAAAATAAAAATAATAACAAAGAGAGGATCTGATGTGCCTTTACTTGATGGGATGTGTCTGTAGCATATATAAATATCAAATGGTGTAGCATATAATCACAAAGCTGTGTGTAGCATGGTGGATAAGGTGTGAGAGAGTGATAAAAGTGGCAGGAGTTTGAAACCCCTTCTTTTCTGCTTAGTTTCACTTGAGTGTTTTGAAAAATATAAAGTGCAAGTTGTAGCTTTCAATTTCAATATTAATAAAACGCAAGTTGTAGCCTTTATTGTAATAAAACTCAAGCTGTAGCTTTCAATTTCAATATTAATAATATCTTTCTTGCCCTTTTCTAACTCATGGTGGCTGTAGCCTTTATTCTACTTACCCTTTTTTTTTTTTTTCGAAATTAATATATTAACACATGGACTTATATATACATACATATATATATATATATTATATAGTACAACCCTAATTTATACCCTTATCAGATAATCTCCATCAATTTCAAGAATTCTCTTCATCTTTAGACTTGTCATTCTATTTTTCTCTCTATCGCAACTGTAATTTGAAGTTCCATGTAATTTTTTTTTTTCATATTTTTTTTCAATATATTGCTTATCTTATTCATTTATGTGATATAGTAGAAATTTGACGTACATGCATCATACATGTATCTTAGAAATATTAATGGTGTTGTTTTATAGCTATGAATCGAAAAGATCCTGCGTGAAAGTACGAAAAAGAAATAGAGGGGAAAAAAAATACTTGAGATGCACATTTTGTGAAAAAAGATGCAGTGGATGAATTTCTAGACTTAAGCATCATTTGCATCATAGAGACTTGTGCCTAGAAGAAAATATTTTGTGTTTTATTACAAGTTATTTATATATGCGTAGGCATATGTCTCATGTGAGATGTGATTTATTGTAGGCAGATGAATGATTTATTAGTAAATGTGATTTATATTATGTGTGCTAGGTGAGCCGTTCTCTGGTGTTGAGCGCCATGCTTGAAAATGAGATGGAAGAAAGCCGGAGTGGCACCATCAAGATTGGCAAAGTGTCCTACAACACCCTTTATACCTTTGTGAACTACTTGTACACAACTGAGGTATGCCTTGAATAGCAATTGGCCTGTGACCTCCTTGTATTGGCTGAAAAATACCAAGTGCAGCATCTCAAGAACTGCTGCAAGAAGTTCTTGGTGTCCAACCTCAACTTGGGCAATTCACTGTCGACCTACACCTTTGCGCACCAGCATAACACTAAGCCGATCATCGACGCAGCCTTGACTTTGATCACAAACAACATAGACAAGCTTACTGCCCAGGAAGAGTACGCTGAGCTGAAGAAGAAATATCCAGTACTTATACTCGAAATCTATGTAGCTTATCTATCCAAACTGGTTAATAAAGTAGGACTCGTCGCAAGATTCCCATTATAATTATATTTGATTTACTTTAATTCATGATTTCCTATTATAAATAGAAATAGGAATTTATTATTTACTTGCCCATTAAAGTTCCGTTGTATTATAAATATGACCTCCTACAAGGAGAAGAATACATAGAAAATTCCTACAAACAAATATTCTTTCATAGTTCTCATATTTTAGCATGGGAGCGGTGATCTTGGAATTGCTGACTCTAGTTTCCAACCCCCGCTACCGCTATGGGGGTTGATGATTTTTTCAACCCTTATGGAGGTAGCACTGCTGACTCATTCTCTCATTCTCAATCACCATAGCCGAGTTGAGTATGCAAGTGGCTCAGCTCCTATAGATGCAGATTTCGACCCCGAGCCCAATCCTAAATCAGGATCCTATTTTGACAATCCTGACCCGACTACGATGACGGCGACCTCGACCCTGACTACAATGACGACGACCCCGACTCCAATTCAGACTCATATCCTAATTTGGATTCCTGCTAAACTTGTATCATATCCATCTTCCGCTGCACAAATTATGAATTCTCAACTAACGACCCAAACACATGGACGAGATTGCGCATGTTGTGGTGATCTGAGACACACTATTGAGACTTGTTTTAAATTGCATGATTACCCAGAATGGTGGGCTACTCTCAAAGATCGAACACAACCCGATACGACATGTAATGATATTGGTTATGGATTCCATACTTTGGATAAGAGTGATTCCTCGAGCTGGATAATTGATTCCAGTGCAACTGATCATATGACATTTGATCCTGATGATTTTTTGAATACGATGCAACCTCGACAAACTTGTATTGCTAACGCCAATGTAGTTACTTTTCCTGTGACAGGGGCTGACACTGTTACACTCTCATCCTCTCTCTCACTATCTAATACTCTACTTGTTCTATCTTTATCGAATAAATTGATGTCAATTAGTCAGCTTACTGAACAATTGAATTGTTGTGTATTCATTTACCCGAGTTTTTGTTTGCTTCAAGATATTCATACTAAGTAGATTCTTGGTCGTGGTACTAAGAGATGAGGCTATATTATGTAGATGGCTTTAGTCCTGGCATGGCTAACAGTGTGACGCATCCCTTTGATACCAAGCAAAAGCAAATCTGGTTGTGGCACCGTCGATTGGAACACCTATCTTTTAGTTATATGAAGCATCTTATATCATATTTATTCTCAGGTTTCAAGGATTCGAACTTCACATGTGATACTTATATTTTGGCGAAGAGTCACCGTGTGCCATATCCGTTGAGTACGAACAAGTGTATTATTCTATTTACGTAATTCACTTTGATGTATAGGGACCTTCACCTATCACTGCTTCTTTTGGTGTTCGGTGGTTTGTCACATTCATAGATGATTATACAAGGATGACATGACTCTATTTGCTAAAGAATAAAAACAAAGTGTTTTTCCATTTTCAGTCATTCTACAGACAGATGAAAACTCAGTTCAATGCTCAAATCCAGATTCTTTGCTCAGACAATGGTGGAGAATTTGTCAATCATGACTTTCAAGCTTACTTCAAACAACATGGAATTATCCATGAGGCGACTTGTCCTCAGACACCGCAACAAAATGGTGTTGCTGACGAAAAAATTGACATCTTCTTGAAACTGCCCAAGCACTTCTGATTGGCTTTCATGTTCATTGCCATCACTGGGATAATGTTATTGGCATCGCAGATTCACCTGATCAACCTCATGGCTTCTGGTGTATTGACCTTTAAAACTTCCATATAAGTGTTTGCTCTACACAGACCCCTACCCTTTGTTTTGGTACTCACACCCCGAATCTTTGGATGTATGGCTTTCGTTCATCTCTACAAAAATCAACATAGCAAACTTGATCCATGTGCCCTTCGTTGGGTTTTTGTGGGTTATGCTACTCATCAGAAAGGCTACCGCTATTATCACATTCTTACCCGACGTACCTATGTCACTTTGGATGTAACCTTTATGGAATCTAAGCTGTTCTTCCATGACCTATCAACCAATTCTACACTTTAGGGGGAGATACGAAGTGAAGAGTAGAATTTGAGCAACTTGGAAAATGAAGAAATTCTCCTTTGTACAGAAATGATCGATCGTCTCAAGTTTGGAGCATGAGATTACTCTCTACCGAAAAGCCATCAATCACCCATTCATAGTGATCAATCGCCTGACCCACCTGATCTATGCGAAGATGTTTCTGATCCAAGTCTTATACCTATAGAAAATACATAACAACAAGATGAAGACCCCCCTCTAACTCAACGGTACCAACAGACTAATCTCCTAAGAATATCCTTGAGGTAACTCCTCCTATTACACTTGTGAATTTATATGATAAATCTATTGGATACCAATTATCTTTCAAGTAGAATCGTGGAAAGTCACCAAATCGTTATTCACCAGATATTAGCAAGACATCAAAGTGTCCAATTGCGAATTATGTATCCACTGAGAAGATATTTGAACCTCTCAAGGCCTTTGTGTATCAGTTGTCTGCTATTCATATCCCAACCAAGGTTGCCTAAGCATTAAAGATCCTAAGTGAGTTTAAGCTATAAAGGAAGAGATAAAGGATCTTGAGAAGAATCAGACTTGGACACTAGAAAATTATTGTCAGATGTAAATGAGTGTTTACCATAAAACACAACGTTGATGGATTAATCTAGCGATACAATACAAACCTTGTGGCGAAAAGGTACACACAAACTTATGATGTAGATTTTGAAGAAACTTTTACACTAGTTGCAAAATTGAACACAGCCAAAGTCTTACTGTCCATCGCAGCTAATTTGAATAGGCCACTACAACAGTTTGATGTAAAGAATGCTTTCCTACATGAAGAACTCACGGAGGAGGTGTATATGGACATTCCTCCTAGATATAATACTACTCAGATTGGAACAGAATACAAATTATGAAAGGCATTGTATGGACTGAAACAGTTACCATGTGCATGGTTTGGACAGTTCACCATGGCAATGAAGAACAATGGTTTCAGATAAAGTAACTCAAATAATATTTTGTTCTTGAAACATCAGAAATGGAAGGTAACAGCTTTAATAATTTATGTTGACAACATGATTATTACTGAGAATGATAAACATGAAATATCTCATCTACAAGACTATTTGGCTACTGAATTTGAGATGAACAAACTAGGTGGACTCAAATATTTCTTAGGGATTGAGGTAACCCGATAACAACAAGGCATATTTCTCTCTCAAATGAAATATGTTTTGGACTTGTTGACAAACACAAGAATGCTAGATTGCAAACCTGTAGACACTCCTATTGTTTAGAATCATCACCTTAGAGAATACCCAGATCAAGTTTCAACTAACAAAGAAAGATACCAAAGGTTAGTGGGAAGATTGATCTACTTGTCTCATACTCGGCCAGACATTGCTTATACAGTGAGTGTATTTAGTCAATTTATGCATTCTCCTTGTGAAGACCACATAAATGCAGTTATTCAGATACTTAGATATTTCAAGTCTGCACTTTTAGGAAAAGGACTTATGTTCTCAAAACATAGTCATCTGAATATTGCTGGTTACATAGATGCAGATTGGGCAGGAGATATAACAGACAGGAAATCCACATCCGGTTACTTAACATTCGTGGGAGATAATTTGGTTATATGGAGAAGTAAGAAAAAGAAGGTAGTCACCTTATCAAGTACATAAGCCGAGTTCGTAGGTATGACCAAAGGAATTTGTGAACTCATTTGGTTAAAGAGGTTGCTTATTGAACTTAGGTATAGACCTACATCTATAATGAATATCTTTTGTGACAACAAGGCTGCAATAGCTATTGTACAGAATCTAGTTCAACATGATCACACCAAACATGTTGAGGTAGATTAACACTATATCAAACAAAAGCTCGAATTAAAGTGATTCAGTTTCCTTTCATAAAGTTCGAGGATCAATTGGCGGATATTTTGACAAAGGCAATTTTCAGTAAAGCATTCCACAATTCACTGGACCAATTGGACATTAGCGACATCTATGCACCAACGTGAGGGGGAGTGTTGGCGTGACTTGTGGACCACGGACTTTCTTTCCTTACAAACCAAGGATTCCCATTATAATTGTATTTGATTTACTTTAATTCCTGATTTCCTACTGTAAATAGAAATAAGAATTTATTATTTACTTGCCCATTAAGTTTCGTTATATGACCTCCTACAAGGAGAAGAATACACAGAAAATTTCCACAAATAAATATTCTCACATAGTTCTCATATTTTAGCAGTCTTCTTCGACTTCTTATCTTCCTATAATTGGAGGGGAATGTCCATTGAAGATTATGAGGTTCTAAGTGAGTATGAATAAGAATGATGACTGTTTGTTGTCGCGACTACATATGATGTGTGCAATTTTTCAGTTTTCGAAATCTATGAAGCTTATTTCTCCAAATAGGCTGCAGCAGCGCAGAAGGGTTCTGCGGAGTTTAAGGTTAAAACTGCAGTAGTCGAGGTTCATTCCTCAGTTACTTGTGTATATCCACAGCCCATAAGATATTTGTTAGGGAGGAATGATCACAAAACTGAAGTAAATGATGGAAATATAAACTGAGGCAGAGAGTGTTTGTAAACCAGAAAATTATTCAAACGATTTTTGTTAACTTCTCGATATATATCTTACAGCCTATAACATGGCTATTTATAATAATCAGACCTTTTGATAAACAGACATAACTCTTGGATTAGTTCCAAGAGTTCCAGACACAACTCTTGACTTCTAAAGAGATACAACTCTTCCTAAACATAATCTTTTCATCAAGAGACACAACTCTCTACTTTAACAACTGATACAAATGTATTACGTTTAACACTCCCTCTTAATGCATTTGTCCTGCGACATTTAGCCTTTCTCTGAAATAGTAGAACTTCTCTCTTGGAAGTGCTTTTGTAAAAACATCTGCAATCTGCTCATCAGTACCACAGAATTTCAGTTCAATCTCTCTGTCTTCAACCAATTTTCTGATAAAATGATGACGAAGTTCTATGTGCTTTGACCTGCTATGAAAGACTGGGTTCTTTGTCATGGCAATTGTGGACATGTTATCACAGTACAATTTTGTTGGAGTGTTTTGTTCTTGATGAAGATCTGCTAATATTCTTCTAATCCAAACTGCTTCACATGCTGCACTTGTGGCTGAAATATACTCTGCTTGGCTGTTGATAATGCCACTGTACTTTGCTTCTTCGACGACCATGATATAACTCTACTTCCCAAGAAAAACACATGTCCAGAGGTGCTCTTTCTATCATCAATTGCACCTGCCCAGTCACATGCTGTAGCCAACTAACGTGCTTCCTTCTCTTGTGTATATCTAATACCATATCCCTTGGTTCCTTGTATGTATCTGAGTATTCTTTTTACTGCAGCAAAATGGTGATTACTTGGATCACTCATGAATCTAGATACCACACTTACAGCATGAACAATATCTGGCCTTGTATTTGTAAGATAAATTAATGAACCAACCACACTTCTATATATGGATGCATCAAACTTAGGTGCTCCATCGTTACTTGTAAGCTTCAAATTAATTGCCATTGGAGCATCCATTGGCTTGCTCTTCAACATATTGAATTTTTTCAATAGATTTTCAGCATACTTTTCTTGAGAAATAAATATTCCCTCATCTGATTGTTGAACCTGTATACCAAGAAAATATCTCATAGTGCCTAAATCTGTCATCTCATATTCCTTCATCATGTTCTTCTTGAAAACTTCTGCCATCCTTGAATTTGTGCTTGTATAAATCAAATCATCAACATAGAGGCACAAAATCAGAAAATCATGTGTACCTTCTTTCTTGAGATAAAGTGATGGCTCACTTAAGCTTCTTGTAAATCCATTTTGCTGAAAATAGTGATCAATTTTGTTGTTCCAGGCTCTTGGCGCTTGCTTTAAGCCATATAAGGCTTTACGGAGGCGATAAACTTTATCTTCCCTCCCTTTCTCAACATAACCTTGAGGTTGCTCCACATAAACCTCTTCTTCAAGTTCTCCATTTAAAAATGCAGATTTGACATCCAATTGATAAACTTTTGTCTTCAGTTGTGCAGCTAAAGCCAAAACAGTTCTTATAGTTTCCATTCGAACTACCGGAGCAAACGTCTCATTAAAGTCAATTCCAGGTTGTTGAGAATATCCTTTTGCAACCAAGCGAGCCTTATGCTTTTGGATTGAGCCATCTTCATTAAACTTTGTCTTGTAGACCCATTTAAGTCCAATGATATCTTTTGATTTGGGTCGATCAACAAGTTCCCATGTTCTATTTTTCTTGATAACTCTTATTTCCTCATCCATTGCATCTTGCCAAATATTTTCCTTTACAGCTTCCTCGAATTTTTGAGGCTCCAAAGCACTCAAAGCAAGATCACATGACTCATATATTTCTGCCAAAGAACGTGTTCTTGCATTTAGTCTAGGAGTTGAATCTGGTGAACTAGGATCAGATGTTCTTGCACTTGGAATTGGACTTTGTAGGAACTGAGTTTCTTCTGAATGTGATAAATCTGGTTCCTCAAAAAATCTTGGCACTTCAATATCATAATTCTCCCATTTCCAAGCTTTGAGTTCATCAAAAATAACATCTCTAGAAATTACCAAACTTTTGGTTCTTGGATCAATTAATCTGTATGCTTTGGAGTGATCACTATATCCCACAAAAATATATTTCTCACCTTTCTCATCAAATTTTTCTCTCTTTTGAGAAGGAATATGTGCATATGCAGTGCACCCAAAAATCTTGAAGAAATCCACCTTTGGTTTAAAACGATGCCATGCTTCAAAAGGAGTCTTATCTTTGACTGCTTTGGTTGGAGACCGATTAAGAATAAAAACTGCTGTATGAATTGCTTCAGCCCAAAATGTATTTGGTAGACTCTTTGCCTTCAACATGCTTCTTGCCATCTCGACAATGGTACGATTTCTTCGTTCGGCAACTCCGTTTTGCTGTGGAGTGTACCTTGCTGTCAACTCTCTTTTAATACCATTGCTTTTGCAATATTCAGAAAATTCATTTGATGTAAACTCTCCACCACGATCTGTTCTTAACACCTTCAAATTGTGACCACTTTGATTTTCTCCAAAAGCTTTGAATTGCTTGAAAACAGAAAATGCTTCTGACTTTTGTTCTAAGAAATATACCCACATCATTCTTGAGAAATCATCTACGAATAGAATGAAGTACCTTTTGTTATTGAAGGATGGTGTACGAGTTGGTCCGCAAATATCTGCATGTACCAATTCAAGAGGGGCTTTTGCTCTCCAGGATGATTGTGAGAATGGTAATCGATGGAATTTTCCAAAGATACAGCCTTCACATATTTCCTTTTCAGAGTGAATAGAGGGAAGTCCAACCACCATATTTTTCTGGTCTAACAGCTGCAGGCTTCTTTGATTCAAATGCCCATATCTTAAATGCCATAACAACGATCCATCAACTTTTTCTGCTTCTAGAGCAAAGTTTTCCTTTGATGTCATCAGCAGCGGAAAAACTTTGTTTGCTGTCATTTTTATCTTTGCCACTAGAGTGTTATTCTTTTTATCAGAAATAACACAATAATCATCTTCAAATTTCACCAAGAATCCTCTTTGCAAAAGTTGTCCCACACTTAGTAAATTTTGAGCCAAATTAGGAACATACAGCACATCATAGACAAGTTTTGGAGTACCTCCTTTTGTTTGCACAGAAATGATACCTTTGCCTTCCACGTTGTGTAGTTTTCCATCACCAAGCTTGACTTGTGAGTTCACTTTTTCTTCTAACTTGACAAAGCAACGCTTATTTCCTGTCATATGATTACTGCATCCGCTATCCACATACCAAACATCTTGTGAATCTTGATGAGAACTGAAAGATGTATAAAATAATTGCTCTTGAGAGTCATTGTTCTCCGTAAAATTTGCTTCATTGTTTTTCTGGTATCTGCAGTCTCTTTGTGAATGGTTGGGTATCCTGCACCGGGTACATTTGTATCTACAATCTGCACTTTTATGCCCATATTTGTTGCAAACATAGCATTGAAGGGATGATCTTCCATTTTGATTATTTGAATGGCTGCTTCGTTGTTGATTATTGGGCTATTGCTTCCTTGTTGATGATTGTATCTTTGCCTTGTTGTTGATTATTGAAACTATTGTCTCCTTTGTTGGAGTTTCTACGCCCAAAATTTTTGTTTCTCCCATTTTGAGATTTCTGGAATTGTCCTTCTTTTTGTTTGTCTTCTTTCTCTTTCGAATTCACCTTGGTGGAAAGCTTGCTCCACATTGTTCTGTGGATCTGTTGATTCTTTTTCATGTGCTTCCAATGAACCAATTAATTCATGTAAAGAAAGTGTAGATAAATCTTTTGATTCTTCTATTACAGTTGACATGATCATATTTTGGCGGTAGACTTCGTAAAGTTTTCTCTACGATTTTCTTGTCTGGAATAGTGTCCCCATAACATCTGATTTGGTTCACAATCCCAGAAACCTTTGTGAAGAATACTTGAATGGATTCACTGTCTTTCATAAGTAAGTTATCAAATTCCCGCCATAAGGATTGCAGTTTGATGGAGATCACTTTTTCTGAACCTTTGAACTCAATTTTGAGAATATCCCAAGCCTGCTTTGATGTTGTTGCTGGAAGTAATCTTGGAAAGAGATTTTTGCTTACTCCTTGTTGAATTAGAAACAACGCCTTGGCATCTTTTTTCTTATTTTCCTTGTAAGTCTGCTGCTTTTCTTGTGTTTCCTTTCCTGCTTTTGATGTTTCCTGCTCCTCATACCCATCTTCAACAATATCCCAAAGATCCTGGGAGATAAAAGAGTCTTCATTTGAACACTCCAATACTCATAATTCTCACCATCAAAAATAGGCATTAGATTCTGGATATTCCCAATGGTAGAGGATTTGAACTTGATGCCATTGCTAATCACAGCGGTAGCGATAAGATCAAAATACTGCTCTGGTACCAAATTTGTTAGGGGAATGATCACAAAACTGAAGTAAATGATGGAAATATAAACTGAGGCAGAGAGTGTTTGTAAACCAGAAAATTATTCAAACTGATTTTTGTTAACTTCTCGATATATATCTTACAGCAGCCTATAACATGGCTATTTATAATAACAGTCAGACCTTTTGATAAACAGACATAACTCTTGGATTAGTTCCAAGAGTTCCAGACACAACTCTTGACTTCTAAAGAGATACAACTCTTCCTAAACATAATCTTTTCATCAAGAGACACAACTCTCTACTTTAACAACTGATACAAATGTATTACGTTTAACAATATTATCGGTTGTGTGAGGAATAAAGTGCAGTTTGATGCATTTCAAGTGATCTTCACAACCTTATACTATGAAATCAAGCCATCATTTTCAATAACTACTCCTACGGCCTTCATCAAATCCGGTGGCCCAAATACCCTCTGCCATCCTCGCCGCTGTTGCCGTTCAAAGAGGGAAATGATTATAGGTTTCTTTAAGGATTTCCGTTTTTGTTTTCCCTATTGGCTTTTGGTTAAGTCTATTGAATGAAGACCATCAAGCCTGTGTTGTGCACAAATTTTGGGAACAAAGGTTACAAAAACTAACCCTTCATAATATTATGGTATGAAGTGTTAATTATTGAACTGCACCACTGCAAGTGAAACTACAGTTAATTTCAACAGCTGCCACAAAAGTTCAATAAATTTAACTTTTGAACTGAACTGAACTGAAATCAACTATTGAGCAACCATTGCGGATGCTCTAAGGGGCAGCACAACTGATCAATGGATGTAATCACATTTTCTTAGAATTTCTTCTCTGGTTATTTATCTTTGAGCACCCCAACATGAACATTTGCATATATCTTGCCAGGGCAAATACAACGGAGATGACCGGCACTTGCAAGCAGTGCCACAAGGACCTCAAGGCCAAGGTCGCTTTTCTCACCACCCCCAGCCAGCTTCCTTCTCCGACATGGCTCTGTCCATGCCACTGTACCCGTTACTGCCCCTAAGGCCATGTTGGTCAGTGCTCAATTACATATGTACTGTGTGTGTTATTGTGATAATTCCTTTTTGCACTTTTGATGAGTTATTAAAATGTAGATGTAGTATACGCGTGATTTTTCCTGAAAAAATTCTTATCCTTTCAAGAATTATTCAAGTGTTTTGATCAAATATATTGTGGTTTTACTTGTTCATCAATATATAGTCTGTTGGAGGAGTGTTTTGGGAAGACTTTTAGCTAAAAATGACTTAGGTTAGGACTAGTTATCGCTTAGCTATTTTGCTGCTGGGGGTGCTCTTGGTTGCATTAACATTTTCGTGTTGAAGTATTGTTGTTCTAATTAATGCCTTGGTCCTCGGGGTTCATCATCATAAGGCATTACGCAAAACTTGCTATGAGTTGAGCATCATAATCCCTTTAATGTTTGTGGATGATCATATGATCCTGGGAAATGTAATTCTAACTGAATTTGTTGTAAAAATGCAAGCTTTGAATTCTTTTGAACATGTGTTTTGGCGGGTACTCAATCAGAAGAGCTGTTCTACGGTGTTCAGCGCCATGTTTGAGAATATGATGGAAGAAAGTCTGAGTGGCACCATCAAGACAGTCGATGTGTCCTACGGCACCCTTCGTGCCTTTGTCAACTACCTCTACACAGCAGAGGTGGTATGCCTTGACCAGCAATTGGCCTGTGATCTCCTAGAAATGGCTGACAAATACCAGGTGCAGCATCTCAAAGACTTGTGCCAGAAGTTCTTGGAGTCTAACCTCAACTGGGACAATTCACTTTCAACCTACACCTTCGTGCATCAGCATAACGCCAAGCAGATCATCAACCTAGCCTTGACGTTGATCACAGACAACATGGACAAGCTTACTACCAGGGAGGAGTA